>NC_045545.1:61963802-62323802 GCF_009769535.1 Thamnophis elegans
TGCCATTAACAGAAAAATTGGAGAAAGCAATGTTTGTTTTACAAAGATAATGCATCTCCCAGAGAAGAAAAACCCTAAATTGAGAATAGAGGTAACATGGAAAAACACAGTACTGCCCTCTATTCAAAGTAAATAACTCCTGATCTTTTTGGTTAAAGTAATACTTAGACCAATCATTCAGTTTGCTTGCTTGATAAAGTGTGGCTGAGGGGGGGGGGGGAGGGATTGGGGATTGGGGGGCCTGGAAGGAAGGGAGGGGGAAAAAAAGCACACAGACATCAACTATTTCACCTTGATGAAAGTCTCAATACAGCTATGGAAAGCCTAAGTATTCTTTTACAGTACACTGGGTGTTGGCTGCAAAAAAAATGTATTCACTTCAGGCACAAATTTTTATTTTTATTTTTAAATCAGTAAAATAAACCGGGTTTAGGAGCTGCAGTGTTGTAAGCAGCAAATTGTGCATTGTTTTAAATATCTTTAAGTTACCACACTGATGGCACACTTTATCCTTATGAAATTCTGCACTATGCATGCTAATTGCAGTTAATTAGAAAAAAACCTAGTAGTCTACTTTGGAAAATAAGTTCAATGAGATCTAAGAGATAATTTTGCTTGCTAAATGGATCTGAATTTAAATGAGACATTAAAAAACATTTGGCCATCAAATAAATGTCTGAGTACTCATATAGGATTCTATATAATATGGTTAGTATATCTATCCTCATATGAGCTTCAAAACTGAATGAAAATGACGAGAAAATCAGCCTTCCTTGCCTTGGAGAGGACAAAATAATCGACACCAAAGGCATAGTAATACCTTGGCAAAATTGAATTAAAGAAAATATATGCATGTTGTGTCTATATATATATATAGATATATATAGATATATTTCTTTTCAGTGCAGAATTTCATAAGGTCTTCCCGAATAGAACTGTCTATAATATTTACTTAAAGAGGCAAAGTAGATTTGCAGTTACCAGTTGCTTTAAATGCACCATTCAAAAAGCTTCTAAAATGTGTTAATATAAGGCGCCACCTTAGGTTCTCCAGGATGCAACTGTGCATATTTTAAAACTGTTTCATAAATTTATTTTTAAACATAACATGAGGAAGGTGTTAAAACTGGTGTAATAGCTCCTTAGATTTTGGAAGGGATGAATACAAGGATATTCAGTACCCTTCACCAGACCCCACCCTTATTCTAATATTAGTTGCTTTGAGACCAGTTAGTCGATAACACCAGCTTGACGAATCTTTCTCTCTGTACCAAATCCCTGTAAATGGCAAAATATATCATGAGTTTAAATTGGATGTTGAAATAACAGTGAAAGTAAAGACAGCTATAGGCATCACATATATTCATTTTGCTACTGAGCTCACATTTTTCCCTTTTTGCTCTTATTTGTGTTTATGCTATCTTCTAAAATGCCTCAACGCATTTGTGGACCTGATATTTTCTACAATTAAGCAAAAATGAATATAGAATGTTCCACACATTCCTGTTTGCAGGTCCTACTTTGTGTATTATTTTTTGCTGTAAAAAATGTCATGAGTAATTGCCTTTTTAATAACCTCTGAGGTGCCCAAATATACATTTCCAGGGAAAAAATAATTAGTTTTTTCCTAAAAATAAAGCTAAACAAATAAAAAAAATTAAAACCATTGCAAAGTTCTGACTAAAACCTGATTTGTCTATTAGGGGCAAATAAACACTGGTTGAGAAGTAGTAACTTATATCTCTAGTAGAAAAACTTTGTATGGTCATTTGTGGATATACGCAGAAAGATTGTACTGAGCTTTATTTGAAACCTAGAGCTTATAGCACTTTTTACTAGGAACAGCCTCTTCCAATATACAGTTAATTGTAGTTCACACCAGACCTTAACTCCTAAAACTAATAGGCTAGCAAGGGACCCAAAGGAATACTGAGGTCATTTGACACTAAAGCAAAGGGGGGGTGAAGAGAACAGGTCATGTGATTCACGCATATATGAGTAGTATTAAATATTAAACGATTATAAGAATTGTAGTTTAAAATGTTAATAAGTTGTCTATTCCTACCCAATGCATATGTTCGTCCATTTCAAATAGGAAGTGTAAGAAATTCATAAATTCATTATACCATTCCAATGATGTCGCCATCAGAAATAAAGTCATTCTGTCATAAAAGCTGAAATTCCAATATTATGAAATATGGGCAAATTTCCTGTAACATACCTTTGTATTATCCGGTCCCCTTGGCTGACGAAGCACAGTTAGACGAGGAGCACTGGCATCATCCAAAGTAATGCTCTTTAAACGATTAACAAGTCTGTCAGGGCGTGGAGCAGCTACAGCCTTAGCACCTTCACTGTTAATAGAAACCAACCAAATCAATGGGGGGGGGGGGGGACAAAAACTAATACATAAAAATACTATGGCTTTTGGTTTCTTCTATAAAATCCTAAATGATTACTAAGTTGAGTAATACAATGAAAGTCAGAATATTTTATGTCTACAAAAAAATGTCAAATGTAAGCTCTAGTACAGAGCAAATCAAAGAAATGTCAAATTGTTCTGATGATTCTAATAGAACCACTTTTGCAATAAACATAATTGAACTGCCACCATGTTTAAAACCTCAATGACAGCCCAATAAATATGTAAGAAAACAATTAATTTTTTAAAAAGAGACTAATCAGAAAATGTGTTCTGTCCAAATGCTTCATAAGGCTATAGCCTTATTCTTAGTATAAGTCCAAACATCAGATCTGCTAACTCCTGATTTCTGGAATTTGTCTCACACTTCAGCCACTAAAATTATATTTCAGACAAAATGTATGGAGAAGTGTAGGCAAAACTACGGATAGAAAAGTTATGGTTACACAAAGAGTAACCTACTCAGATATGTGAATGTAAAAAAGCATGTTTTACAGGTGACTGATGCATCAATGATTAACATGGAAAAATAGGGAATTCATAGAAGGTATATACATAATATAATAATAATAATTCATATTTTCAGAAAACATTTACAAAACAAAATAAGCCTCTGCACGAATTGAACAAGGAGACCCACCAAACAGTTTCCAACAATGTGTTTATGCTATTAATTTCTGAGAATGTAAATAAAATACTGAGAAGATAAATAAAATGGGTTTCCCAACCCCTCCGGGCCATGGATTGGTACTGGTCCATGGCCTGTTAGAAACTGGCCACATAGCTGGAGGAGAGCGGCAGGGGAGCAAACTAAACCAAAATCATCCCCATCCTGGTCTGTGGAAAAATTATCTTCTACAAAAATCAGTCCCTGGTATCAAAAAGGTTGGGGACCACTGAAATAAAAAAACTCACAAATACGTTTTAAAATGATATTTAGAAGTACCAGAGACAAATTCCTTATGTGTCACACACAAATAAAGTTCAATTCAAATTGCTTATCTAATATAAATAAATAAAGCAATGACTGAAAAGAAATGGTTAGATTGCGTAATCTAAACTGGTCATTTGAAGTAATGAGAAGTGGGAAATTATAAACTCTGCCCTGATACCAAGGAGAAAAATCTGATAGCATCTGTGGGAACTAATGAATAGTCAATTATGACACTATTTTGCAAGGTAACAATTTTGTCAATGGGTACACTAGGAATTTTGAAAGAATGATGTATTAGTAGACTTTTCAAAACAGAGATTTATAATCAAGTAGAAGGCAGGATGCTTTCCTATATACGTTTTCAAAAGATATGATGCTTTCTTGAAACATCATAACAATCAGTGAAGGTTTCAAGTTATATTTATTTATCAACGAATAAATGAATTAAACAGAATATACTTTTTGTAAGCAAAAAACATGCACCAATGCTGGTACCAATTAATTCATTAGCTGTTCATTTCTTGCAGCATTATATCAATTAATTCACCAAACTGATATAATGCTGCAAGAAATGAACAGCTAATGAAATATTTTTGTAATATTCCTGAGCTCAGGATTGCTTAATTTATTTCTGTGAAAAGAACAATACTGCTAATGATTGGCAGTTTCTTACCTAACACGCCACACATTACAGGCACTGCATTTCCCTGTGCGTTGATTGAGAATGACTGAAAACTCTACTTCATCACCAGCCTGCAATTCCACTCCATCCTGAACTTCTTTCACATGAAAAAAGAGTTTTTTGCTGTCACCCACTTCATAGTTTATGAAACCAAACTGAAAGAGGAAAGGAAATTATCTTGTTAATTGAACAACGTAAGCAATGTTTTCTACAGATGTTCCCATACCCTTTATATTGCCAATTTTGTTTTTCTGCTACCACACATTTTCTAAGACATTTAGTAAAGGGCTTTCTACCATAACAATTTCATACTTCCACCCAAATAATTTTTTAAAAAAATCTAGCTACTTTATTTAGTTCAAAGACAAATATGACCTCTAAAATTTGTCCGTGCTTCCATATATTCAGAATAACATTAATGTGAATATCATAGAAGTAAGTTTTAGGTTTCTAGGTGATATATTCCAGAAACTGGAGACTATTCAAGTGAAATCTGGTATTAAAACACCTTTAGAACAAATTATCTCTTCTAACTAGAAGGCTCCCAGTTGGACACAGCTGGTGTATGCTACCATAATTCCTTCTCTAGCTTCCAGCACAACAAATCTGACTGACCAACCTAATTTCCAATCTTCCAAATGTTTTTTCTTCTCTCCTTTTATTCTCCTCCTCAGCTGCCACCATAGCTATCTCCCCAATATGAACTATCTACCAGCATGACATCAATCCGAAATACTCACCAGCACCTTCCCTTTCCATCCCTTTCATCATTTAATGCTCTGTTTTATTCTCACGCCTTTAAGCCAGTTTTGCCATAATACCATACTTCAATCTTAGCCCACAACATAACAGTTTCATTTTACTAATAAACCTGTGGTTCAGTTCCAACATGTGCTCTCAAAAAACAGCACTTTCATATACAGAACATTCTGCATAAACTTAAAACCATATTTTCCTAGTTAAGGGTTTCTTAAATCGAACAGTATAGTTTAGGTTGAAGAAGAGATACTTTGTTGCTACTATTATTAAAGTATTATGGATAGAAATATGGAAGAATAATCCGTAAAATTTCTAACCAAGTTATGCCAATTAAACTGGAGAAAATGATAGCTAACCCATTGGAAGAAGTTGGTCTACATCCCAAACCAAAAGAAGGACTTAACGGAAGTGTTGTACAGCACTTCCATGCTTAATGTAAAATGCATTAATGTAATAGTACTTAGAACCACCCAATACAGATTTAGAGCCCAAAGCGGAAAGGGAGATCTAGATGCTCAAGCTGGTTTTAGAAAAACTTTAGCAAGGGAGATATTAATTGCTGATGCACAGCAGAGACCCCAAGAATACCCACCCCTAAAAAAACCAATATGTGCTTTATTGATTTTTTTTTAAAAAGGTCTTTGTTCATATCGACCATGACTAGTTGTGCATTGACTTTAGGACTTGAGGGGGGGGGTTGGCACATTGAAGATGGCTCTGCGAAAATTAGAGCCGATTACCACAGCACAATGAAGGAGCAACAAGCAGACCAGTTCTTTGATAATTCTTACTTGAATTAATATCCACAAGTGCTCCAGGCAACTGCTTCTTGTAAGTAAACCACAAAAATTACTAAAATTAATAAGGGAAGGGGAAGTTGCTTCTTTGTATGTTAAAATTCTTTTTCATTGCTATATTGTATTTTCTTTTCTATATCTTTTTCTTTCCTTAGTTTGCATTACTTTTTACTGCTATAATTGCAATCTTTAATAAAATTACTATCTGGAAAAAAAAGAAAAAAAATGAATCCTGGATAATTTATTGTCTTTATGCAAAATCTATGCACAGGACAGAAAGCAACTATTTGGATGTGACATTATGCATAGGTCAGCAAAAGAGTGCGGCTAGGTTGTATACGATCTCTATTTATTCAACCTAATTCCTGAAAATATACTGAGGGAAGCTGAATTGGTGGAAAAGAAATATGACTTTAAAACTGCAGGAAGAAACATCAATAATCTGTACTATGCTGAGTACACTATTCTAATAACTAAAAATGCAAATGACAGTATCAATACTGAAGAGTTAAATAGTGCCTGCTTTTTAGAATCAACTAACAACAGTAAAGGAATCAGAACTCATGAAATGCTCCACAGTATTTGGTAGAATAAAAATGAAGCCTTGGAAAACATATTCAGATACCAGAATATGCCTTAAATATGCATTGAAAAGTTCAGAATCATATAAGTAATGGTTTTCCTTCGGATACTCTTTGGAAGTAAAAGTTGCATTTTGAAGAAGCAAATTGGTTTTTTAGTTTGAACGGTGGGGGGTCACAGAAATCTTTTAAAAATACCATGAACAGCCAAGAAAGCAAAACAAAAAAATGGATCATAGAACAAATCAATCCAGAGTTCTTATTAAAGGCAGTGCTCTTAACTTAAGGCAGTTATTCAGGGAGTTTTGCCCCATTTTACAACTTTTTTTTGCCACAGTTGTTAAATGGATCACTGAAGATTTGCAGTCCAGTTAAGTGAATCATAAAGTCCTTCCAATTACGGTGCTATAATTTGGCAGACTATGGGCCAAGGGGTGGCTCTACAGTGTCTGCTTTCTTCGTGGTACTTGTGCAAAAAAAAGGAGGGAATACACCTTTTTCAGACTAACAATGAAGATAAAAAGGTGCATTCCACTTTCACATAAAGACATTTAGACATTACCTGTCTAAAGTTTGGCAGGTAGTATCCTCATAAAAGGAGAAACTACATCTGACAATGCCATCTAATTGTGGCAATTAGATGCCAAAGTAATCTATAAGTATTTTTAGAAATTAAAATGACAACTAGCAGATAGCACTTAAATATGCTAGGTAACACTGGCCTCAGCAAGGGATAAAATACCTTAAAAATAATTCACTTAAACAAGTAACTTTTGAATAATAAGAGTTTGGCTTTAATTTGATTATAGGGAGAAAAATCAACACCAACTAGCACTGATGTTATCTACTTGAGTAATGAAATATTGTTAAATGCTGAGCTATATATATTATCTTTGGAATATATGCATCAAATTGGAATTTTACTGTGTTATATACAAACAACACAAGCTATGCATGAAGAATTATCTTCTTACCTGATCTTTCACACATTCTACAGTGGCTCTACGGAAAGCTGTTATGTTGCAAGCCATTGTTTGCCCATTCTGACCGAAGACACAAAGCTGGAATTTCACGGTCTCTCCTTTCTGCAGACAGTCCCCTTTATTTGCCACGCCAACAATTCCAAAAGGATAGACCTCACCTTTCATTTCTCCTAGAACACACAAAACGAAAGATGTGCTTTCATTTTTTTAAAAAGTACTAGCTAATACAGAGACTCCTCAATTTGCAACCACAATTGAGCCCAAAATTTCTGTTGCTAAGTGAGACAGTTGTTTAGTGAATTTTGCTCCATTTTACATCCTTTCTTGCCACAGTTGTTAAGTGATTCACTGCAGTTGTTAAGTTAGTAACACAGTTACTATCTGGGTTCCCCATTGACTTTGCATGTCAGAAAATTGCAAAAGGTGATCACGTGACCCAGGACACTGAAACTGTCATTAATAGGAGTCAGTTTCCAAGCACCTGCATTTTGATCAGGTGATCATGAAGGTGCTGCAACAGTGAAAGTGTAAAAAGTGATGTCACTACAGTCCTGTTGTAACTTCAAACAGTCACTAAACGAACTGTTGTAAGTTGAGACCTGTATTCTAAATAAATACTAAATTCTGTGAATTTATACTGCTACAGAATAGCATGCAAATCCTATTAGAGCTAATGAATAGTTACCTAATACGTACCAAGAATAACATTAAAGGTACAGTGAGGATACCTTTAATTTACTTACCATCTTCCATGACTTCAATCATTCCTTGGTATTCCAATTGGTTAGGATCTACACTCCTGAGAGGGCGAATAACTTTACCCGTGTAACAAGTTGGGTCAGCTTCATCTGTGATGCCATTTACTGCAATAAAAGATCAATGATGCCATTTACTGCAATAAAATTACCAAGTTTGGCAAAACAATGTGTCTAATTTGTAGAAACTACATTGTTTTAACTTACTGAGATAATGAAACAACTCAGAAAACCACTGAAATCTATGCTGAATGTGCTTATTAGTACTTTCCTTCAAGAGTAGGGCCCACTTTTGTTTGTTTGATTGATTGATTTTCTGATGCAACAGAAATTGACTGGCTGACCTGCTTGTTAAATAGCTATGTATGTATATAATCACTAAAACGAGTTGCGGTTGGAACCAAATATATTACACTACAGAGAATCCATTATGAAGAAACTGCTTATTAAAATTCAAGGGATAAAAATATCCAATTTTCTCACAATACCAGAGCCTTGGGTTATACTAAAAAGTTGAATAATTCAGGGAAAATTCAGGACATACTATAGTAAAACATATTAATTTAAAAAAATACAACACATAAATAAATTGCATATAGTTACTGTAGAGAACTTGATCAGGTATGATGTACATACTGATGCCCATTTCAAAGCAACTTTTAAACTTTGGATTTGAAGTGCAATACATCTCTAATTTTCATTTTCTCATATATATATAAAATACCCACCCACACATACAGGGCGGGGCATAACCTTTTCCTAGGGGGTCACAGCAACACTTGTAATAACAACACAAATAATTCATACACCATTCGAAAGCCCATCAAAAACTGAGTTTATTGACATGATTTAATAGTCAGTATGACCACCATTAGCCCTTCGAACAGCATTCAAACGAGGTGGATAAGAACACAACAAATCTTCAAACAGTTCCGTTCGATTTTCCAGATTTTTCAACACAGTTTCCAAATTCATTCTCAAAGTTTCAACCGAATATCGATTTTGACCTTGCTCCTGAATCATCAGAGCTTCCACTTCATCCTTAATTATGGCCCCAATGTTCTCTGCCGGATTGAGATCTGGCGAATTTCCCTGCCAGACGTCATTCGTTTTCCACGAATTTGAAGGATTTCTTGGGCCACTTTTCGGTTTCCTTTTCGTTGTTTGCGACTGCCAGTTGCAATGATGGCTTTGCTTTCTTGGGACAGTTGCAGAGGACGCCCTTCTCCAAATTTTGTGAAACATTCTTGGGCTGTTTTGTTCCAATTATCAGTAACCCAATCCGGATGACGTTTCAATTTGTTTGCAATCCATTTTCGATTGATAAACGTCGCTCCAGCATCGCGAGCCTCTCAAAAGGCAATGCATTTTATTCTGTCAATGATCCTTTGTTCTTCCGAATCGAATTTTCCAGCCATTCTTAAAGCAAATTTAACATTTAATAGCTCATTCAATTCAGTTTTTTATGGGCTTTAAAATGAGGTGTCGCGGAAGTTGTAAACTGCTGTCGATCTTGCTGTGACCCCCTAGGAAAAGGTTATGCCCCGCCCTGTACTATATGAATTATCCTAAGCAAAGAGGTTCCTCCCAATCTCCAAGCAAGTTGATCTCTAGCTTACTGTAATGGAAAATCAGAAGTTTGCAGCTAGAATGGTTTGGAAAGGTATAGTTCACCATTTCATCCAGAAATCTTCATCCTCCTAATAGCAATAGCAGACTTATATACCACTTCACAGCCCTCTCTAAGCTGTTTATAGTCAGTATATTGCCCCCCCCAACAATCTGGGTCCTCATTTTATCGACCTCAAAATGATGGAAGGCTGAGTCTTTAGAGCTCGCTATAAAGGTACAATTTCTTTTGGGTCTGATGAGAGGAGAGGTGATATAAATATTAAATAATTTTTACTTAACCACAATAACAAGGAAATGTTAATGGATGTTTAATGATATATATGTTTGTGTTATACTAGTAAAAGCAAATTGGATATAAGCTTTAAACTGTGAGTTGGGGAAAAAAGGGAGGGGGAATGCTTAGATATCTTACTAACTGAATTTGTTTCAGAATATGTCATAAGGGTGTAATGTTATTGGAGGTTTATTGAAACTGCGAATGAATGTCAGTAGGTGGTCTTTAAATACAAAGATTTTAGATAAAAACATGTTTAAATAATTGTAATTAAATGAGAATTGTGGTACAGTGATAGTAAAATACATAAATTTTCTTTTTTGATCTAAAATGTACAATTCAATTTGAATGAAGTATATGTAAGGATTGTGGAAGTGTGGGCAGCTGGAAAATGAAGTCTTTTGCCAAAAGCACCAAAAACTGGTTCAATGACCGTGGGATTACTGTGCTTGATTGGCCTCTCCATTCTTCCTCCATACTCTGGGTCCTTGGTTTCCAAATAAGATGCAAAAGTTGCTCTCATCAGAAAAGAGGACTTTGGACCACTGAGCAACAGGACTTTGCACCTCTGTGCTTCATTAAGACCAGGGTCAACGCAGCCATCTACCAGGAGATTTTGGAGCACTTCATCCTTCCTTCTGCAGATGAGTTTTATGGGGATGCTGACTTCATTTTCCAGCTGCCCACACTGCCAAAAGCACCAAAATCTGGTTCAATGACTGTGGGATTATTGTGCTTGATTGGACAGCAAACTCATCTGACCTGAACCCCATAGAGAATCTATGGGGCATTGCCAAGAGAAAGATGAGAGACATGAAACCGAATAATGCAGAAGAGCTGAAGGCCGCTATTGAAGCATCCTGGTCTTCCATAACACCTCAGCAGTGCCACAGGATGATAACTTCCATGCCACACTGCATTGAGGCAGTAATTGCTGCAAAAGGAGCCCAAACCAAGTACTGAGTACATATGCATGCTTATACTTTTCAGAGGTCCAATATTGTTCTATGTACAATCCTTGTTTTAGTGATTGCATGTAATAACCTAATTTTCTGAGATGGTGGATTTGGGGGTTTTATGAGCTGTACGCCATAATCATCACAATTATGACAAATCACAGCTTGAACTATCTTGCATATAATGAGTCTTATCTCATATATTAGTTTCACCTTCTAAGTTGCATTACTGAAATAAATGAACTTTTGCACAATATTCTAATTTTTCGAGTTTCACCTGTACTATTAACAAAGTATATTAAGAAATATCTGAATCTTCAAGGGTCTCCTTCTCTCCATGGGCATATTCTAGTTTCAAATGGAGTGCCCTCTAATACTGCTGGTATAAGACTGATATGTGTCAAGATTAGGCTTCTTCAAGTTTGGGAAAAGCAATTTAAGTATCTGGCAGGTGTGGAAAAGGTGCAAGAGCTACTTAAAATACATATTTAAGAAGAGGCATCAGATCTGACTGAATAGCCATGACTTTAAGGTGTTGCTTGATTGCCTCTACTTCAGGCCCATTTCATAGCAAATGGATCTAAATGAAAGAAAAATCTAAAACTTTGTTTCTTATGCATCACCTTGGCCCATGATGAAAGAAAGTTATCAGAAAGAACCTGCTTAGATCTACTGAGGAGTAAAATAGTTTACTATGTAAAGATATCTATCTAGGTATTGGATTTGATCTTATTGATAGCATCCTCATAACAAAGGACTGCATTTGAAATCCAACAAGGATTCAAATATTTTTTTATATCCTGTTTTAGATTATTGCAGCTGTAACACGTAAAGAGCTATATTGAGAAACATGGTTTAATTGATTCTATCTTCTCCTGGATTATCTAAGTCACTAGCATGTAATAAAGTTATACTAAGAAAAAGACATCCATAAAACTGTCATTATTAAGTATCTTTTTCCTTACCCCTCCAGGACTACTGCTTGTTTAAAACAAACAACAAAAAGAGGGTACTTCACCTGCATGTGTCTTGTTCACTTTCTCTGCACTGACTTTGTTTCCTTTGCCTTTTGATAAGCTATATTCAACCATGTCTCCAAGTTCCAAGCTATCGATATCACCACAGAATTCACTGAAAACAATCACACAAAAATCTTGAATATGCAAAAATATGATCTAAAATGTTACCTCAAAATGTAAATAGTGCATTTATTTATTGGCAGCTCATCTTACCTCAGGGTAACTCAGAATTCAAGAAATTAGTTATAGTATATCCTCTTTGTTAATATTATTCAAATGAAGATCAAGTATTTGTATATTGAAATAAATTGAAAAATTCACAAATATCAATGGGGTGTGCTTTTTCACATGATTATGCATATCACATGAAAATTCAACATGAAAACAATTTTTGTATTATTTTCTCTTGCTACAATGTTTTCATTAATCAATTAACCTTTTTACAGAACTAAGCTAATACATCAAATACTAGGGCATCACAAAGCTTCAAATTTGAAGGGGAAACCATTCCTAAAAGTATAAAAGGATCATAAAGCAACTAACAGAAACTCCATAACGCTGTATGTTTTTCAAGGACTATGCAGCTTCCCTCCATAAGGCAGAGCGATCCTATGAAAATAGATGTTTGGTTCATAGAGTTGTTAGGTGTTACATGCACACTCCAAAATATATCTATCTCTTCAAATCTAAAGGTATGTACAGTCACTCCACATAGCACTTTATAGTTACTGTACTAATGGGAATTTTATTAAATAAAATACTGGTACTTTGTGTTTTTTTTAATTGCTTCACAAGAAAAAATTCTTTCTTAATACCACTGAGTAGTTTGTTGAGGGTGGAGACAGCAAAAACAAATTCAAGTTTTTATTTTGACTTCCGCACAATGAGTTAGTATTAAGCTTCTATCAGAATAATACAATGTATAACATACTTTCCCTTAAGCTCTCAGAGAAAGACATATAGATAGAAATATATATACATGCTATATCTCATTAGATAGGCAGAAAAAGCATGCTGCAGGTACCATTAGCTAGGAACCTGCATTTGGTCAGTCCTGAGATATGCTTTCTGTGCCATGGTACCTGCATTATGGAGTACTGTTTCCCTAGAAATTAGATTAACTCCATCCCTTTTGACATTCTGGAAGATCCAAGCTCTGGTTATGTTATCAGGCCTGAAGGATCCAGGGAATTAAGAGACTGACTCTGTTGCTGATTTCTTTACTATTATCCCCTCCTCACTTAGGGTTTGCATATTTTTACAATATTTATTTTTAAAGTGTTTTTATATCTTTTTATACAGGATTTATCCGGTCGTTGTTTGCCACCCTTTGGTGAGATTGGTGGATATATAAATGATAAATAAATAAGTAAATAAATAAATATTTCTCCATGTATGAGGTTTTACATGACATCCATCAGATTTCTATATATTACATGGTATATATATCCTGAGTGATTTTTTTAAATTTACAGACTACCAGGAAAGAGTATCTAACTGATATTTGTCTATATTAGGAATCAGTCGCATCAATGTTCAATTGTTATGCACACTTGAAAAATCCGCATATGGGATGAAACCAGACACACATATTACCTCCTCGTTTTAAGCTTCTGTTTCACAACAGAATGCACATATGCAGGTATTTTGAATCAATATTCCAAACCAATATTAGCATTAGGAAAAACAAAATAGGAGGGTTGTTTTTTATTTAATTTATTTTATTTAAATTTAGGAAATTTATATTGCTGCCTATTCGCAATGCCAATCCAAGGCGGCTTACAATAATATTTTTTAAAAAAAACATCATATAAAAAACAATAAAAATAATAAAAGAGAGAATCATATAATAAAATTAATAAATAATATAATAAAATAAAATAACCCGCCACTCCACACCCTGGTGATAACACACGAACCATTTAATGGGCTCCATCCCGTTCTGCGTTCCCTAGGCCTGCTGACAAAACCAGGTCCTAATCGCCTTCCAGAAGAGTCTTAGAGTGGGGGCCATTATAAACTTGGAGGGGAATGATGTTCCAGAGAGGGAGCCACCATGGAGAAGGCCCTTCTTCTGGGTCCCATCAAGTGTATCCTCCTCCTGTGGGGAGGAGATCCCAACAGGGGGTGCAAAGCAATATTCCAGGGTGTGTGAAAACTTGGGTTTAGAAATTTCAAAACTATAGTGTATATGTATAACTCAAACCAGGTATTTACTTTTGTAAGGGGTGTGAGAATACATCAGATGTAATATTGTAATATTCCTTGCCTCCCCGCTCTGGTAGATCAGGTAGATGTGACCCGCAAGAGACAGTCTTTCAGATAACCGGGTCCCAAGCCATGAAGGGCTTGAAAGGTGGCAACTAGCACCTTGAATTTTCACTAAAAAAGAAACGAACCACTGCATAAAGCAGCAACGATTTTGGATACATCATCTGTGGCTAAATTTGTGGGTAATCCCATGAATAATCCAATGAGTATAAATCATCGGGCATTATATTAGTGAATATTCATTTTATATATAACTGATAAACGTTTTGTCATCAAATCCTACTGCATTGTTTCCCTAATATGTGCATTTTCCTTTCAAATGTTATATGCTTTTCAAAAGAAATATTGTAGTTTTTTTAAAAAAACAATAGTCTTATAAAGAGATTCTTTGCGGTTATGTTAGAGATGCCACAAAGACTCCATTTTCACATAATGTAGTCAGTCTTTACTAATATCACTTGCCTGTAATGAAAGAAGATCTCCTTATCGTGATTGGCTGTTTCAATAAATCCAAAGTTATCCTTGAGAGTTGCAACATATCCCAAAAGTCTTTTTGAACTATAATTTCTACCAAGCAGTCGAACAGAAGTAGCTGTTTGCAACCCAGTTCTTTTTACTTCACAGACTGTAAATTCAACCTGTACAAAAAATATACTATTAACAATAATGTTTTCTGAAAGGGTTAGACAGGTTACATGTATTTTAGGGGTAATGTATCTCTATATATTTCCTGCCTTCTGAAATAAGATGGCATATGGTCCTATTAGATCTTTCCTGACTATTCCCAACTTAAGCTTTCTTTTTATTTTATTATTAAAGTATCAACAAGGAAGGAGAAGTTAAAGGAGGCTACTTCTTACTTTAATGCTTTCAAAAAAAGAGAGGTGTTTTTATACTGACCAACTTTTACAATTTAATTTTTATTAAAGAATCTCATATAATTTGAAGATATTAGTAAAATCTATTTTTATCTACATTTAATATACACATATATGGGTATCATATATCTAAAATTATATCTTATAATTTCAACTATTATGTGAAAATCATAAGAACCTAGGATTGCCAATATTTTAAATATATGCAATTAAAATAGCCTTGATTAATCATTAGCAATAGTTGTAAAGAACAAATTACTAGAAAATATTACAATAATTACTTATGAATATATTACCTTATCTCCTATCTGAGGAGTTGTAGATCCTTCCACATCTTTAGCCTGATAGGGAATAGTCAGCTTTTCACCACAATCATCATAAGCAATTACTCCCTCTTCAGGTTCCTAAAAGGAGAAGCAAGAATGTCAGAAGTATTGTTCTTCAATTCATCCACTTAGCCAGTCTAATAACACAAATGTAGTTTAATGGCGTAACTATTCAGTGCCAAGACAAAAAATGTAATTCAGGATTTTATATGATCTTCTTTTTGTAACAAGTATGGTATCTTTACTGCTAACAAGAATATGCTAACATTGAAAATGTATTATACATTTAGCCTTATCATCCAGCTCATTCAAAAAGTCTGCTTTGAAGAAATATATTATTGGTTTTCTTTGATAAAATAGAACCTTATTAAATTAAAACAAAAACATTACATAAACAATTGCAATGAAAATAAAATCTTACTCCAAATGATGAACTGAAACATTTTTACGTACAGAATTCTAAACTAGTCAGTTTATCTTAAAAAATTTCCAACATAGGAACATCCCTAAAATCTGCATAACAATTCAATACAACACTATGTCATATTGGATGAAAAAATTTAGCCCTAAAATACCTGATACAAATTTAAAGTATAGAAATAATTTGTATTACTTAGTTTTGTGCATTCGTTGTTTATTAGACCTTCAATTTTTGGATAAGGAATGATTTGCCATTAAATCTTTTTTACCTTGACCTAAATGGAATTAACTACTAAAAACTTTCTCAAAGAGCTTTACCATGTTTTTGATCTTGTGCTGTAATATTGCTATAAGGTGTATCCAGTGGTGGGATGCAAGCGGTACGTCCTGGTACGGGCGTAACGAAGCTAGCCCGGAGCACCGGATACCGTTCCGGTATGGTGCTCCGGAGGGCCCCCCCACCGTCCTTACCGGTGTTTAAAGGCTTCAGCACTTCCGTGCAGGTGCATAGCACGTATAGCGCCTGCGTGACACTCCACGGAACAGCTGGGGCATTGCAGAGGCACTAAAACGCATGCATGTGCTGCACATGTCCATGACACCACCGGCCCCGTTCCAACCATACCGGTTGGAACGGGATTTGAAACCCACCACTGGGTGTATCTACCAAGTAAACTAACCATGAAAAATCCACTGGAAAAAAGGAAAATTATCAAATGAAAAATGGGTTTATTTATTTAAATTAAAAACATCATTATGGCTGAGGTAAAACCATCCTGAAATTCTGAGGCTGAAATTAAGAATACTGTTCCACTTTGCTCTTGTCTCAATTCTCTGTGGCAACATGTTTAAACAAGTATTACTGATACATTAATTATAATAAAAGTCTGTAGAGATCCTCAGTCATGCTTGTCCAAAAGGTGCTTCCCCTCCCCCCTTTTTAAGGAGGCAACCGGACTTTCTTGTTTTTTCTTTTGAAGATGTTTCGCTTCTTCAGCTCTGACTGGATAGTGGGGAATGGAAGGATTTATATTCCTTGCAGACAGCTGGACATTTGCATCCTTTTAGAGGGTCTTAAGAACCACGAGCACTCAGGTGACCCTGAGGACACAGATAAACCTCCTAGTGCTTTAATGACCCTCTAAAAGGATGCAAATGACCAGCTGTCTGCAAGGAATATAAATCTTTCCATTTCCCACTATCCGGTCAGAGCTGAAGAAGCTTCATGGAAGAGAAGCAAAATGTCTTCAAAAAAACAACAAGAAAGTCCATTTGCCCCTTGGAGGCAAAAAAAAAGGGGGGGGAGAAAGCACCTTTGGGACATTAATTATGATACTGCAGAGTAATTTATTTATACAACAACACAAACTATGCATTTAAGCTTATTTTATTTGGTTTATTAATTTGGAAGGAGGGAAGAATTCTGATCTGATTTGAAATTTCACCACCACCAATCAAGCCATTTACTAGATGTAATATGCATTTATAATGAGCATAATTTCTATGTATGTATACCAGAAAGCTACAATGAACAAAAAGCATTAGACTACTAGATTTGTGGTAATAGTGGAGACAATATCATCAAATATGCATAATTCTATGCATACAGGATAAAACACATTTTTTTTCTGAAAGGCAATTATACAGATTTGAAAAAGGGGAGAAATAAAACAGAGTTACCTTTTCTTTGCCTTTATTTGGACTAGTGGATTTGACAGAAGTGGCTTCTTTTTCTATAGTGCCAATAAAACGATGATCTGATTGGGTATGGAATGAAACTGTGCCCTTCGGTAGTTTTTTAATCCTTATAGCATGATTTCTTTGAGCAGACAGCATATCCTAAATGGAAAAAGCAAGTTATTACCGAAAGAAGCAAAGCTTTCTAAAGCTTCCTAAATTTAATGTCCCAAATTCTACATAATTATGATTCTACTTACAGGAACAACAGTAAATTCCACTTCATCTGAAATGTGGAGCTGGTTACCATCTAAAATTTCACTGAAGTGAAAGAACATGCGGGCATCTCTATCAACACATTTAATGAAACCAAAGCCATCCCTCATTGCAGCAATCACACCCTATAAAAGCAAGAGATATTGGTTATATTCATTTCTAAGAATTCTTAGAGGATATCTATACAATACAGGACTAATATCAATTCATACTGAAAGTGAAGCAAAGAGACAATTTAGTTAAACAGCTAGGATAAAAACTGGGACATAAACAAGCCTGTACTTTTAGTTATGCAAGCTTAGGCTTAAGGCTATCAACACTATTATGTCCCTAAGTCCAGTTGCCCCCTGAAAAAAAGGAGGGGGAAGTACCTTTAGGACATTAATTATGATACTGTAGAGTATCTTTTGTATCCTTATTTAGCTCCTAATTTAAGCATTTAAATTATTTATATATATTCTTGTTGTCAATAACAGCCTCTAACACCGTATTTATTTCTAAGAATGTCTCTGGAGCCTAGAGGAATTCTTAGGAAATAAAATTGATTGGTGACTGTATCCTAGCTCTTTGTTATGAAGCATACACAGCTAACTAGAAAGGATAATGAACAAATTAGGACGATCATGCCCTAGGACAGGACAGGGGTGGACAATTAATTTTCCCAAGGAAACACGTGAGAACCGGGGCACAAAGTTGTGGAGGGATGCCACCGCCCTACCATCCCCGACCGACACTGCCACAGGCCAGACAGTGACAGCAAAAAAAACCTAGGGACAAACGTGGACCATAAAATGCTCATGTCAGTCCCTAGGCATATGAAGATTTTTATCATTGCTGTTTCTATATATCATGATTTCAAAAGAAAGCCAGTTTTATTATCCCAATAATAGATCTAAGCTGAGACTAGAAGGACTTTGCTTAAACACTTAACCAGAATGTGGTACATAAAAGTATAAAAGCAGACTTCTCAATTTGAAACTAATCTTATAACCTGTACACTATATCAACTCTCCAGTAGCCACACATGTATAGTATAAATGTTCAATTCAACCCAAACTATAGACGTTTTCTAATTACACTGCTTCTAATATAGAACCCAGTTAAGATAGTGAAATAAATAGGCAGGAATGCACCCATGCAAATAAGAAAGAAAAAATACATATAGTCATAGTCATAGTCACTTTATTTGTATGCCGCCCTTTTCCCTGGGGGGACTCAGGGCGGCTCACAGTTCAAAAGGGGGGGGGGGAAGGACAAACAATTTACAACATAAAGACACTACATCATTTAAGACAGTGTTTTTCAACCACTGTGCCGCGGCACACTAGTGTGCCGTGACATAGTGTAAAGTGTGCCGTGGGAAAATTACTTTACATATAGTCAATATAGGCACAGAGTTAAATTTTTTTAACATTTTCTAATGGTGGTGTGCCTCGTGATTTTTTTCATGAAAAAAGTGTGCCTTTGCACAAAAAAGGTTGAAAAACACTGATTTAAGAACACAACAGTCATACAATTCGAGTGGGGTTAGAGTCTTTAACCCCAGGCCAGCCGGGACAGCCAGATTTTAAGGGCGGCGCGGAAGGTCTGGAGGGTGGTGAGGGTCCGAATCTCCACTGGGAGTTCGTTCCAGAGGGTCGGAGCAGCCACCGAGAAGGCTCTCCTCTGGGTAGTTGCCAGTCTACACTGGCTGGCTGATGGAATTCGGAGGAGGCCTAATCTATGCGATCTTATCAGTCTAGTGGAGGTAATTGGCAGTAGGCGGTCTCTCAAGTACCCAGATCCAATACCATGAAGGGCATGGTATCTCACACGTACAGGAAACCATTATGGAGGGAGGAAAAGCCATTAAAAGAACAAAGACATGTAATAGAATGCTTATTATTCTAAATGGATGCAAAGTAAAACATATTTTATAGCAAAGCTTTAATTTTCAGTTTAGACACATAAACTCCTTGGTGCTCTCTGAGCTTGGTTGTTGTAGATGTTTCATTACCCAAATTAGGTATCATCAACGCTACTGATGATATTACCTAGTTTATATAATGAAATGTCTGCAAGAAAACAACCTCAGAGAGCAACATGGACCCCCTCATTTCAACCCTGAGCTTCTCTCTTTTATTGGTACATATAAACTCCATGTTTCAATTTTCTATAACTTCTGCTTAAGTGCACAGCACTGCCTCCTAAAATATTTCCCTAGGAAAAAAAGTACCCTGAACTGAGATAAGATGCTGATCCCATCACTATAAGAAATTTGGCACCATGATACAATCCTAGTAATACAAAACCCACATAACTAAAAGGTATTATGCATTACATTTCCAGCTTCATTCTGCCACATTTCTTAAGTGCTTACCATTTCTCTAGCCTCATTAGTGACTTGAAAAGTATTAGGAAGAACTTCAATATTAGTGGCTCGTTCCAATTTGTCACGCCGATCTGTTGAAATGTTGAATTTAACGTGGTCACCTTCCAAAAGTGTCACCTTTGATTTTGTATCTTTGTCTCCAAAGGGAAGTTCTTTAGGAATCACAAAATCAACTTTTATGCGTCCAGGTAATGGGTCATTCTAATTATAACACATAAGAAATTGAGATAATGCTAATTGTACTCAATCTACATTTTCAATTATTCAATTTTTAAAAATATTTTACCACATAGCAAGCATAATTCACTAGATCACTATTACCACATTTATCAGTCCCTAATGACACAGTTAGAGCTACAGCAGTTTGAAAAAAACAGGAAAAATTTAAAAGCATTTGTTACCTGATTTTTGTTGGGTACTTTTGGAATTACTTTTGTTACAGTTCCCTCAAAGTGTTCAATGCTAATATCTTCAAAAATAACAGTTCCTTGAGGCAAAAGCCTTACATCAGTTGCAACTTCTTTACCCTATTAAAAGAACATTATTTATTTATTTATTTATTTTCCTGCCTTTATTATTTTTATAAATACTCAAAGTGGTGAACATATCTAATACTCTTTCCTCCTATTTTCCCTACTACCACAAGAACCCTGTGAAGTGGGTTGGGCTGAGTGATTAGTTGAGAGACACAATCAATTTTCATGCCTAAGGCAGTACTAAAACTCAAAGCCTCTGCTCTGTCTCCTGGCTTCTAGCCTTGTGGCTTAACCATTACATTTAACTGTCTCTCACTGAGATCATTGGGGAGAAGAAGATCAACCTCATGCAAAGCGTATAAAGTCTAGCAAAGGACAAATGTGTATGTGTGTGTAAATAAATAAAACCAATTAATTGTACTAAATTTAATCTTCAATTGTATTAGGTTTAATATAATTTAAATATATGAAATTTACTCTTACATTTCTGTCTTTGATTGTGAACTCCACATCATCACCAGGCTGTAAGGCTTCCAGGTCACCTTTAAATTCACTATAGTGAAAGAATATCTCCTTTACAACATCACCTCTCTCAATGAATCCAAAGGCTTCCTAAGGGAAGGGAATATCACAATTATTTAGCCAAAATGCCTTCAAACATTCATTAAGTTACTTGATAGAACTAGCCACTACAGGTAGCCCTCAAGTTATGACCATTCATTTAACAACTATTCAAAGTTATGATAGCGATGAAAAAAATACTAATGCACATATGATTGTCAATGTCCCTGGGATTATGTGATCAAAATTTGCTTGATAGCTATGGCAAAAAAGATTGTAAAATCAGGCACAATTCATTTAAAGACCAGATCACTTAGTGACAGTTTTGGTCCCAATTGTAGCTATTAGTTACTGTAGTAATCAAAGAGAAAACGAGTTTTAAAAAGATTCACAGCTTTAATTAATTCTATTACATGTAACTAAACTTAGTAAAGCATTCCTTACCTTCATGGCACAAACTACTCCTTGACATCGAGCTTGTTTCTTTTTCAAAAGCATAATATTCCGAGCACTTACAGCACCAGTACTAGGAAGAAAATAAATTAAGATTATATAAAGATAAATACAACTCACTTATCTTACCAACTATAGAGAATCTTCTTTAATTTTCTATGCAAAATCCACATTTAGAGACATACCTCATTATAACATAATTTTGAAAAGGAAATCCAGCTTTTAATCAAAATCTTTATCTTAAAGATCAATTATGAAATAACCTCTCATATAGTATGGTTAAGAAAAGCTTTCTAAATTTAAAATAAAAATTCTTACATTTTGGAAGGTTTGGGAGGGGACAGCACAAAATATTGTTTTATTCTCAGTTTGTGAATCCATTAGAACTAACCACTGATTTTAATGCTCTTAATGCTGTAAACCACCCAGAATCACTTCAAAATGAGATGAGCGGCAAATAACTAAAATAAGTACAAAATCTGCAATATTGTTCTGTGATATAGGTGCGATCTGAGCCTCATCTATATGCCACTAATAGATCCTGATTAAACAAGCAACAAACAATACAATGTACTTTGCAGTACTAACAGCTGTTAAATCAATTCCACATTTGTCTTGAAGACATTTTGGCCATATCACTTCAACTCACTGATATGAACTACTTCCTACAGGGTATGCTACAATACTTCAACTGAGTTAATGTCAGGACTTTGACTTAGCTATTCTAAAAATACGAAATTGTTTCTGCTTAGCCATTTTGTCCTGTATTTGCTTTTGTGTCTATAATTGCTGTTATGGTGCCATGACTCACATTTGTTTAAGCTACAGCTCAGGCAAGTACTTTGCAGATGGAAACTTCAGACATTCTTCTGTAGAATTTTCTGGTGCCACCCGGAACATATTGTTCCTTCAAGGACAGAGAAATGTCTAAATCTTGATGCTGCAAATCATTTATCAGTCAGGATAAAATTCTTTTGTTAGAATGCAGTACAGGTAGACCTCACTTAACAAGCACAATTTGGATTAGCAATTCTATCATTGAGACATCACATGATGGCAACTTGTGATTTTTCTGCCAGCTCCTCCTTTGACTCTGCTTGTTGGAAGCCAGCTGTGAAGCACACACAAGATGATTATGTGAACACAGGAAATGCCCGTCGACGGAAAAGAATCTGGATGTAGATCACATGACCATAGGGACACTGCAAAGTTTTACTTGCAAGGGCCTGTTGTAAAGTTACCTTTTCAGTGTTGTAACTTTCAATAGTTGCTAAACAAGGCAATTGTTAAGCAGGACTACCTGTATTTCATTCCCCCCCCCAACATATTTCTCATTAGTAGTTAAAAGTTCCAGTGTTTAAACAGCCTGCAGGATCATCCTGATAATTGCTGGCAAATATGAGATAAACAGCAATGTGTCTTCTAAAGATAAATTGCTTCTTTCTTGGTTTCCTCTTATGCACACCACTCTTGTTCAATATTTTCCTTATAGAAGATTCATAAACATTGATATCTGAATGGCCTGCAATTCCTCTGCTGTCACCTTGAGGTTCTCTGTGCTTTTCTAAAGTACTGCATGTCCTGGTCTTATAATGACTTGGATAGTCACTCATATAAGGGTAATAATGGTATTGCACTTTTTCCATTTGTATAATATCTGCTTAACTATTGTCTGATAGAAGGCAAAGTGTTTGATAATAATTCTGTAATCCATTCCAGATTCATGAGCACTGATTTCCCCTTTTTTCTTGAGAAGTCTCTTCTGACTGGACTGGAGAGCGGTCTCTGATGATGGCAACCTGTGTCAGGAACAGCAGACTTCAATGATGCCAAAGAGCATGTATGTTAATGATTGGAGGGGACTAAACTGCTACATAAACATCATCTCATTGATTAGAATTTCTACAACCTACTCCATTAAGACTTAGTTATTCTAGGGCAGCAACCATCTTTTGCATAGGAGCCCAAAGCCATGACATTGCGATCTCATTCTAATAGCTTGCTCTAGCCAGCACCAGGCAGGGGACTTGTGCCATCCACATTTAGGCAGCTAGTGAAACGATTATCATATGCCTGCCTGAAGAGATTATGAGTGCTTAGAAGAGCAGCCAAATTGACAATTGTTCTCTCCCTTTCTCTCATAGGCTGGATGGATATATTTGCTTTTGGAACTATGGGCTGCATGATTTTGGAGAGCAGGTTATCTTCTGGCCCATAGGCTAAATTGCTGACTCCTATCTAAGGTTTCATATATCTTTTCTAACAACAAATGTTGGCTCAGTATTTTCAATACAAATATGACATATAATACACAGTTCGGGATACTATTTCTTTACTCAGCTTCTCTTCATTCATAAACATGAAGTTCTAATCACAAGATTATACCATGTTTCCATGAAAATACGACCTGTCCTGAAACTAAAGCCTTTTTCATGTGGACAAAAATATAAACCCACCAGCAGCGGGTACTCTAGGAGTGCGCTGTATGGTTGTGGGCCGGCTGCTGGACAGAGAGTCTTACAGCAGCCGGCCTACAACCATACAGCACACTCCTAGAGCGGCCGCTGCTGGAAGACTCAGCAACCAAGTTTTGGAGTTTGGAAGCCAGAGAAGTAGTTATGCTCGGAGTGCAGCGGCGGCACCCTGGCTCTGCAGGGAGAGTTGGGCCAGGGCATGGTGAGGCTGGGAGGCATGCTTGCTGGGGGCAGAACAGGCACTCACGCAACCCCCTTCTCCAGCCGTGCAGAGCTCCATGCACTGACCTAGGGAGTATCCCTAATGTGCCAAGCCGCGGGAGCTGGGGAGCAGGCAGAGCACCACGTGTCTTGGCACCTTAGGGATACCCCCTAGGTCAGTGAATGGTGCTCTGCCCAGCTGGAGAGGGGGTTTGCCAGGCGGTTCCTCGTGAGCATGATCACCTCATGGCTGCTTTGCCCGAGGCTGTGCATGGCTCTTCGGGAGCCCGCTCGCAAGGGAGCAGCTGCCCGGCAACCCCAAAACAATAAGCCCTCCCGCCATAATAAGCCCAAGGCAATATTTCGTGAGGCAAAAGAAAATAAGACACTGTCTTATTTTCGGGGAAACACGGTAGATAGTTCTAGAAGATTCACAAACTTTCTCTCACAACTGAGCCTTGGAACAAACCAGTCATTTCCTATGATTGGAAAACTTAGAACAAACTAAAAGATAACATATTGATAAAACTTTGTTTGAAAAATATATTCTTAGTTCGCATCTAATGAAACAAAAACTATAGGCCCTGATTGACATTATCTAAGATTACCCTTGAAACAGACAATAAATTGCCAAGATATACAGTACTATATCCAAAAGAATGTTTCAAAGTTTGTTAACCATGTTTCAAATAAAAATGTTTTAAAAAAGAAATCATTCCAGCTAAAAATGATTTAGTACAAGTTATCCACTTACTGTTTATTTGTATCAATAATAAAGTTAATTTTGTCTCCAGTTTCCAATTGAACATTTCCTTCAACATCTTCTGGGGTGTAAGTTAAGTAGAAGACTTCCTGTAAATTATAATTTGATTGCATGAACAGTTTGCTATCACATTTAAAGTGAGACAAAATATAATCTCCAGGTTAGTTTAAACATGAATTTTGGAATTTAGGAAGTGGTCAGAAATTTACAATATTATAGAATTTTATAATAAATAAATTGCAACAATGAAGTTGTTTGCTAATAATATTTTAACTGACCTTTTATTTTATCTGTATTTTGAAAATATTTCATAATTATAAGCAGTATGCTAAACTTTATGCATTTATATATCAAAAGATTAATAAGCAATTTAAACTTTTTAAAGCAAATACATATTTAACTGTCTATTTTGGTAAGTACTTTAGTTTAAACTACACTGGAGGATCAGTGAAACATTTTTTAGTAAATACATAATTTTTACCCCATTACGTTCGTAGCATACACTCCCTGTTGGACTCTGACCCGGGGCAGCTGGAGACTTACTCTCTAAGTTGTGAGGAACAGCACACACAACCTACCAGTCAAAAAAAAAATCCATTGCTAATTATTTCTAGAGGCACCATTATGCATCAGATTTCTATAACACACTCAGGGATGCATTTAACAGGTAACCCATAACAGTATGCCATGCTGCAAAGCTTTTATCTTACAGTACTTTTATCAACTGTAAGAATTGTTCCTGGTTAGGTAAAATTCTTAATTTTTATGTGCTTACCAAAAGGAGGAAAAAAAAGTATATTTGAAAAAAATATTTTAATGCAACTAAGGAGAGGCATGCTACATTTAATTCTATTCTTTTTTGTTTGACCACAGCAGCTGAAAATGGCATGCATATTAAAAAGAAAAACAACCCCGCTCCCTAAGAATAGGCACTAACTTGTCCATTTATTCGTTCTTCAGGTAAGGTCTCAGTTTTTATCTTCACCAGTTTAATTGCAATCGGCTTTCCAGTTCTCCGGTCAGAAGATACTTCAAATTCAACATCATCTGTAAACAAATGATATTTATTAATTTATAGGCTTCAATTTAGTGGTAAAAGCATGTCAAGATAACTTCTAAATCAATAAAACACACAATTTCAAAAAGCAGTAACAATAAAAAAATTACTCTAATTTGAATATTTAATAGGAACTAAAATCACATAATAAAATAAGGCTTCATAGGTTCATTTACACTTAGTTAATATGAAAAGGAAATGTGATTTTTAAATAACATCTTATACTCTATTTGTTTTAACCATCTAATTCCATGGGATTTGTTTCATGTTGTTATGTACCAAAACATGTTGCATAATTTAAACAAAAAGAAAAAAGAAAAATAGCAGATACCTCATAGCTCAAATTCCACTATTCTCAACACATCCCATATTATGCATTCTAATACAATGCAAAATCCAGAATCAAAGGCTAAAACCTGTGTTGCAAATGCACATATATGTCCAGAAATTCCAGCAGTTTCTTCCTAGCTACATACCGTAGATGACGTGCCCTATCCTCCCCAAATACATACAAGATCAAGGCATATTTAAGTTGTTCCTAAAAAATGTTACTTGTGCTTTCAAGTTGCTTGATTTATACTTTGTCTTCTGAATCCTAATAACTGTTTCTTGAATGTGCACAGTGAAAGATACTAATATGCAATAACTAGTTGTCATCTTCTCACTTTCTAAACTTTCTAGAATGTTCTCTCCAACATGCAGTATGAAAAATAACTTTTTAGAAGAAAGTTCTTTCATATGATTAATCTGATCCCATTATTAACGTTTGAACTGAAATTTGATTTTACTTCTCATTATCTGATGGTTCAGCCACTACTGTTTACAGTAGCAGATATGTCTCTAGAAGAAATTAACCTTCTCACATACAAGAACAACTGTCTACTAGTTAATTAATTACCTCCTACTTTGAGCTCCTGTAGATTGCCATTATACTGTGAACTATGGAAGAACAGTCTAGCTTGCCGTTCTGAACACTGAATGAATCCATAGGAGGCCAGCAGTTTTTCAATAACCCCAGTTTCGCGCAATCCTGAAGAAGTACCATTGGGGTACCCGTTGTGTCCATTGTTATGGAGAAGGTTTGGATCAAAGCTCATCTGGAATTAAAAAGAAATGTGTGAATTCCTCTAAGGATATTCTCTTTTCCAGTTTATACTGTTATTTGTTAATTCAGGATAAATATACTGTAATAGCCAATGCGTAAACATTACAAAATAGGCATGTAGGCTTCTAGCAATTTGAACAGATTTTGTGTGACACTTTTCTATACCACATTGAAGTAATAACTTTGTACTGAAGGTTATTATGCTATTCTATTTCACATTACACACATAATATTAAAACAGATTTGAAGTTACCCATTAGCATCATTTGACTTTGCTAATGGAGGTAACCAAGAAAGCAAAGCCATAAAAAAACTAACAAATGCAATTTTAAGACATTTTCCAAATTAAATTAGTATCATAGCAATTTATTCTCGGAACATAGCTAGCAGCTTAATATTTATTAAATTTCAACACTAATTGCTATGTTCACTGAATTTAATACCTTTCCATCCATGGAGATTTTTAAACCCATAGAACATAAAAGAAAGATTGGCATTTTAAGTTCTCATCAACATGTTAAAATATTTTTTATTAAGTCACACTTTCAAAAAAACTACAATCTGTTTAGCTATCAAGTTAAATTAAGTCCAAAAAGAGGTTAGTATAAGAAGCTCCCTGTAAATATTTACAGAAACTATCTCATGCAAGTCAGAGTTCAAGGCAAAGCAATGCCAAAATCATGCATACTGTTCCTCTGTATTTTATGGAGTTTCCTGTGTATCTGTTTAAGAAAACAAACTAACATTCCTATAACCATAAGGAGCTATTAAGTATTCAAAATTGTAAACGTAAGTAGCTTTGAAATCTACTTTTGATGAATAGTCAATTACTCATTAAACTGAGACTGAGCAAACTGTTTAGGTTTTTAAAAAGTATTTCGTTTAAAGGAGGGTTATCTTTATAGACAATGCTATGAATTAATTTGGCATGCAGTTGCTGCAGATGCAAAGATCCTGCTAAACAGAATTATTTAAGAATAAAGCCCTTCAGAAGCATAGAACTTTCTGATTAAGTGTACCTTGGGAGAATTAAAACAAATATTAGATTTTTTTAAGTCAAATAGTGCAGAAACTGGTGATGTGAAATGCTATTGTCCACAAATAAGAATAGAAAGCCCCCATATATATGTAAAATTACTAATTAAACTAAAAACCAAAAATGTATTTGTTACAATTCAAGAATAGCATCATAAGATGCAACCTTTTCCTATGGAAGTCATTACGTGTTTATAATTTTTGCACCATCCTACTGCATATAAATATAATCAAACAGATTTAAGCCATTTGGCCATTTCAGAGATGGTGTGATTTTTGTAGAGGTTAATCTGCTGAATTAAAAAAAAACCCTGATATTTGACAAATGGTCCCGTTTAACCCAGAACACCATGAGCTGGATTAAACTCCATACCACCTCCAGAATGACATGATTGACATCATCTAGAGGAGAAAAACAATAATAATTTTTGCATATGCTTAGGACAGAAGTCTGTTCATTTTGTTCACATCTGTAAGCCAATACAATATTTTTTAGCACCTTTGAAAGCATATAATGAAAATACAATCAATGTATCTATAAGAAAACCAGGCTTTCATCAAGTTTCTAAAACAGATACAGGAAAGCAAAATTTGAGAACTCAGCAAGTTTGCCCATTGGTATAGATGAATTATACTCCTTAACCTGTTGAGGAGATTTAATACCAGTGAGGTTAGAAGTGAGAACATATGCAGAGAAGAGTTAAATGCTAAGGATTCCCATGCTGAGATGGCATGTCTGCCAATAGATGCCCTGACTTACAGATCTCTGATAAAGAGGGGTCCTCTTCGGTTTTTTAGACCCGGATGAAGTAGATGAAGAAAAAGGTAAAGGATGAGAAGGAAGGGGAGCTGCAGGAGGGGGGAGAGGATCTGATGACACAGTATAATGGTTCTCCATCTCATACAGCTGTGATAACATAGTACACAGTATAACTAGTCAATAATTAGTACATCTTTAGCAATATCCAATAACTATTAAATCCATGTTTCAAGAGACTTAGCTGGAAATCAAAAGCAGTCAATTTAGATATCCTTATTGTTCTGGAATTAGTGTAAATGTATGACCAAGCTCTATTTCCAGGTCAGTAATTTCTTTCCAACAATATTCTAGTTTGTTTGTATTTTCAAAAATCCAACATATTTCACTGGGAAGAAATATATGCAAGCGGTGGATTGAGCTAAAAGCTGTACCACTTCAAATATCCTTGCACTATGGCAGATAATATACTTATCTATTTTTTTCTCCTTTTCGATTTCAAAGGGAGAGCATAACTCTGAATTTGAGAACTGTTATTAATTTTACTGGGCTACAAAAAAAACTAAACAAAAACAAATACATTATGCAAATTGCATTTGTGGCTGAATTTTTTCAACTGAGTAAAAGTCCCAAAGACTTCAGTAAACTATAAAAAGTATAACTGAAACTATAATTTATTATTTAAAATTAAGATACTAGTCTATATAGTCTCTATATAGAGACTGCCATTCCCATTTTCTCAATCCTTAATTTAGGGGACAAATTATAGACGAACCTGAATATCAGTTACAAGCACCTTAAAATTTGGTTAATTGAATTTAGTCTTAGGAAGAATGGCAAGTTAACAGAAAATCATAGTTCTTCAGCAGCTTAAATATACACATATTAAGCAAATATCAATTGAATTGTACATAGATTAATTCAAGTGACAATGCTGTATTACTTATTTATGGCATACATACTACTGAATGTATTATAGTGCTAATATTAAATCATACAAATGTGTTGGTCATCTGTTTGTATGCCAAAATCCATGAAATAAGACATTTCTACATACATATGCAACATAAATTTAAAAAGTTTAGGTCAGTAAATAAGGCAAAGGCCTATAGCCTAGAATGATCCTTGTATTAAAACTATGAAGCTGCCGTTCACCAAAGCAGACCATTGTCCATATCTAGCTAGCCCAGTGCTATATCTTTTGACTGAGAACAGCATCTATGGTCCTGAGCAAAGGTCTTTCCAAATCTTTCTGCTATATATGTTTTTAACCAGGAGATATAAGAGATTAAACAAAAGCATTTTCATGTGCTCTACCACTGAACTAAGGTTTTCACCTCCCCCAGGTCTGAAAGTTCAGTTTTAACTGTTCTCAACTATTTGTAAATAAGCTACTAAGAAAGGTGTTTCATACACTTCAGGATCATGACTATCTTATACTTTATTAAATAAAATGCAAGCCTTCAGAAATGTTAAGACAGTTCCCTCTCCAATGTCTTGATACACCAAACATAAGAACCAAAATGCACCTCTTAGATGAAGGCTATCATATTAAAACACCACTCCACTAAATTTCATTACTGGCTAATTTTAAAAAGCATGTTGGAGAACCACATAATTTCTGTACTTGTAAAGGACCATAATACAAAAGGATTAAATAATTAACAAATATATTTGTTAAGAGGTGAAACTCTTATACAAGCAAATTTGATATGTGTGGGCACTGCCTATTTTCAACTGGATACTTTCAAATTTTGAATCTGCATAGGATGTGGACGTCTATGTTCCAGGGTAGCTTTGTCTTTTAAACAGCTGGAGAGGTAACCAATTGCCCTCAAACAGGAATTAGGCCTGGCACAATGACCAATGAAAAGAATGATTGGGAATGAGGAGTGAGTGTGAAATGATTCCAAACTGAAGCTAAGGACATTTTAGTCTGCTCATGACTCTGGCATGATTAAAAGAAAGCTCAGAGGTCATAAAATGAGCAGTGTTTTTGCTATCTGCAAATTGGCCACACTTTTTCTTTTGCTCAAAGGTTGTTATATCACACCATCTGAGCTAATTTGGCTTTACCCTTAAGAATATTGCTAGTATGGCAAAAGAACTTACTGATTGGCCATAAGGTGATAAATTCAGTCCGACTGGAGATGCATTGCCCAGGTTGGCACTAACGTATGCAGTAGGGGGAGAAGACGGCATGGAAAATTCAACAAATTCTTTCCAGGTGCTTGCCATATTTTTACGCCTGTTTCAACTTAATTTTATAATGCTGCATATAACAAAATCAAACAAGACAACCTTGTCAATGTATATCTGCCACTCTATCCAGTGTCATAAAAAAGCTGCCATTGTGGCAGCTTCCTAGAATATTATACAGGAAGGGATTGATGTGCTAGTTAAGAAAGCATTAGGTTTTTTTGTTTTGTTTTTAGAGGGGTTCTGAAATGAACAACACAAGCTGGTTGCTAATTGAACTCATGATTACTATTAATGAGTTATATTTACAGTATAAAATTCAAATTTAGCCTACCAGCTTATGAAATGGAGACTCACTGACCGATACCAGTAACTGGGAGAAGGATATGGAGAAAGTTTGAGATCCAGATTTATAGCATTAGAGTAAACTGATTTCAAAAGCGAGAAACTGGAAAATAGTAGCAGAAAGCTTAATGAAAGTTACAACAAGACTGCATTCCATGGTTAGCAACAAATAGAACGAAATGGCAATTTTAAAGAATTTCAATAATTTTAAAAGACTAGCATCATAGCTAAATGTTAGATCTGCTTTGATATTTTGACCAATGAAGACAAGATTTAAGCAAAATGATTATTTAACTCATTTTATATTGCACTTTTAATTTCAAATAAATATATCACTGTTCAACACAGTACATGGACCAACCTCGCAGTGATATTCTAATATTGCACTTTCAGTAGTATTTGCCGATTCTTCGTTTCAGCACACGTTTCAAAGTTTGAAGATTGCTATTGTTAAAAAAAAAAGAAATAGCAAGAGACAAGTGATCTATCAAGCTAATAAAGAATAACTGGTGCTGCACTGGGCAATTTCAGCACAGTACTGCAGAAAACAAAGACTACTAGCAGCGTTGGGACGTGCTCTTTTGAAGCTGTTGAGTAGGCACAAACTTCTTGTTTCAGATCAAGTGTTGTGTCTTCAGTGTAAAGTTTACTCTTCTTTGGTCTTGTTGTTACGATGTAATGTGTTCCTTTCCTGATCTGAACTTGAAGCAGCAGTTTCAGGTGGTAAATTCTATTCTGTTACACTTCATACTGGAGAGGAAAAAGGATAAACAAGTTTATTATGATATACATTTTAGATATTTTCTGTACCCCATATGATCCCACCTCTGAAAAGAAAAGTTCCTCACAAGAATTCCAGACATTACTAGTGTTTAACCAAACTTCAAGGAATTCAATGAAAAAACAAGTGTTGCCAATGCACTGAATACAAAACCAATTAAACAAAAACATATTTTACTGATTTGTACACATTTCCACCAAGAAACTAAAGGCATATTGCTCTCTCAAGTCTTATTTTAAACTCATGCCAGCAGATTAGGCAAATATAAAATGACTGATCCAAGTCACATGCTAAGTTTCATGACTGAATTGGAATTTAATTTATGTCTTGCTAATTCTCATCTATCACACTAATCAAGATATTTCACTATTTATGGCTCACAGTTTTTATAATGTCTTGTTTTGGACCTTGTGGTTGGTTCATCAAGGCCTTATAAATATCAATATAAAATGCAACTTCTGAAAAGATTGAAATTGAACCCCGTCTTATAACATGGAATGGCTTGGGATATTTAGGGAAATGTAGGTAGTAGCTCTAATGAAGAAACCTCAAGTTCTGTATATAAATATACTACATTCAAGACATACATTTTGAATATTGTAAACAGCTACTGAGATGGTCTTTAGAAAGTTTAGAAATGTTTACAAAAAAAGGGACATTGGGGCACGCTAGGATACTTGGTTATAAGAGTAAGAGGAGAAAAAACAGTCAGAATTGCAAGATTACTGGTTAATAATAGCATATCCCAATAAAGATTAGCTCTAGTCTTGTGGAATCTGTTTTCTACAACCTCAAAGGGTTGCTGCATATAGAGAGAGAGGAAGAGTCATGGGGAGAAAAGTTATCTTCAAAGACAAACACAGGGGTAACTGGAGTGAATGGAAGCTGCCAGAACCTGAGTATTAAGAAATGCAGGTGTTTATGGTTTACCTCTTAAGGTTAATATTCAGTTTTCTTATATTTACATTCTTAAACCAAAACTCAATTACTTTCTTTGAAATATTTTGAGATTTCAGCTTCATTTCTATCACAGTCATGTTTTAAATAAATTATTTCTTAATCACAATAAAAGTTTGGTATTTTTCTGAAATTATTTTCCTTACTAATATAAATTTTTGTATTCACAAAATTAATTTATGCAATAGCAATATTTCTGTACTTATAAAATTAATTAAAGCTTTATCTGTGTTTCATGTTTAGGTAGCTGGACAAGTTATTGGTCTTCCAGCTATCCTAGTTTTTCTTTCTATGAAACAGGTATCTTCTGTTCAAATGTGTATAGTGATAGTAGTTTTGTGACAAATAAAAAACTTTATGGTGACATCCTTCACATATTCTAAATTCCAACTGCACAAAAAGACCAGAGATACCTAATTCTTTAAAAAAGAAATATATTTTCTTCTGAGAAAAACAGTTGAACGAAAATGCTGATGTTCAGTCTGCAATATACTATTATTGGCTATTATAGATACTATAAAATATGACAAAAACATAACTAAGTAGCAACCAAATACAAGTATCTTTTAACCTAATCCCTGTACTTAATATAGTTAAATAAAGTTTATCACCAATACATTTAATTATTAAAATGTTTTCCTAAAATAGTTTTTATGCTATGATTCTATATTCAGGGGCAATGGTGTTACAGATAATTTTATTCTCAAATTCTATGTCCCAGAAAAAGAATATTTTAAAAGAGGCAGTTCTTCAGAAATGGTTTACAAATTTTGTCTTCCAGGCAAGTATGTTTTTCTTATACTGTATAAGAAAAAGGCAGGATGCAGGATAGGATCAATTATGTTTAATGTTGAAGGAGTTTTCCAAGCAACCAACAATCTCTGGGTATGTAATATAGAATGCTGTTAAGGAACAACTGAGTCATTTAGCCAAAGGAAAAGGTAAAATATTTAAAATTATAATCTGGAGACAGAAATAACCAGAAACAAATGCTAGGGAACAGGAGAGAAGAAAAGAGGAATGACTCCTCCAGTTTTAAAACATCATTATATCTTTTTCTATCAGCTCTACTTATTCCACTTTATTTTGGGTGGAAAATAACATTTCCAATTGGAAGTGTTTTCATATACTACTGAAGAAATGCCAGCACAGTATGCTTTAAAAACAATCCCAATAATTAAAACTGAAAAGTACCCATCTTCATATTTTATTTATCCCACCTTTATTTTTTAACTAACTCAAGGTAGGAAAATATACACAATATTCCTACCTCCTATTTTCCCCATAGAAACAACCTTGTGAGGTGGGCTGGGCTGAAAGTGATTGGCCCAAAGTCACACAGCAGGCTTCCATGCCTAAAATACAACTAGAACTCAGTTTCCTGCTTTTTAAGCCAGCACCTTAATCACTACATCAAGATTGCTTAAACATAGGAATAGGAACTTTGAAGTTTCATTAAAAAGATCTGCCTAGCAGCAGATCTATGTAGAAAAAGATGAAATCTCAAAGGTGCTTTTTTCAGAATGTGGAATATGCACACTTATTTGGGAAAAAATTATAGTAAGTGGTTCTTATTTCAATAGTATTCCTAGAATCAGAATATCCTTTCTGCAGAATACAAAAAGCGTAATCTCCTATATATTTACTAAATATGTTTATCTATGCCTAAATTCACTAGGGTTTGCCTCTAAGAAATATGACAATATAAATATAATTATTTCCAAAACTTTCTACATTCGATGATCGAATCCAATATTTTATCAAAGCTGCAAAACCTTAGAAGAGCTTTCGTGAAATTAGCTTGTGCCTCTATTTTAAATTCTTTACTTTTCAACTCAGCAGCTATAAATATTCCTCCTGATGGTAAACACCCAGTGCAGTTGCCAAGCTTTCATTCAATTCAGTGGTCTCTAATACATCATGTGATGTTGAAAGATTAGCACAAGTCAGCCAGAGGAAACAGAAAGTTCAGACTTTTCCCCTTCTGAATATTTATTTGATTCTGACACATGGATACTGTTTTTATATCTAGCTGCATAAGTGAATTAAATAATAGTAACCCTTATTGCTGATATGAAAAAGTTTTTCTGGGCATAGTAAGACAAATATATATAGCTTAAATTACTTTAAAAATATTTTTGAAAATATCTTTTCATTTGTAGTCAACACATGCTATTTAATATTCCTTTATATAAATGAATTAATATGAAGAAAAGTCTGTTTCGCCTAGAATAATTAGGAATTAAATATAACTTTATTAAAGACAGACAGCAAAAGCAAAATGCTGTAATGACTATCCTATACTTATTTGGAGTTAACTCCCACAGAATTCAGTAAGGATTACATTGGAATAATCACGCATGGCATTGTGCAATAAGGGTGTAACCATGGCCCACTAAATTCAGCTAGATTTGTTTTTAAATTTAGCTGCATAGGAATGACCTGTAATTAGATTACATGACTTTGAAAACAGGGCATTAGATTCTTTTCTCACTAGAAAAACCAGCAGAATTGGAGCCTCTGGCTTGGAAACAAAGTGAACTCAAATAAATTAACTGAACAAAAATGGAGAAAAATCTATTGTTTCAAATGGCAGCAAATTTCAACTTGTTCTTAGAAACAATTTTCTGTGTCAGCAATATATTTAGCACTTTTGAAAAAAGTATATGGCAATGAAGTCTCAATAATTTGCTCTAAAATTAAAATCTTCTTGGAATGAGGCTGGTGGCTTCCACCCAGCTGGTGTTCTGGATAAAGCCTTGGTTGTTCTCTCAGGCCTTGAGCTAAGATGGTTGAAGCCCCCTACTCTGTTAAAATTTGGGCGTCTGCTGGTTTTGTCATCTTATTGCTTTTATAGTTTGGTTTTCGTTATATTGTTTCTTACTATATTGCTTTTATCCTGTTTGTTGCATCCTGAGCCACTCAGACACGAATTGAATAAAACAAATGATTGCTCATTTTGTAAGTGACCAGTGTCCTATTGTATTAGAAGCATTCAAATGGAAATCTAAGACTTTGGAGGAAAATAGTTTCAACATTTTCATTAAAGAAAATAAGGGAAACGTGAGTTACCACCCCATTTCCTCCTGTAGATTTACAAAGACGTTTCAGCCACAGCATGCAGTCTTTAGGCAGCAAGATGGTGGCTCCTGCTACTGAGGGGCGATAACACTAGGCTTTATATCCGAATAGGATGAGTGCAAAAGCCTTACTCCCAGCAATTACATTACTACTGAAAAACGTGAGTGGAATCTAGAAATGCACGCTCCGCTGCTGGCTACATAGTAGCTACTACCCCAACTGGAGATAATTCCCTCAAGTATCTGAGGCGTGTCCACTATTAGCTCCCCTCCCCGAACAAGATTTTTTTTGGGGGGGAGGGGAAGAGAGAGAGAAGGAAAATGGCGGCCGCTCCCCCTCACACAAAGGAAGACTGACCGCCCCTTCCCCTCCCCACGTCCGCACGCTGCATGCTGGGAGAGGTAGTCTGCACGGCTAGCCTCGCTCCGTAGACTGTAAAATACCAAGAACTCCATCCCCCAACAGGCCTAGTAGCCTAATCTTTCAGAGGCATCACGATGGGAATTGGAGTGTTTTTCAACGCCGCTGCCGCCGCTCCCCTAAACTCAATCCCCCATCGGCCCCTGCGGGGGAGAAAAAGAGGCAAAACGCGTCGCGCACACTGGGAAGCGTAGTAATGTCGAGCCTTGGCCCCATTGGTTTTCCGTCTCTCTCTCGGCCCTGCCTAAGGGCAAACCGAGGGGTTGGTGAAGAGAGCGGGCTTGTCTCGGCAACGTTCCTTCCCCCCCCCCACTCCCGCTCCCTCTTGCTGTCAAATCGGAAGGCTCTCGGTGGGTGGGGGAGGGGTCCACCCGCACTAGACCGTTGGTCCCAGGGACTGTGACAGGAGACGTTCCAAGCCACTCCAAGCTCCCCGTCTGTCCTCCACGAAGCCGCGACGCAGGACAAGAAAGGCCATTAGTCTTCCTCTCGGAGAACCTCACTTACCCCAACAGCTCAGCGCCCCCGCTCCAGCGCCGCCATGAGCAGCACGGCACAGCACGTAGGAATAAATCCCGGCTTCTCGCGAGACTCGCGAGGGGGGGGAGCAGGGTCGATTCACGCATGCGCAGGAATCCAGGACAGGAAAAGTGGCAGGGGGAACGAAGCGCAGAGGGTTCGAGTAAGTAGGGACATACGGCGCATGCGTGCAGGAGAAGCGCTGTTCTTGGGGAAGTTTTAATGCCCGGTGGTTCACTGAGCATCTATTGCTAAGCCGAAAATGGCAGATTACCATTTCTTCTCCCCCGCTCTGATACTTGACGCTCCGTTTTTTTTTAGACTGTTGCCTATGAGACAACTGAAGAGATTAAGAAACTTGGAGGCGGGTGGGGGTTGCAGTTCCTATTTCTAGCCGTCACGCGTCTATTAAAAGACCCCAAAACTAGGAGAGAAACCTGTCAGTCCCATTTCCTCTTTTTTTTTGTTCATTCCTCTGTATTATACATAAGTTTTGTTCATCCCAAAACCTAATTACAGGAGGTATGTTTTACGTGTTGTCCCTGGAAAGAGATTTAGTGCAAGAATAATATCACCACCACTGGTGCACAGCACAGTAGATGATGCATGATTCAGGGATCATATAAATTACAGAGTATATTTGGGGGTTTTTTGGTACCCCTCCAAGCATGATTGCTGAAAACATAGTACAATTTCCTGATGCTTTAAATTGGGAAATAAGAGGGCAAATACTGCATTGGAATCAAAATAATTATATCCTCCATCCATCCACCCACCCACCAAATCCCTGCATATGATACATCTTTTCCATTTTGTAGCCCACATAGTCTTCAAAACTCTTAAACAGGATTAGGAAGTATGGTTCCAATCACTAAAAGCCTCCCTGCATTTGGTTTAAGCAAATATGTGAAATCTGTCTTAAACCCCATTTTATTTCAGTAGCATTTGAAATTTGAAGAGTTATCCTGAACTCCAACACTTATTTATCTCACTTTTACTGCTGTGTGTCAGAAAGCAGATATTCCTGGTTAAATTGTATCACCCCTTGATGTATTAATACAATTAGTCAAAGTCACAATATACTGAGTCACAAAGCAACAGACTATCTTTTGAACTAGTGTGTTACACTATCATATGCAAACATGGTTTTACTATATGATTTGGGGATGACAGTGAACAGTTTGAAAAACATTGTTCACAAAGATCATTAAAAGAAGTATCAATGAAGGAGCAGTTTCTCGTCTTTTAGGAAACTGCAACTTGTTAGAAACCTGCTATTTTTTTGTGAGGGTTTGAAAGGACTGAAGAAATATTCAGCTTCATATGCACAATTCTTGTATTTAGGATCTGTAAGTTTTGAAAATGCTAGTTGTATACATGTGAGAAGTGCCTTTTGTTCTTCAGCCTTAGTTGGCAAAATGTATTAGATAAACCTTGCAATACAGGTGCAATTAATAGCTACGTTAGGCAAATTGTCCCAGGGCTTAACTGCAAGGATCAGTTGGTAGTTACTCAATTCTTTGGAAATCTCTAGACATAAAGGCAACAAATTTAGAAAATGTTGGCTAAATTCACACATGTTAAGCCAAATTGTGGTTTGTTTTTGGCTTAATGTACCTATAGTGAATCTATGTAGTGATTAAGACATTGGATTTGTGCTAGGGAGACTTGATTAAGCCAGTAACACTCTATTTGGGGGATAAAACTGGAGAACAGTCCCATATGCTGAGACTGAAGAGGAAAAGCAACCAATCAATGAAAAAAAGTTGGGTTATAAATTATGGCAAAGAGAGCCCAGTGCCAATGGCTCCATCACAAAAGTAAGTTTGGCACTTAGGAAGTAGAATTTTTGGTGCTACTCTACCTTTTTCTTTTTACCCAAGTTTTTTTTAACTAAGCATCCAGGAGGCATAATACAAGTATTTTGCATCCTAGGACTCCCACCATCCCGATGGATTTTGTAATCTAGGTTAAAGTTTTGATCTGCTATTAGATACCCCATGCAGGGGTGTGAAACTGATGGCCATCCCAGCAAAGGCAAAATGTCACGATGTTTATGTGACATCAACATGACGCAGTGAGTTTGACACCCGTGCCATAGTGGTAACTGCTTAAACTCTATTCAGATGATATATTTGCAAGCAGAATTGAAGTCATGAATAAGAGTAAGGAGTCTTTCCCACTTCTCAGTTTTCCTGACAGTGGAACTACTGTGTGAATATAGTAGGAATTGCTGCAGCAGGAATTCCAGCTCAAAAGAAAGCCTTCATACAAAGATTCCAGGCTGCAGACAATTGCTTTATATCTGCATTCAATTGTTCATACAAATGTTATCCCCTGAAAAGTTTCAAAATGTTATCACCTGAAAAGTTTCTTAATATAGCTGTGAATAGTTCTGAAAGTATGTCTAACCTATTTCAATTCTTAAAATGTATGTACATTATTTGGTGAATTGTGAAAAAACAGGCTGCTTAGAAAAAAATGCTATCTCTGCTACCTTCCTTTCTTATTTGAGTTTTCTCTCAGCTTAGAAGAGCAGAGTTGTCAATAAACATAAAACTTTGAAATAGGTGTGGGAGAATAGAGTAGATGTCTGTTTTAGAAGCTCTTCAGCCATTGGCAAACAGAAAAACTCAAATAAAAGATTTTTTTTTCTTTCAAAGGGAGTGGATGGTCCAAAGGAAAAAAAATGTAGAAACACAGAGTAGTGTAACTATGTTGATGTGAATACTGTGAGCCAAACCACCACCACCCCCCAAAAAACCACAAAACTGATTTGTGTGATCAAGAACAAAGTAATAATCCATGATAACAACTGATGAGTTTCACATCAGAAAGTTTCATGAACTACAAAAGGGAAATTACTATCAGGCTTCATATTAATAAAAGCAAAACTAAAATCTTCAAGAATTGATATTTGCCAGCAATTCTTATTTATGCTAAGAAAGTGAGGTATTTCTTCATAGCATTATAATATGAACTCATCATTCAGAAATGAAGTGCCAGTATATTAAATATTATCAAAAAGCTTCACCTGTGGGGAAAAAAACCCAGGCTCTAGCAGGAAAACTAGTAGTTACAGCTTTTGGGAGGCAGATGGAGTCCCTGGATTTCTTTGAACCTGGTACCACTACACTACAATGTTCAAAAGATTGAAACAAGGATTAAATAGAGCTTGGAAGCACAGAAGGAAATTTTGCTGCACTCAAGAGGCAGCTGTGATTTTTGGTGTCTTATCCCATCTGCCGTTTAGCCCCATATACTTCCATCTTTTCTCAAAATGAAGCAATAATCTCAGAGGCATGTATTTCACTCAGATGAAGAGGTGGAATGGAGTGTTAAGATTTGATTAAAGAAAAAAAGTAAGTTCATTTGTGATGACTTTAAAAAAAAATGTCCCACTTTGCAGGCATGTGATTATTGGAAAATAAATACAGCTAACAAAATAGTCAATACCAAGGTTTTTTCTGCTTTCTTTAAAGTATCTATTTAAACTATAGTTACAGAAGAGCAGGTATAATTTTTCACTCAGCCCTTGTATCAGATAAAGTTCTTCCTGAGCTGTTAAAAGGCACAGGCTACTTTTATAAAGTGCCATTTTTGAGCTTCTGTCCACTTCAAAGTAGTGGCATCACAAGGCATTTGGTGTCATAACAAACTCAGTGCATCGAACCCCTTCAACTTATTGTGGGACCCCTGATATTCTATGGATCATAGTTTTAAGAAACACTTTATTTTAGCGTGATATGCAAATCCAGCTCCAGCGTCCCAAGGGGCTTTTTCAAGAGGCAACTGGACTTTCTGTTTTTTCTTTGAAGACATTTTGCTTCTCATCCAAGAAGCTTACATACATACATAAATTACTTACACACATACATACCATACATACATCACTTACCCCACAATAATACATGAGCAAACAATAGATACAAACTCAAGATAAGGCCCTCCAAACTCAATTGCAGAAAATACAACTTTAGCAACAGAATGGTCAATACCTGGAATGCATTACCTGACTCTCTTGTTACATCCCCAAACCCCCATAATTTTAACCTAAGGCTGCCTACTGTTGACCTCACTCCATTCCTGAGAGATCTGTAAAGGGCATGCATAAGTGCACCAGCGTGCCTAATCCTTGTCCTACTGTCTCCATTTATTCGTACCCATTTACTGTGTTCATATTTATGTTTATACTTATACCTGTTATCTTTTACATGTTTGACAAACTAAGAAAAAAAATAAGCTTCTTCAGCTCTGACTGGATGGTGGGGAATAGAAGGATTTATATTCCTTGCAGATAGCTAGTCATTTCATAATGACCAATTGTCTGCAAGGAGTATAAATCCTTCCATTCCCCACCATCCAGTCGGAGTTGAAGAAATTTCTTGGATGAGAAGCAAAACATCTTCAAAGAAAAACCAGAAAATCCAGCTGCCACTTGAAAAAGCACCTTTGGAACAACCATGACTGAGATGACTGAGAATCTCCATAGACATCCAACTCCAATGGTTTATTTGTTGTTCAGTGCTTCATACAAATGAGAGAAAATTGAGCTAAACAAGTAAATTGTGGCAAAGTTACCAGCAATATGTGCACTGTGAGCTATAGTCAATATCATATGGGAGATTACTTCTAGATTTGACACTAGGAAATAAAATCATGAAGTAAATAAAATTAACCAAATCGGAATATTGCATCATATTTTACTTACAGCTCTAATAATCACCAAAGAGCAACCAAACATGTATATGACAAACTTAAACATAATTCTAACATCATATTCATTTTTAGAAATGTCAGTGGAAAAACTGAGATGGCAGATAATATAATAGGAAGCTAACATCCAATAAATGATTTTTTTGATTGGCCGTATCTCCATGGTAATTTTTTTATAAGTAGGCAATCACCCATTATAGCCATTTGCTTTCAAAACCCATTCAGAAGTGATTGTCCTCTTCTTCATCATCAGGCTTCTCTTATCCCCATTGCCTCCATCCTATCTAGATTCATTATTTTATTTTTCTAGATCAAGCCAAAAAATCAATACTATAACTGTGTTCCGAGACTTAACATGCAACGAGGAGCCACCCTTTCCACAAGCTTCATAGGATTATCTCCCCAAATTCAAAAGCCATTGCTTCTGCTTAATCTTTAGGATAGGTTTTCTATACATTATGGTCTGTTACCATAAGAAAAGCAGAAAATAAACATGAGTCCATAACCAAATACATAACGATGTATTTTGGGTCTGAGCCATTATGATAATTGTAAAACAGGCAACCATAATGTGTGTCATTGACTGATTTTTCTACTTTATGACATACAGTTTTATTCTAGGAGTAGCCTAGTTACTGCAAAGTAATGCTTAGGTGCATGTTTATAAAAATGTAGGCAAACCTGCTTCTTGGGTGGCAGGAAGGATGCAGCTGGTTGCTGACAGGATGTGAAGAAAATAATTTGATACATAATATAAGGCAACAATAAATTTATTAGTGGCCATGTGAAAGAATAATGTTTCTGCTCTAAATTACAATATGGCTTGTTTCTTTTTGGCTTAGTAAATAAAGCAGGGTTAAAACAGTTCATGAATCTAGAATACTTTTATACTTGCAAGTAGAATTTACAAGTTGATCACATTATTTGAGAAGTGTTCTGTTGGTTCTCAATTCAGAGTCAACATATCATTTTCAGAAATGTGAAGCTATATCATTTCTTTATTAAACTTAATTTACAAACTGAGAATACAGAATATAATTCTAATGTCCAAGGATTTGACCAGAAAATATTGATATCAAATTTAAAATATGTTCAAAAACATCAAAGAAGAGAGAACCTATGGCCCTTTTCATGTTGAAAAGCTGCAGTTTTAATATTCCTAATTACCAGCCATGATAGCTGGGGCTGTATAACAATGTCTAAATTGCAAATTGCTCCTCATTCTCTGCCATAAATAATTATCTGTACAAAAAAGCCTTAGCACACAATACTGCCTCAAAACATTTATTTCAAGAAAATAATGAGCCAATATACATATTTAATAAAAACAAGAGGTAAAGATAATATTTTTAATTTAATGAATATAATAGGCTGATAAGATGGTAAACAATAGTACAGCACCTCTGTAGGTAATTAAATTTACATCCTACAGGATAGTTACAAAATAATCCAAAGCCTATACAAAGACTGGGCAAATTGCAGCTCATTACAAGATCTTGTTGATTCTGAAGACAGCACCAAAGGCATATATTTAAGGCATAACACTGCAAAGATATTGAGTTTGTTCAGCTGATTGCATTATGCAAATAGGGCCCACATTTTAAGAATTTTTTTATCTGCCCAGCTTTTAAAATAAAATTTTAAATGTGAAAACTTGAAAATACCCCCAAATGAATTTGATCAATTAGCCTATCACTCCTTTCCACCAAAGGTATGGGGCCAAGAAGGAAACCAGCAAAATGACATAAATTGACTATATAGTTATATTTCTAAAAATTAGTTGAACCAGGACAGCAAGAATAAATGTGCGCAATACTGATACAAACCATAGATTCTGTTTTATCATCAGACAATGGATACCCAAGAAATGTTAAAAGAGACATTTCTAATGTGAACACTTTAAAACAATATTAACAAATATTAGGTATATTTATCTTCAATCACCAATCTTTCAAGAAAAATAATTTTTAAAATATTAGCAGGTGCTTGCAAAAAAGTAAACTCATCTTTTACAGGAATAATATGTATGACATATTTGTGCAAATGCCTATACACTTTATAATTTTTATAGGATATATCAGAGACTTGTTTCCACACATCTTTCCCTCCTGTCATCCATGCACAGTGGCTTAATGTGGCTATAAGAAATTAGAGGCAGATTCCTTGATTAAGTAGATATTGACAAAGACAGAAAAAGAATTAATGAGGTTATGCCCCATAATGGATTATTATACTCATTAAACGTTCTAGTTAGGCAGAAATACCAGACTTTGTTATAACCCACAGAGACATCTCCTATGTGAAATTGTCATAGGCATGAGGACTCAAAGAACACTTTGGCATTGTGTGTTACTTTTGGTATTTATTTCATTTATTACATTTCTATGCTAAATTTTAACTCCCCTACAAGGTGACACTGGATGACTTTGTTTATATTAAAAAAATAGGTAATATGACAGTTTATTTTTAAATGATACAATAAATGCAGCACCAAAAACAATGCTAGAAGCAGAAATTCTAGCATTAAGAATAGGAGTGCCTAAGCTTTGTATAACAGTGCATCTTAAATATATTTAAGAACTGAATTCCATTGCAATTTAAGTCATGTTAAAAGACTTGACTTTAATGTTATTTGCTCAAGTTAAGATGATCCTTGTTGTATCCTACTGAGATTTCTAAAATCATGGGTAACCTAAAGGAAACATTTATTTCACTCTTCTGTATGATTAAGCAAAACAAATCTTAATCAAGGAAGGGGACATTGCAACATCCCCACCCCCAAGCACAGAACTTACAATATAATAACAGGCTTGGAATGGTTTCCAAGAGTAGACTAAAGAGAATTAAAGGAAAGCTCAGAGAGAAAGCATACTCATTCCTGCAGTAGTTTCCAATTTCCAGGATCAACTGTTCAAGGACTGAGGTTTTGTAGCTTGAGTTGTAACATCAAGTAATTCTTGCCTCACTTCGACAGATTCTTTACTGATTGATAATAATTTTCGCAACTCTTTATTTTCAAGCTAGAAATTAAAAATAATGTGTGATCTGTTAGTGACAGAGACAATATATTCATTCAGTGCCATAAAAATGTAATTTTGGGGACATCCATAATTACTTCCCATATCTTTCCATGCCGCTTTTAAAAAGATTTATCATCAGATAAATGTCCAACACTTCCTATGAGCGCCATGGCCAACATTGCTAGCTTGTTAGCTAGCAAGACAGCTTTGTAAGGTGAATTTTACCGTTGAATGCTGGATCCAAGTCAATGTAATCTTTCTGGAACAAAGGATTGTTGCGCTCACTCTGTGATTCCAGATAGCTGCTCCTCATAAGTACATCACCAAAACTCTCACTTTTTATGATAAGGTTCTGAATGGAGTAGCTGAGAATCAGGATTCACATCAAGCTTAAGCTCTCAAAGCAATCATTATGGGCACTAAGCTGGAGAGAACCTTATATCTTAATCACTTTTTTTGATTTAAAAAAATGCATATTGTAGAGATTAAGATTCTTCAGACTTGCAAGGTTTTTCATCAGGTGATAATTGTGTAAATTTAATTTTAAAAGTTTTCTATATGAGTTGGGTATATGGATTTTGGAGAATTAATAATGGATTAAGGGGCTAAAGGAATTTGAAACAATACTTTTGAATTATTTAGAACATACTTTCTCATAGGGAAGTGAACATTTTGCATGACAAGGAAATCTTGAAGGGTAGACCCCAGAGCTACAGGAGAAAGAAAACAGAGCAGAAATCCTTAATGCAAAATTTTGAATACCTTTCAGTTAAACTTTTGGACAGAATGGATCAGATGGTTGATAAGATTGATGGAGCATGTCCTAATGAAGTTGTAAAACAAGAACAAGCTGCAGTGGCTTTTTATTAAATTAATTTGGAGAGGGACATTTGAATGTAATACAAATGTATATGATGGAGACTTATTGTCTAGAGGAGATGAAAAGACATTAGGAAACTGATTTGGATAATTATTTTCTTCAGTATATACAAGAGAGCTCTACCAAGATTGGTAAGGACTTTTAAGAAATAACAAAAGAATACATTTTACTTATGGGTGTAAGAAAAATCTATTAAAGGATTTTTGCTTTGAAACACAGATGAGCAGCAAATTCCCTACAGAATTCTTTTTTTTGGGGGGGGGGGTGTCAAAGAATATTTTTTAAAAACAGGAAAGTTTTATAAGTTTGTCTCCTTTGATCAGAGTTAAAAGAAGAAAATAGTTATATCTGGTTGATCTTACTGGATTTTTATTGACAAAGATTGATTGCACATTGATTGATGTGCAGATTGATTGATGTGCAGATTGATTGATGCAGTATTTTCAATTTCTTCTCCTTATATAGGAGATGAACTATGAAGAGATGAGAGATTATGTTTTATTTAAAGATCATGATAAGCTATTGAAATTGTTTTTACCTGCTGGAAGGAAGGGGAAAGTTACTTCTTTTTTTCTTTCTGGATTATTTAATTATATAATACAACTTAGTTAAAAGTCATTATTTAAAATGTTGCATGATTCCAGCTTTGTGAAACTCTGATTTCAAAGCTCTCCAAAGGACCTGAAGGTAGGACAAGAAGTAATGGATGGAATCTAATCAAGGAGAGAACCAACCTATAACTAAGGAGAGATTTTCTGACAGAACAATAATCAGTGGAATGACTTGCTTCCACAAGTTTTGGATGCTCCAGCACTGGAGGTTTTAGACATCCATTTGTCTAAAATGATATAGGATTTCCTGCTTGAGCAGGGGGTTGGACTAGAGTGCCGAAAAGAAAGCACTGTGTGCTTCATGCATGTGTGAGCGCTTTGTGCAGATGTGCATGCTCGTCTGGGACACGACCAGGAAGAGGAGCTGCCCACCCCAGGGGGTATATGCACACTGGAAAATAAACCTCTGGTTTCTTGCACGCACATGCGCGCCAGACAGCAAGTCTTTTGGCTACTGCCATGCATGCGCACGGGCCAATCAGACCAGCTCTTCTGGTTTCCGGCATTGCCGCACACGCAAAGACCAGCTGACTGGCATGTATGCATGCGCACCAGAAACCCGGAAGAGAAACAGGTGGTAGCGCAGGTGCTAGACAACATGGCTCCGTGTGCCACTTCAGGCACGCATGCCATAGGTTCGCCATCACGTGACTAGAAGATATCCAAGGTCCTTCAAACTTTTGTTATTCATTTTGTACAACTATGAAGCTACTTCAGTCTAGTGTATGTAACAACATTTATAGGTAACAATCAATGCTCTTTTAAATTTGGATGCTGAAAAATCACAAATATCTTCCTTTTCAACAATTCCACACTTCACAGTTGTTCAGCACTTACCTCTAACTGTGCTAGCTTTTCTTGTATTTTATAATACTGATCACTGTCAACATTAACTGCTTTTCTCATAACCTCTCCCATTTCACAGATTATGTCAATCTGACTCTCAATCTCCTGCAGGTAGATTGCAAAACAAAATTATTCTCAATTAAAAGCACATAAAAACAGATATTCATCACTATTGAAAATTTAAAATACTATTGTAATGAAGAAAGAAAAATAATGCTTGGCTGTAGGAATTCTCTTTAATTAAACTTGTCTTTGTCAACAAGGGGGAATATCTGATGTAACTAGGCTTCAATAAACCTTTTCACTAGACTGAGTTGTTGAAATCTTTCAATTATAAAAACATGCTTAAGTTGATGCAATTCATTAGAGATAGTAAAACTAAAGCCACAGACAAGCAATATACTTTAAACGATAATCAGTCCAATATAAGATTGGAAAAAATATCTATAATGAGACATGTCTATCCAAGTCAAGAAAACTTTTAATGAATGACTCTGTTGAATTCTAAAGGGCTAATTTTAAATTGGGCCTTTATACTATATTTTTACCGTATATTTCACTTTTTTAATATACAGTACCATGACAGGTTTATGTCTTGGAACCACTTAAAAAGGAACCAATTATTGCCATCATATACTTTTTAAATAATGCTGTTATTCCGTAACTCTGTTAAGATATATTTTAATTTTCTGAAAAATAGCTTTAACACAGACCCTACTATTATTTAGTAAGAAACATATTATTTTGCTCTGAAATATATTTAATATGTGCTATGCTTATAAAATGTAATCATCATCCAGTCTCGCCATGCAGTATCAACATACTCAGTTTTCATTTGAGAGGTCAGAGACCTATTTTTCCTCATTGCAACTTATACTTATTGCACATACCGCATCAACCCTCACCTTTTTTGTAATGCATGCATGATATTTATACCCTCTTAGCAAGGACATTTGGTTCAGGATATAGTACTGCTACTGACAGGGTGCTCCAATTACTAATACAATCACAGCATTGACTATGTAATCTTACATAAAGCACATTTATATTACACAAGCTATTCTTGTTACCTCTCATTAGCTCCATGACTATTATTTTACACACCAGTTTAGGAACAAACTGGAAAACAGGAAGACTTTGGATCCAGCAGATGGATACCCTCTCTTGTATATCTACTTTGCTGGTCATGTTTTTCCATTCCCAAAAAATTCAAATAACCTGTAGTATATGGAATGCCTTCTGAACAGTCATAGGTTTATAGCCACCTACTTTGAGGCAGAATGTAATGGAATTTTGTAGGTTTTTTGTGGCATAAAAATAATTAATTTAACCAGCCATGCATTTATAGTTATTTGCTTTATAAGAACTCTTAGGTTTCTTTATGGCTCAGCTGCAATGCTTTCTCCTAGAAAGAAAAGGCACTTCTGAGATACTCCAGAGAAGAGACTCTTGAGGAAAAAGCGAGAGTCAAAAACAGAGCAAAGGTGGGTTTCAAATCCTGGCACTACCGGTTTGCTAGTGCTCATGTGCAACACATGCACAGAAGCGTCCAGGCAGGTGGGCAGAGCCTCCCACCGCCACTACTACAACCAGGAGAAATCCACCTCTGGAACAGAGCACACATCCAAGCAACTCTCCTAAATTTATTTCTACTTTTTTTTAGATAGAACATAGTAATTTCTTACCGCAGACTGAGTTTGATGTACTTGCAAAATCGATTGAGAATCCATATCTTTTCTTTTCATCATGAGCTGCAGCATATGTTTTCTGTATTTGCTCATAATAAGTTCCAGTGCATCTTGATGTTCTTCCAAGGAGATCCATAGCTCTGAGAAAAAAAGTGTAATTCCATGCTATAACTATATTAGTAGTACAAATATTGGTCCCTACTACCGTGTTTCCCTGAAAATAAGACAGGGTCTTATTTTCTTTTGACACACACACACACACACACACACACACCCAAATGTTGCTTGGGCGTTATTATCGGGGGGGGGGGGCTTATTGGTTTGGGGTTGCTGGATGGCTGCTCTCTTGGAGCGGGCGCCCAAAGAGCCAGACACAGCCTCAGGGGCAAACGGCTATGTTGCACTGTCGCAGCAGCGCAACAAAGCCGCCATGAGGTGACCATGCTCATGAGCAGCTGCCCGGCAACCCCCCTTTCTAGCCAGGCAGAGTGCCACTCACTGACCCAGCAATATCCCAAAGGTGCTAAGCCGCGTGGCGCTCTTCCAACAGCCAGCCCACAACCATAGAGCATAGTCCCAGAGCAGCCACTGCAGGAAGACTCAGCAGTTGATCTCCAGAGTTTGGAAGCTGGTTATGCTCGTAGCATGGAGGCAGTGGCAGCAGCAGGGCCGTGACAGCGGCAGCACCCTGGCCCGGCCCTGCAGGGAGAGCTGAGCATAGTGAGACTGGGAGGCACATGAGCTGGAGGCAGAACAACTGCTCGCGTAACCTCTCTTTCCAGCCGGGCAGAGCGCTGCGTGGCTTAGCGCTCTGCCCGGCTGGAAAGGGGCATTGCCAGGCGGATGCTTATGAGAGCAGCTGCCCTGCAACCCCCCACTGCAGCTGGACACAGCGCCACCCACCAACCTAGCAGTATCCCAAAGGCATCAAGCAATGTGAGTGCCTTTGCCCCCCCCCCCCCCGGGCTCCTGTGGCTTTGCACCTTCAGGATATCACTAGGTTGGTGAGTGGCGCTCTGCCTGGCAGGGGGGAGAGTTGTCCAGGGAGCTTATTATTGGGGGAGGGTGTATATTTTTGCCCACAGGAAAAATCTGGCATGGCCTTATTATCAGGACATGTTGTAATTTCGGGGAAACACGGTATTTGTTTGGTTATACTTCCATTTCAAATTCTTTCCCCGATGGCAGATCAGAGAAAGAAACTAGATTTCTTTGATCAATGCACACTCTGGATTAGTATTTTATAATCAAGCAAATTTGGTTTATAATCTAATCCTACACATTAATTTAGGGGCAAATTTCTGTTTTTCACTGAAGCTTATTGTTATGTAAATGTGTGGCAGACTATCTGTCACTTATTTATATAACATAACAGTTCATCAGTAACGTTACAATATATTTTTCAAATAAGTTGCAGATTGAATATAATTTGAACAAAATTTGGGAGGTATTTTTTTGTCTTGGTATCCTTATACAGCCAGCATATAATGCAATGAAGAATACTAATAATAAAATGATTTTGAGCTGATATTTTTACCATATGGTTTGTTGCACGAATAAGTAATAATAAACTGAAACAGTGGTTCAAATTATACCCACTTTATCAAAGTTATTTATCCCAGATCTCATATACTTCCAAGCCTCAGAACATTCCTAAGATATTCTAAATTAAGCTCCAAAGTAAAGCCCTCAATTAAATCATTACTTCTATAAAAATCATTCTAGCTCACAACTACTTCATTAGAACAATGCTCACCTCTATTTTCTTGTTGCAGATCTCTGATCTGAGTGTTTTCCTGAGATAAGAGAATGTGAGGTTTGTATTTAGAGAGATCCTTTAGCTCAGCTGCATCTTCTTGATACTTGTAAAAGAAAAAAATGTTTTGTATGAGCCAGAAAACTTGTATAACGCAACACATCCATTAACCCCCCCCCCCCGCACTGCCAGTCCATTTGTGCCATTAATAAATCTGCACTCACCTTGTGTGAAAGAGTTGAACCAGCTTCTTTCATGGCTACTACTTTATTATGCAACATAGTGGACTGATCAATGAGAGTCTCAGCAGCATTATCATGATCTTTCAGCCTTTCCAGCAATGTCTTGGCATCTGTCAAGATCTTTTCTATTGTGCAGGCCATTTTTTTCTGAGAAGACAGGAGAGAGAGTCCAGATTCCAAGCTGACAGGATGTAACAATTGGGTGATGGGAGGGTAAAGAAATGTACAAATACCTGACCAGCATTTGCTAAGAGATCTCGGCTCGCGTCAGGTTGGAGAACAAGCCGAAATAAGAAAGTGGGAAGATCGCGCCACCGTGACCCCAATTCAAGGCTTTCGGTTCAGCTATTAGTAACCACTCAGGAAAACAGCGATGCCTAATCTTTGGTCTGTACCATCCTAAGAGCGGAGGGGGGAGAGACGAAGGAAAGGGATATTCCCCACCGCTCACCTGGAAATCCCGAGGAACCGCGTTACACCCTCCTTCCCCGCGATATCTCTTCCTCGCGCGCATACACACAAACACACACACCTGTGTGGCGGCCCCCACTTGGCCATGCAATACTGGACCTTAGCCGAAGGAACGAGGAATGGATAATAAGAGAACCGCTAGAGGGCGCAGAGGTCACGGGCTCCGAGTCGCTCAACCGTCGTCGCTTCCGGTGTAACGTTCGGCTTCGGAAACTAAGGACGTCACGGTTTTCCCAGGGCACTTCCGCTCCCCAGTGAAGCGGGTGAAGGGGAGGCGAGAAGGCGAGGCAAGAACCTGGGATTAATCTACGCGCGCAGGCTGGGCGTTCATCTGGCGTACCTTGCATTTGTTAGTGGGGTGGTAGTGATGCGGGAGGTTAGTTGTCTATACAGCAACACAATATAGTATAGTAGTATAGTATAGCCTTTATTGTCATTGTACTTCATGTATACAACGAAATTGGTTGTATACATGGTGTACAATGTACAACATCTCCAAAGTCGTTGAAGAGCCCCCAAAGTAGCAGCCCCTCTAACGGATTTCTAAAGCAGACAAGCATTTGAGCCGAGTAGAAACAAGTAAATTTTCCCCTTGGCAGCCTAATCAAGAGCAGAGTTAAAATAATTATTTAACTGGTTAAAACTGCTGCCTCGTTCCCTGATTAAACCCAAATGTTCTCGCAGGCCACTCTTGGCACATATGAACACCGAAGAAGTGGATTTCAATAAAAAATGTTTAACTTTCAGGTAAATAAACAGAAATATAGTTGTGTTTGAGAAGCTTTAAATTTATATGATGAATTTGTCTGCAATATTCTTTTGTATTTTACCATCTTCTTTACCCCAAGTATGTAATGAGCAAAATACTAAATTGAATCTCCTTTCAGATAACTTTATTAACTGCATTTATGAACCACCGTTATCCCAAATGATTATCAGTAGCTTACAAGATAAAATACATAATACACAAGATACAATAAATGCATAAATAAAACATCTGAAAACTAAACTAAAACTAAAATGATAATCTAACCAAAAATGGAATTGCAGCCCAAATGTGATCCAGAAGAGCTTGGTTCAAATTGTTTTTGGAAGGCAATCAATGCCGCCCAACTGACATGCTGATCTAAAGTTTAGTGCCACCACCCCAAAAAGAAGCTATTTCAGCCTTAGTCCCTTAACCTCAGAAGTCTTGCATAATTAATGTCAATGCTTTTTTTTAAAAAGTATTGCTTTTTAAAATAACAACAGAAAACATACATAAAAGACATACGTAATAAAATACATATTTAAAATTAATTAGCTTAAAATTAGTGAAAAAATACAGCAGAAAAAGCAAAATATAAAGCATATGTCATTACAGTAAAAAGTTCAATTCTATACATAATTATCTAATGCAAATATTTTGAGCAAATATGGCCATATCTTTCCAATATTGCAGTAACAAATTTTAGTCATAGGGCACACAGAATCCATTGACAGCATTTAGCTGCATGAACTAGGTACATAATTCAAGAGAATATTATCCTCTGGAAATTTTAACTCTTGTCATAGAGTCACAATTATATAGTCCACTATTTTCTCCCAAAACTTAAGTATAAGAACATGTATTTTAAAGAAACATTGTCATTCATATATTTCAAACAAAATACTGTTCCAGACAATACTTTTTATATAGGTTTATTGGAGTCCAATAAATTCCAAATTTTATTTTTTGTTGTGTAAGTTGTAGTTTAAGGTACATTGACACTTTTGCTATAGAAATTAAGACATTCTCAAATTGTCCAGGTAATATAGGAACTTCTAATCCTATATTTTTGAATCCCTCATTTTTTAATTTTTGTATATCAAGCTGATTTATTTATAAGAATTATCTAATACAACTAATAGTTTTTTTAGTTTTAAAAAAATAACTATTGTTGTAATATCTCAGGTGTCTCACAAGCTGAAAATGCTGCTGATACAAACAACATTAACAAATGTTTTACATCTGATAAATCATATTTGTATCTTAGCATGGCGTAAAAAATTTATCACCATCCTCTTCAATTGGTCCAAAGTCAATATCTCTGCTTTCATTCAATTTTTCCTTCACATCATTTCCCCCAATTTTTAATATTGGATTTCCTTATAAAGTCAATTTAGCATGGGAAGAGGGACCAAATCTCTTTTTATTAGATATTACATTCAGTAGCTTTTTAACTGATATATTGTTTGGAAAGATACTAGAGTTCTATTATATTTAGATCCTATATTATCCATTCAATCAAAGGTGGTATGTATATATGTATGTACCTACCTACCTACCTACCTACCTACACACACACACACAGAGAGAGAGAGAGAGAGAGTCAATGCTTTAAGCTACAAAATATCTAAGAAATCCTATCTCACAATTAAATGTTTCAGGATAATGGCCCAGAATATACATTTTCAAAAAACCTGATCCAAAAATCCAAATCAATTAATTACATTTTTTTATAAAAAGCAAATAGTATTGACGGTAATGAAATAAAAATTTATCCAGAAATTGTATTTTTATGTTCTTTCTAAGCAATAAATCATAATGACTAAATGCAACCTGCAATACTGTCATATATTTAAAATAGCAACAACAATAAAAAAATATTTCAACTAAGTATCAGAGTAATAGTATAGTTAGACAGAATAATAAAAGTTGAAGGCCCTTAAAACCAAACAAAGAAGGAAGGAGAATCCCACATTTTGGGTGCTATTCCAAAAAACACATGCTCCATGCTTTTACCAACCTTATCTGTCTCAGTAGCTGGCCAGTTAGAAGTCCTGTTTGTCAAATCGAATAAAAAAACAGACTGATGACACACACTCATTCTAATGTTTTTAGAGTGCTTTGGTCTGGAATGTTCACACACACACACACACACCTCCACCTTGTGGAGTTGAAGACCACAACACTTCGTTTATTATTAGAAAAAAAATACTCCTGATCCCTGAGCTACTAGCTTTATGTTTGTATCCTTGTACTTTCTGACGCTGTGTTGATTTGTTTTCCCTCTATAACATTAATGCAGTGCATAGATTATTAAAACTTTGTATATTAATTTGTTGAGTAAAATCAACTAAAAGTTTCTTCTAAATAAATGTATACAAGACTGCAAAAATACTACAGAAAAAGTAGTCTAGTGTAATGTCTAGGTGTCTTGCTTGAGTTACATATGCTACAAATGCTAAGCATATATATTGCTACCGGGAAATATCATCAAAGAGTCATTTTAAAGGAAAATATTTGCTAGACTCAATGTTTGTATAATAGCAATTGGTTTAAAAAGGTGCTAAACAATTTGCCTCTGTTAAAGTAAACCACTTTGCTTGCTTATTTTCCATCGTTTCTCTCTTAAAACATGTGACCTAAAGACTAGGAACATATATTAAATTATGATATACTTAACCATAGTTTATAGAATAAAAACAATTAGTTTAGTTTGTGCAGAATACTAACTATAAACAACATCTTACAAACCACTAAGGTTCGATTCATACAGTACACATTAGGTCAAAAATTAAGCACATTTTATTATGATTCAGCACCATGTATGAACCTGAGTAAAATTTACTTAAATATTGAAGTACAAGGGTTACAAATCACAATCATCCAGCTATTGCTTTGCATACATTTGAGAGTTTTATTAAACACTGAGGCTTACACATAAGTAAACTGACATATACTAAATCTATTAAGTCAGTCAGTAACAAGTAACATTGCATTAAGATATGATTTGTTTCATCATAGTTGTTGAATAAGGTAACAGTTTTTTGCTTATACAATATACTAAGCCATACACCATGGTTTATAATCTACAATAGCTGGATTATTTGCACATAATTCTAAATTAAAACCAAGCAAACCACAAAGATTTTAGCAGCTGGAGGGTAAGCAATTAAATGAATCTGCCAATACACATTTGCAAAATTGTACTCTGTACCTCCCTTTTAATGGGGTCTTACTTCCCCACCACAATTTATATTAGAGTGGCCTGTTCATGGAAGGAAGGAATTTGATGATGTAAGGAATGCTGTTTTTAAACCATTACGATGCCAAGAAACAAAAATTTGGCAAATTAAACATTTCTGTAAACAAAGGTTTATAAACAGATCCCATTGCACTATGTTCTCATTTGCTGTTGCATCTGAGGAGCTGATATGGCAAGTATTTTGCAAAAAAAAAAAAAAAAGGCCTGAAATCTCTCCATTGCTTTGATGGTGAAAGATTGTGTACAATTATTCAGGTTTTTTTAATACCATGGGGGGGGGGAAATTAGTCTAAACAATCAAATATTTCTCAGAAAACAATCTGAGGGGCATCCCCCCCATTAAATATAAAAGCATTGCTTTGTTCTCTTGAAAATATGAATAAAAATATTTCCAATTTTGATTGCAGCTTGTTCGTCTCAATTTCTTTGCTGAGTTTTTTGTGACTTTGTGCAGGAACACTTTTGAGCTGGTTCTGTATTTAAATGCAAATGCATGTCATGGATTGTAGAAGGATCACTGAAGAATGTGACGGAGACTGAAACAGTCATCTCTACTCAAAAGGCAGAATATATAAACTATCCTTGGTCTACATTCTTATTTTATATAACTTAAACATGGCTTATTCAACTCAGTTTGCTGGGTTCTTGTGTACACTAATGACTAGGTGGACACCCTGCTAGGATAAAAGCTGATTAGCTAGTTCGTTGGCTCAGTGTGTGAAGTTAGCACTGCTAAAGGACTAGCCCATTTGAATTTTGAATTTTATTTAACAATGTAATATGTCTTCTTCCCAGAAAAGCATTATCTCAAATCATTCAAGTTTTTATATATGCTCTTCTTCATTTTTGTAACAAATCAACAATTCTAGTATTAGTTGTTTTACTTAACCATATTTCGCTGACTAAATTATTTGGGATTACAGTATTTAGCCCAAATCACATTGTAGATTAGTATGTTGTATGACTTTTGTCACTGGGAGACATTTCTCAGTTAATTTCATAACTGAATGGAGAGTTCAATACAGCTGAAGACTCAATTAACTCAACCAGCATTATGAATCTTTGGTTCTGCAATTCCCACTTGCAGCAGTCAGTATGGCCAATGGGAGCAACAGTAAAATCTTCAAATGCCTGATTATCTACCCGATCTAATCATTACAGCATGTGTGTGCCTTTGAAAAATGGACTTACATGTATTCATGCTCTAACTTGCGAGATTTCAAACTTTTTCAGAAACCTATTAATAAAAACCACTGAGCCCCTGATAGAGAAGCAGTGGGGATAGAAAAAGACTTCACTCAAATGAACTTTTTTGAAAGACTTTGCTTTTAAAATCCTATCGTTCTTGGAAAACCCTAGGGAATTCATGAGACATAATTTAAAACAGCTTTCCTAACTCTCAACATTAGTTGAATTATACCGATTCACTGTTCTTACGGTAGGTACTGTAAATAGCTGGATTGCTGTATTTGCATGGCATGTCGACTGCTCTCCTTGACCTGATAGGCCCTGGTTATCTATTTAAATACCATCTGAAATAGTGTTTAATGAATTCCAGGCTGAGATTTGTCAATATGTCTTCTTATCTAATATTCTTATTTGTTCCTCTTCATAGCAGACCTTTCTATTCCATTTGAAACACATTCATTCCAGACATTCTGTAATGGGGACTGGAAACTTTGTTACTTATTTGCTAAGAGAAGATACTGTTACTGATTTGATGTCCTTGAAGCTTAATCCGACTTTGTTCATGGACTGCTTTTTTCTTTATTTGTAATTACTCAAAACTATTTGACTTTTAAAATAGTATGACTAAACCTTGAATCAAAAATTGCTGCAACTTTAGACTACAGTGGTATCCTTCAAGCTAATTCTTAACACAATTTTGTAGAATTTGGTAGCATACCATACTTAAAAATAGTATGGAAATTTGTTTATTATTTTATTCCTCACATTTCTACATCGGCCATCCCACCTAAATGAATCAATTAGAAATTAAATTGTTCATGACTAATTTAAGTCCCCAAGTCCCACTGATTTCAATTGGTATATTCTAAATTGGGTAAAACATGTGTTATTAAAACATAAATAATTGGACAAGTTAGAGTCAAATTAATTGCACAATAATGTAAATCAGCACCAAATCCATTTGGCTTAGCAAAATATGTGAACCTAATAAAATACAGGTAGTTTTCAGTTAATTGACATCAGTTAATTGGAAAATATAGACTATATATATATATATATATACACACACACACATACATACATACACACACACACACACGTGTGTGTGTGTATGTGTGTGTGTGTATCATAAAAACTAACACAAATCAACAAAGAATAAATGAAACAAAAAGAGAAAGAAAAAAGTACAGAAATGAAAAGAAATGGAAGGAAGCTTCCAATTTCCTTTGCAGCAAATATGACTACCAAATTATGCCTTACTGTAGATTTACAAAAAAGCCCTAATTTTTCTATTACTATTAGAATATTCTATTTGTTCGCAAAGTGCACATGAAGTGAACACAGGAACCCACTCCTGATGCTTTCTCTTCTCTAATCAAGGCAGTCAATTGAGACATTTTCAGCAAGTTCCATCATTTTCAGCAACCATTTTTCTATTGTGGGTTGGGAACCAAAATTTCTGTCACTAAGTGATACCATTGTAAAGTGTGATGTCATGTGACATCCCAGCAGTCCTGTTGCTATTGTCAAGCAATTACTATGGGGTATTAAAGAGGTTACAGCTTCCAACAAGCAAATAGTTTGAGAGGGGAAAATATTTTCAAAATAACCATGGCATTATTATGGGGAAGAATCAGTTGTAGTTGTTGGTATTTTGATGTTTCAGTCGTAGCCATAATATATTGCAATTGAAAAAAATAGACGAAGATGGTTTATTTATACAAAATAAAAAGCTGCATCTTGAAAAAGACATACAGACTCCTTCAATGATGAGCGTTTACTAAGCATTGTAAGATTCAAAAATATATTGTGAGATTGATGTATATTCTTTTCATTCTTCAGATGTAATACTTTCCATACATACATCCATACATTTCCTGGCACTTTTTGAGAAATCTTTGTATACAGAAATCATAGCATACATCCAGAAGTTTGCCCATATCAAACTAACCCATATCCATGAGCCAATTTAAATAAGTTACTATGAAGAAAAAAAATAGGTATTTCATGCATACTGCTTTATTCTGTCTTTTCCTTATCATACTGGCCTTGTGTAAACCAAAGGGAATGTAGAAAGTTGACTTCTCCAAGTTTTCTCTGTTTAAATCCAGTTCGATTAAATCCTTATGGAAGTGTACAAAGTGAAAAATGAGGTTATGAGAGGTTAATGCTTTAATGCTTTTAATAACTTTTAGCCACATGGCTGTGTTATGTCAAATAAAGCACAAAGCTGTCCCAAGAAGAAAAATACAGATAGGAACAAGCTAATGCTTCTTCCAAAAGGGCAAAACTACTATATGTTGGGGGGAAATATGTAACCTGGTAATGAACTAAACACAATAAACATCTTGCCTCTACGTTTGTTATACCACACATAAAATGGTATGGCAGGCAATAGAATAGTTGCTCATCAGCCTCACTGGTTCAGATGTTAGAATTAATTCATATAATTGCTTCTACTTCATTATAAAATTAACAATGTACTTATTACATTGTATTTAGAGTGATCTCAATTTCAAAACCATGTCTGATTTTGACATACTTTGTTTTTCATACTGGTGTGTCATGTATTGATTGTTTTTAATGAACTAAACCAAATAAGCATCAGTATTTGATGTTTTGTTTAGTCAGTTTCCCTTTATATATTCGTATGATTCACATGAAGCTCTATTAAGATTCTGTGGTAAAGGTAACAAAACTCAGAAACTCAAAAGGATGAATACTTCAAAAAGCTGTTTTTATTATATGTATGTATGTATATGTGTGTGTGTAGAGAGATTGATTGCTCTGTCATTCCAATTTTGAGATTCTTTCTACAAAGAAATAGCAAATTATACTGTAATTACTGGTCCTACTTCTGCATTGCTTTTGAATAGAATGCAAGGGCCATAGTGCCCTAAATAGTGTGGTCAGTAGTAAAAATAAATGTAATTTTATTGGATTGCATTGGCATTTAACTAAAATTAGATATAGATATCTACATAGATACTCATCAAACTATTCATTCTTGGTGTAGTGCATGCAAGACTATGACAAGTTAAATTTGAATTAAATTTACAAAACAAAGAATCAGATTTATTGTCCATGCTTTCATGAACAACTGTCAGGAAGGAAATTACGAATCTGGTAGTACCACTTTCAATATATCTACTTCTGAGTAGACATGCACAGAATTGCACTAGAATGTGCAACCTGTAAATATTTTTAAAAGCTTTAAAAAATCAAATATTCATTCCACTGAAGTTCATTTTTCCAGCTCATTTAGAGTAGGGTGACTTTTCAGATGTTCCTGAGTTCAACATCTAGCATCTCTAACTAATGGTACTTCTACCGATTTATAAATATTGTAAGAGGAAGGATAGAATTTGCTTTAAGCATTACTTGCTTAATCATTATTCAAGCTTTTACATAGATCTCAAAGTTCAGTAAGCCTGTTCTGATTGTGACACAAATACTGGCAACCATGCATTGATAGAACAGGCATACATGCCCATATAAAAGTGAATAGCTTTTGGAATGTGTGGTTTTATTGAGGTTTGATGGTACTTGCTTTCTTTCCAAATTATGCTTAAGGTAGCAGCTTTTGAATGATGTTTCAGATTTCCTTTTCAAATCTAGAGGTACAAAAGAACAAAGTCTTTTTCCTAAGCTTAAGTTTAAACAGAAAAACAGTATATTACATTTCTTTAAAATGCCATTGCATAATAGTTAAATATTACAATCACAGTATGTACACCCACTGTTTGTCTACTGTTTACTTTTGCACAGGTAGAATCTGAAGAGACAGTAAAAATGATAAATTAGTTCACTCTGTAACTTCAGAAGTTTAGAAGCTATTATTTCTTAGAGTTTCCTGTAGCAGCTAAGGAATTTTCCAATGGACCACTCAACTAAGAGGTTCTCAGTACTCGTATGTCCATTATGACTAAACTCCCCCACAGGGCTATAAATAATAACTTGTTTTATTTAGTATAAATTTAGTGCATTGTGTAAATCATGCTAACTGAGTCTTAGTCAACAAATCAAGTTTTAGAAAATGAAAACTTGGCTCAATGTATGAATCCAGTATATATGTTTTAGCCTGGGCAGTTTGAACATTTTATGTTAGCTGGAACATTGGAGTTTTGAGAGAATGTTCAAATCAGTCAAATGAAATGCTTGCCATGTGGCCAATCACAAGTACTTACGTAGCTACCAGAATACAAACAAAACTTTGATCTCTGATCCCCCCCCTCCAATTTTATTTTCTTAGAATGCTTTGGAAGTCTCTGTGAGAAAGACATTGGAAAGCCAATATTTTCCTCTGTAGCATGTTACCCTCCTGTTTTTAAATCTAAAAAAAGTAAAATAGAAAACTTATCAGAATGCTAAGAAACATTTCTGGCAAATTATTACAGACCAGGTTTTAGTCTTTTTTATTGATGTTAAATCATTGTATATAACTAAATTAAATATTATTTCAGTGTCTTTTCCTCTCAAATGTATTTATGAGTTACAAAGACAATTGTTCTAATCTATTTTTTAATAAAATGCTGACAAAATTATAATGTTACAGTAAATTGTGAGTATCCATCTACACAGCCTTTACATAAAACAGGCATGAAACTCGGTAAATATTTCAAGTACTTTTGGAAAAAGTTAGTAAGAGCTAAGAATCCTCTCTAACTCCATGCCAAAAAGAAAAAAAAAGGAGGGGGTGTAACCCCCAACTTGTCTGTTTCCATTTTAGAAGTATCCCTTGTTCAATTCCCATCATCTCTAGTCTTCTTCAATCTGCCCGGATGATCCCCATCCTTCCAGAATAGTTTTATTGGTGGGAATATTTTCTACTGGCTGACTAACAGCATTGAATACAACTCTGAATGTTTTACAGTTTTAGAATCAGCAGTGTTGCATCTGTTTACAATGGAGCACATTTTTATCTGCTGTGCACTCTAAGGAAGTGCAGACATTCACCCACAAATGATTAGGAAAATCTGTTTCTTTAATTTTTGGCTCAAGTGAACAGAACCTTCTACATTTTGGTATCATGTGTTTCAACACTTGCTGCAGCACTGGAACAAACATTCACAATTCCAACAAGCCAAAGTCAAGTGGTTAAACCAATGTAACTTAATTATTTACCACTGTTGTATTCTGATAGTCCACTATAACAGGAGGACTGTATAATGTAAGAAGGAACACAAATTCTCTGTCTCATAGTTATTAAATATTGACCAAATGACCTTGTAATGAGACAAGAATTTCAGTAAAACAAATGGATCATAATGACCAACTTTACACTGAAGTCAGAGCACTGGTTCTTTAATTCAATTATCTGGGTTCACATACCACACATTCTTAATACGGTTTGCTTGTTTGGGCTCAGCATATTTGCCATTTACCCACTTACATTGCACAACTCCCTTTCAGGTCAATTAGCATAAGGCTAAACACAGAAAAGAGATGAAAAAAGAAATTAAAAGAAAAGAGATAAAAGAAAGAAAACCCCTCTGTAAGTTATTATGTCCCTACGTAGCTTCCTATCCTGAAAAATGATCTCTGCTTCCCCAATGTCTGCATATTACTTCATAGTAAAGGTAAAGATTCCCCTTGCACATATGTGCTAGTCATTCCTGACTCTAGGGGGTAGGGCTCATCTCCATTTCAAAGCCAAAGAGCCAGCACTGTCCAAAGATGTTTCAGTGGTCACGTGGCTGGCAGGGCTAAACGTTGAAGGTGCACGCTGTTACCTTCCCATCAAAGGTGGTTCCTATTTTTCTACTTGTATTTTTACATGCTTTTGAACTGCTAGGTTGATAGAAGCTGGGACAAGTAATGGGAGCTCACTCCATTACTTCATACATTAGTTCATCATATTACTTCATACATTGACTTTAAGCCTTTAACCAGCTTGCCAGGTTTTTTGGACTATTTTGTAGTTTATAGTTGATAAGGGGAAGACCACAAATTATTTGGTCTTTCCCTTATCAATTCATGTCTTTTAGCCATCTGATATTCCTTCCTTCCATAAGGACAATCACTTCAAATTGTTTCTTTTGTACTAGTCATTCTTACACTTAATCCACATTGAATTGGCCTCAATTTATTCTAACTAACCCTGATAGGCATGCTAACTTTTGCTTCCATATAACAAAAGGGGCAAAAATATTCTTTTATTTATAGTAATAGAATTGGAAGGGATCTTGGAGGTGTTCTAGTGCAACCCTATACCATTTCAGACAAATGGTTGTCCAATCTCTTCTTTAAAAATTCTAGTATTGGAACAGCCACAACTTCTGGAGGCAAGTAGTTCCATTGATTAATTGTTCTAACTATCAGGAAATTTCCCTTAGTTCTAGCTTTGTTATCTCCTTGACTAATTTCCATCCATTGCTTTTTGTCCTGCCTTCAGGTGCTTCCCTCTTCTTTTTGGCAACCCCTTAGATATTAAAACACTGCTATCATGTCACCCCTAGTCCTTTCCCCCCAGTAAATTATACATTTACTTCATCTCCCCTCCCCACACGTTCTCCCTACATCTCCTCCCAATTAAAATCCTAGATCTGTCCAGCCATTTGCTGCATTTGATGGAGAATAGCTCATAAAAACTTTTGCCTTTTAATACAATTTGTTAGTTAGAAAAGTTGATACCAAGCTCCTTCAAATTTTTGGCTGCTACAGACAACATAGCTTTCCTCCTTCAAAGTTTCTATTAGTAATTCAAGTACTAACTGTAATGAAAAAATCAATGGAGCAATCTATACAATATGAATAAATCCTATCCTGATTTTTTAAATGTTTTAATACATTTTATGCTGCTCCAATCAACTTTCTTTCTGATTCTCAGAAAGAAGTAGATGTCAATCTTGGCATTTCACAGGGATGTTTGGGTCACATTATTGATGATCTTTTAATATCAGAAGGCTAGTGCAAAATGGATTCTTTGCATGTTGACAGCATTTGAAATATGTCAACCATTGCTGTCATACCATCAAAATGAAGATGGGGAATTTTTTCACGGCATTGTGACAACTGACAAAACATTGGGTCATGCTCATCAGTCTATGCAACATCATCACAAAGTTTCACTTACACTGCAATACTTAAAATTTGAAACAACAATTAAGTAGAGGTTGGTAACATAGGAAGGACTTTTTGCTACCTGACAATACTAATCATCACAATTTAACCACCCAGGCAATTGTGAAGTTGGATCTCACTGTCTAAACCTAATTACCATAAAGTGCAGACTTGGGACGATAATGCTTCCACTTTTTGTCAAACTGCTAATTCTCAAAAGACCAACACTCTAAAATTTAGTATAGGCATATACTGTATAAATAAGAAAATACGGTTTTTGAAATAGTCTGAATGGTGCATTTAACTGACTATTTAGCAATTAAATTTTCATTTAATATGAACAGCAATTTGCTTTTATAATACACCTTATACTGTATCTTAAATATATGGGACAATCTAACGTCTTTTTAAAAATAAAATATGGTTTACATGTATGATGTATGTTTTCATTTTTATAATCATAAGATGGAAAAGGTCATAATTCTTACCATATATCTGTTAATAATTGAAACTGATAACTTAACTGATAATTCCTACTGTGGCCATCTATTCACTTCTTAGGAATCCCAAACATAGGAGAATCTATTGCCCCACCTATGCCCCACCAATGATCAGAGACATATCATTAGGAAATCCTTGCTTATGTTTAATCAATCCCTCCTTTCTGAAGCCCCCGTGCTTGAGATACATTAATGATATATATTCATCATCTGGATACATGAATCTATTACCAAATCCCATCATGAGTTCAACAGTTTCTACTCCACAATGAATCTCAGCCTCAACTTACCTATGCAACAAGTCCACTTCCTTAATGTCACCGTAAATAAGCCATGTTATAAAGGAAACTATAGATAGCTGGGAATAACTAGATTCCAAATGCTTCCAGTTTCCACTTAGAATGAATTACCAAATCTATCATCTACAGTCAGGTTGTATCCTATAATTGCATTTGTTCTAACCCACTTAACAGAGAAGCTTAACTGATATAATTAAACCAGGCATTCAGAAAAATGAACTAGTCACCACACAAGATCAATAAGCAAATCAATAGAGTCAAATCAATTCTCAGGGAGAAACTATTAAACTGACTACAAAAATAGAACACCATTAGTCGTCATTTACAGCTATAACACAAACTATTCAAATACATTATTAATAAGCCACTATCTATACTGGAAAATGACACTTTACTTTCTGTGGGTATAGTGGACTCATATTTTTTGAATATAACTACCCGATCTGAAGCAGAGTCTCATTAACAATAAGAAGCAACAAAACAATTATCCTATGAGAATTAGATCTTTCAACCAAGTAGATATCTACTCTGTTCCCACACCTACCCCAGCTGATTTCTTCACATGCTTTTCCTCTAATATGGTATACTTTATACCATTATTAGTCACCACGCAAGGCATTGTTTTGTAATGTTCAAAACTACCATCTTTGTAGAAACAAAATTTTAACAGTACCACTGAGCAAGAGTTTGCTGAACTATATTGAAAGGTTTCAGGCAATCTCAAAAAGTCTGAACAAACAAAATGATCTGTAAAAAACACATTACAGTTGTTAATTGATAAAATACAGGCACTCAGTCTTGTATGTAACCTGCATTGTCACAATTAAAGTTTTACATAAGTCTAGCCACTCTATGTACCATGAAATTTTATAACATCATAATTTGTTAGTTAGAAATCTATGCTACTAGATTCCTTCTGATTCCCCATCCCTTCCCCTTGGACTTTTTATTTAGTGTTACCTTGGATTCCAATCTATGGAGGAACAGAGAACAGATTTATACCATCATCCATTTGGCAACCACTCAAATATTTTAAGATGGTAAATGAGGTTTTCTTACAGGCCGATTTCTATTCATTTCACCAGTTAATTGTTATTTATTGTTAAAAATATACTTGTTTAAATTTATCCAGTTCTGACTCTTTGATGATATAAACTGGGCTGGATTTTGATAACTTTCTGGGTGTGGAGCCCAGTGGTCTTACAATCCCAAGGAGGAGTCTTAGAGTGAATAATGAGCAGAATAAATAGTCTAGCACCTCCATTTGAAATTCATCCCAGATGCAAGGAAAGTGAAGAGAAAGTCTTTTAAGGAAGTATATGTGAGCTTTGGACTCATCTTATTTTTATAGTTAAATAATTTATAGTTAAAAGTTGAAACATCAGTCTTTTGCATGGGGGGGGGGAGTGGGAGGAAAAGGGACAATGTGATTGCCCAAATTACTCTTTTAAATGATAGATTACAGCTGGATTCTTGGAGGGTTAGCCAAGACCAATAGATTAGGATATGATTTAATTTTTTTGAAAGAAATATTTGTAATGAAAAATAACAACAAAACGACCACCAGTAATCAGTCTCCAGTAGCTGTGGAAAAGCTGCTACTTTGCTGAGATTGTGCCCTGGGTTTAAATGTTTGACAAGAGCTTTATAAATGAGCAGGAGAGGTGGTTTATGTTTCATTAATGAGGCTGATAGTGGTTAATTACCAAAGTGGCTGTAAACAATCCACTACCAGATCAGGCAAGAAGGGTCAGTTACGCAGAGAAAAAATCCAGCTGGACTGAAAGAGTTCTCATTAACTCTTTAAATACGAAATCTAAGAGCATATTTCTATTGCCTATTATTGAAAGAATTCAGTAAGTTGGTGAGTTCAGCCATCAGAGTCTTTTCTAGAAAGGAAGAAAACTAACATTTAGTATACTAAGCAAGGAAAGAAAATCTGTGAAAAATCAGTCAAAACTAGCCCTGATGATATTACCTAGTTTGGATAATGAGATGTCTGCAAGAAAACAACGAAGCTCAGAAAGCAGCAAAGAGGCCTCATATCAAATCTTTAAGATGAGGTGGCCTGGAATTTAAACAACCCTTTTGCAGAGAGATTGATTGATTTATGAACTAACTAAATTATTTTGAATTGAGATCTCAGCCCATTAAATTTCTATTCTGCTGTTTTTCTCCCATGTGTCACATTTCCATGCTACACTGTGAAAATGAGCAATAAATTCAGTGCCACTAATCAAAATATTTCTCTTTCATTGTACTTCATTAACATAAATTCAAAGTATCACATACATAAAAAATAAAAACTGAAACAAAAATAATAAAACACTCAACTTTAAAACAATTGCTAAAATAAAAGAGCTTTGAGAGCCTCTTTAAAACAGGGAAAGGTATTTTATTATTTAGGCACCTCCACTGAAAAGGCAACTTCTCTTGTACTCAAGAAGATCCCCAGAACTAAATGCAGGTATTATGAAAATTCATAATGGAAAAGAAGAAATGGTTAGGTCTCTATTTTGAAGTTGAAAAGAAAACACTATTTTCTTAACCTAGAAAGAAGTTTCAAGTCACCAAAAGAACGGTTACAGAGGACAATAAAAAACAATCACGTATAGGTAGTCCTCAACATATGATCATAACTGAGCCCAAAATTTTATATTGCTAAGTGAGAAATTTGTTAAGTGAGTTTTGCACCATTTTACAACTTTTCTTTGTTAAATGAATCACTGAAGTTGCTGACTTAGTAACGCGGTTGTTAAGTGAATCTGATTTCTTCATTGACTTTGCTTGTCAGAAGGTTGCAAAAGATAATCAGATGACCCCGGAATATTGCAAGTGTCATAAATCTAAATCAGTTGTCAAGCATCCAAATTTAAATCACATGACCATAGGGATGCTGCAATGGTCATAAATGTAAAAAATGGTCATAAGTTACTTTCTTCAGAGCCATTGTAACTTCAAACAGTCACTTAGTGAACTGTTGTAAGTTGAGGACTATCTGTATCTGACTTCTTCAGAAAAAAAGGAGTTCAAAGAAATAGAAACTGTGTAGCTAAACAGTTATGAATGTTGAGATTTCAGATGGCTGTCATTTAGTCTCATGTTACCTAAAACAAGAAGATGCTTACTACGGTAGTACAATGTCTTATAATTGTACATGTCTATCTATCTGGGAAAGGGAAATTAGAGAGGTTGCAAATTTATTTTTGCCCATTTTCTATAGCTTGTGGAGATTCTTTTCAAGAAATCTTACTTGGAACTTTAAACAAACAAATAAGTAGATATTCAAATTGTTTTTGCCCTAAATTAGAAAATACACACCTCTAATAGAATCAACTTAATACATAGTTCTACTCTTAAAAAGAGCTTCCCATCTCCATCTAGATGTAGAATATAAAGAGTCTAAAGTTTGAATAGATATTAGGAGATGAAGGCTAGTGTATAACTTATTGAAACACTCTTAAACTACAATATATCTGATGGTTGAAATTAATCTTGTCACATACTCATATTTCAATTGTTTTATGCAAATTTAGGAAAACACCACATTTGTGAATTCTGTTAATATGGTTAAATTAGCATTGTTTTACTTCCTCAATTTTCTGGGCTTACACTATATACTGAACCATAAACTAGCCACCGGGGCTCAATTTGTGTAGCATGCCAGGACAAAATGTGACTAAATAGCTTGCAATATGGTGTGTCATGCAAAAACCTTAAGGTCAATCCATTAGGTCATATAATTGTACCCTAGTGCAATTATTCCACAAATTCCCTCTCTATAGGAATGCTCTTTAGAGTGGGGCAATACTGTTGCTCTTATTCCCTTAACAGCTGGCTTCAGAGCAAAAGAGATTATGATAACTTCCGAAAAGAAAAAGATACCATTTCAAAGTGAAACCCCCAAGTTGAAAAAAAATCATTTTTCTTAATTTACAAAAAAAGCACCCTCACAATTCCTTTATAATTTACTACTTCTATATAATGTTGAATTATGGAATTTCAAGCACTTTGGTAAGGGTATAGGTAATAAAATACTGTTGAGTTTAGTGGACCTTCCTCCTAAGATTATAAAATACAATCTCGGTTATCATTATTTTAAGTCATATGTTTAGTACAAAATACATGAAGTTCCTAGTTTTCAATTGTTTTGCTATTATTTTTTCCATTCATTCTGTTTACAATATCATTATTGAAAAATATCAGAATCAGATGGAGTATAGGTAAAATATTCTATAGTTCAAGAAACATAAATAAACCTAAAGGAAGGAAAAAAAAATGGTTAAAGTTACCTTGAAAGATGTAGTCTATTTTATTCAGGGTAGAGGAAAATGTGGTGACTTTACAGTTTGTAACAATATGAAATAAGTTGGAGCCATGGTCCCTAGCCTTGGTGATCCCCTGGGTTAGAGAATTATGCAAAACAAATCACAGAATATTTTCATTCCTGCCCCTCTTTAAACAATCCTAAACTTTAGCAAACACCTCAATTTAATCATGTCATAAAGTCTCAGCTCCAGATTATCTATGCTGGATAAGATTTAACTTGGTACACTATTGTTATTCTTTTGCAATTATTAAAGAATGAAATAGGAAAACAATCTAATTTAACAAATATTTGAAAATCTTCCATTATAACAAATGATATACACACAGACTTACAAACAAAACTAATAAAGTTATTGCACTGTTGATTGTTAAAAAAATTCACATAGAGGAATTTGAAAGTAATTTTGTAAGTAATAAAACTCCATTTTACTTCTATTTATCTGTAAAATGTTTGGACATTTCCGCATGCATGTAACATTCCTCTTTTTACCAAATGTGTATATTAAAGCCCTTTTTTCCAAGTATGTACCAAAATAATTCACATTGCGTCCTAAAGTGTCCTGAAATCGCTGTAATATCAACCTGACTTGTCTTTTTCTCAGACTGTTGACAAATATTAAGAAATACCAATCCCAGTGGATGCTCACAAAGATTCAATCTTTTTTATAGATACAGGAGGTTTGTGACATTTCTATGACAGTGACTTTTAAAATACATGTATTGAACTTGAGTATATGATGCGTGCTCACAGCATTAACACTGCAATAAATTTCTGTTCTGTTCTCTATCAGAGTTGTTGTAGGAGAAGAGTCATGATGCCACAGTACATGATCAAAAACAAAACCAATAGTGGCTTACTTTTCACATCCAGCTGCTCCACTGACTACAGTACAGCTAAGCTGTATACAGAGATTAATTTGAAGAAACAGGAATCACTTGCAGAGATGACCTTACCTTGAGACAAACTGTGATGGGTGTGAGGAATGCCACTAGGATCCGGATTATGAAATACTGTTTCTGCTGGGGGTGTTTATCTATTCTCTATATTGAGATACACACACTTCTGCCCATCACCTTTGACTCTGTATCATCTTATCTTAGAAGTTCTGCAACCTTGATAAGCCTATATTACTTCATCTCTCTATGCCTCCTGGAAGTCCATGAAAAATCTTACTGTTCAGAGAGATACTGTAAATATGAATATGGTGATCCTTTTAAAGTATTTGACCCCAAAACATTAAAATTATAAAGTTTTAAAACAACTTTTTACTGTTAACTGTTTAAAACAACAGTTTAAATGGGAGCCACAAAAATAAGTTGACAAGCTGACCATCTTGATACAATACAATACAATAGCAGAGTTAGAAGGACTTTGGAGGTCTTCTAGTCCAGTGGTCCCCAACCCCCGGTCCGTGGACCGGTGCCGGGCCGTGGAGTACCTGGCACCGGGCCGCGCAGCGGCCGGGGGCCATGATCGCTGCAGCGGCCGGGGGCCATGATCGCTGCAGTGCAAAGGCTCCTGGGCCGTGCGCAAAAGCTCCTGGGCCGTGCGCAAAGGCTCCAGGGAAGAGAGCCCCGCACTGGTACGCACGTGATATATAAACAATCAATGTGTCATCGCGAACAACGCCCCCCCCACCCCTGCGCGCGCTCAGCGGGCCACGGTAAATTATCAAAGGCTGACTGGTCCACGGCGATAAAAAGGTTGGGGACCACTGTTCTAGTCCATTCCCCTGCCTAGGCCAGAAACCCTATACCGTTGCAGACAAATGGCTATTCAACATCTTCTTAAAGACATACACTGTTGGGGCATTCACAACTTCTGGAGGCAAGCTGTTCCACTGATTAATTGTTCTGTCAGGAAATGTCTCCTCAGTTCTAAATTGCTTCTCTTCTTGATTAGTTTCCACCCATTGCTTCTTGTTCTACCCTCAGGTGCCTTAGAGAATAGTATGACTCCTTCTTCTTTGTGGCAACCCCTGAGATATTGGAACACTGCTATCATGTCTCCCCTAGTCCTTCTTTTCATTAAACTAGACATATCCAGGTCCTGCAACCGTTCTCATATGTTTAGTCTCCAGTCCCCTAATCATCTTTGTTGCTTTTCTCTGCACTCTTTCTAGAGTCTCCATATCTTTTCTACATTGTGGCGACCAAAACTGAATGCAGTATTCCAAGGCATTATAAAGTGGTATTAACACTTCACGTGATCTTGATTCTATCCCTCTGTTTATGCAGCGTAGAAATGTTTTGGCTTTTTTGGCAGCTGCTGTACACGGTTGGCTCATATTTAAATGGTTGTCCACTAGGACTCCAAGATCCCTTTCACAGTTACTACTGTTGAGCAATACTGTATCTATACTGTACCTGTGCATTTCATTTTTGTTGCCTAAATGTAGAACCTTACTCTTTTCACCACTGAATTTCATTTATTATATAGTGCCCAATGTTCAGGTTTGTCAAGATCCTTCTGTATCTTAAGCCTATCTTCTGGAATGTTGGCTATTCCTTGCAGCTTGGTGTTACCTGCAAATTTGATATGTTCCCCATTTATTCCCTCATCCAAATCATTGATGAAGATGTTGAAGAGTATTGGGCCTAAAACAAAGTCTTGGGGTACTCCACTGCATACTTCCCTCCGTGTAGATGCAGTTCCATTGAGGACTACACGTTGAGTGCGGTTGATCAGCCAGTTACGAATCCATCTGGTGGTGATACTATCTAACCCACAATCTTCTACTTTATCTAGTAGTAGGTTATGGTCTACCTTATCAAATGCCTTACTGAAGTCCAAGTAAACTATTTCGACGGCATTCCTCTGGTCCACTAATTTTGTCACTTTGTCAAAGAATGCAATGATTAGTCTGGCATGATCTGTTTTTGACAAACCCATGTTGGCTTCTGACTATTACTTTGTTTACTTCTATGTGTTTGCTAATTCGTTGCTTGATTATTTTTTCCAGAATCTTTCCTGGTATTGAGGTCAAGCTGATAGGTCTATAGTTTCCTGGATCTATTTTTTTCCTTTTTTGAAGATGGGAACCACATCAGTTCTTTTCCAGTCCTCTGGCAGTTCCCCGGTGCTCCAGAATCTCTGAAAGATATAGTTCAGTGGTTCTGAGATCTCATCTGCCAGTTCCTTCAGAACCCTGGGGTGTAATCCATCCGGTCCTGGTGATTTGAACTTGTCTAGGGTAGACAGGTGCTGACCTACCATTTTCTTCCCTATTTCAAATTGTGTTCCTAATCTGATTTTTGTGGTGCTGTTTTTGATAGGTTAGATCAGTAGTAGTCAACCTAGTCCCTACCGCCCACTAGTGGGTGTTCCAGCTTTCATGGTGGGTGGTAGGGGTTTGCTGTAACTGTGCTTTATAAATTTTATAAAGTTACTTCCCTACTTTATAAATCACCATTACTGTGGAACCGGTGGGCGGTTAGAAAATTTTACTACTAAAAGAGATACAAAAGTGGGCGGTAGGTATAAAAAGGTTGACTACCCCTGGGTTAGACTGTTTTATCCCTTTATGTAAAGACAGATGCAAAAAATGAGTTAAATAATTCTACCTTCTCCCTGTTGCTGATCACCTACTTGCAATGGACCAATTATTTCCTTAACTTTTTCTTGTTTTAAACATGTTTCAAGAAGCTTTTTTTTTTGTTATTTTTTACTTTGTGGCAAGCCTTTCTTCATTGTGAGCCTTAGCTTTCCTCATTTCATCTTTACAGGCTCAGGCTATTTGCTGACATTTTGCTTTAGTTATGTACCCCTCTTTTCACTTTTTATACTTATCTTTTTTGTCTTTCAATTTGTCAGAGAATTCTTTATGCAGCCATGCTGGTTTCTTTTGGAAGTTGTTATTTTTCTTCTTCATTGGTATTGTGTGAGACTGGGCTTTTGTAATCTCATTTTACAAAATTCCTAAGCTTCTGAATTGTTTTCCCCTTGAGTATTCTCATCCATGGAATTCTTCCCAAGCTCTCTCTAAGTTATTGAAATTAGCTCTCTTAAAGTCCAAGACTCTAGTTTGACTTTGTTCTACTACTTGTGTTTGCATAATGTTGAATTCCATATTGCATGGTCACTTGCCCCCAGGGTTTCTGTGGCTTCAACACCTATCATTTCCACTCTGTTAGTTAGAATTAAGTCCAATATGGCTGATCCATTGTTCCCCTCTGTACGTTTTGGGAAAACAAAGTTGTCTGCTAGGTTGTTAGGAACCTGTTGGATCTTCCACTTGGTGCAGAGTTTGTTTCCCAGTTGATGTCAGGGTAGTTAAAATCCTCCATTACTATTGTGGTGTGCTTCCTACATACCTTAGTTAGCTGAGTAGCAAAATGTTTATCTACTTCCTCTGCTTGGTTGGGTGGGCTGTAGTATAGACCTATGGCTATGTCACCCTCCCCCATCCTTTAATATTGACCCCAAATGCATTCAAGATAGTTCTTATCATTGTTGTGCTCTATTTCTGTAGAGATGTAATGCAACTCCACCTCCTCCTTTTGATGAATCTATCTATCTGGAACATTACATTTGATGCATTGTTGGGAGTTCCAGACCTATTGAAGCTACTATTATGACTAGTCTGAATATCACTAGGTCTTTTTTCCCCAGACAGATAGTTTCTAACGCTTCCAACCGAAAATCATCTATTCCGTCTTCAACAAGTTAATTTGATGAAAAGTTGTTTGAAAAGAAATAAGTAGAAGAAGAAATAAAAGAAGGATTAAAAGTGGGGATATTATTTTTGGAACTGTATAAAAGAAAAATACACCATACTAAATGATCTTGAAGATGTTTAAGTTTGATTTAAACGTGGTAAGTTAGTGTGTAGTGGGAAGTAGCCATCTGTGGCTTATAACCAAACCATGTTTAGCAAATATGTATAAGGCAAATCTATGAATGGGACAGACAATTATAAAAAGAGCATGGCAGGTATAAGTATTTTGTTATCTATTTATTACTTTTTAATCCTCTGTTCATTATTAACAAACGTATGGTCCTACCCACCTCCTTCAACTCTGAATGATAACAATAATTAGCCCAATGTTATCTGAGTAGAAGTCAGAATCCTGCCTTCTCTATTTCTAGTCTTAAATTCTGCTCACTACATTGCATTCTGCTTGCTGTTTGTCTTTCCATGAGAAGGTGCAGACAGTCTGTGCTGGTACATACTATGTTAACAGTGTGAAGCAATCAAAATGAGCATATGTCAAACTCTGAATCAGGACAACCAAAAAGTTGAGAGAGCTGGCTCCAGAGATTGCTGGGAAAATGTGACGTGTAGATCCTGATGGCCTCTGTCCCTGATGATTCAGTTATTGTTTGATTTATGTGATCTTGCAGCTGCCCTTGCTTTGACCCTGGGGATGGCTGTGTGGGAAGCTTGTGTCTCTAAGATAGAGTGAAGTGCCGCTCTGTAATGCATTTGGAGCCAAAGTGAGTGCAAAGAAACAGATAAATACAGAAAACCCTCTTTGCTCCAGATGGACTGAAAAGAAGAACTATAAGAGGACTGAAAAGAGGGCCTATAAGAGGACAGTTCCCTGGAACGAAGTGGTGTAAGTAATTTTATTCAATTTTGCCTGAAAATTGTCAAAATCTTTTTAAAAAATGCTATACTTTAGAGTCATTATGTAAAGTTTGTCATGTGACTTTCAAAATCCAGAACTTAGTTATAATGAAAGAGTCAGCTATTCATTCACTTTCTTTTCATTTTAATTATTTTCTTGGTTAGAAATAGTGTAGGAATGTGAGAATCTATGTCTGTCTGTCTGCCTAGCTGCCTGCCTGCCTGCCTGCCTGCCTGCCTGCCTGCCTGCCTGCCTACCTACCTACCTACCTACCTACCTACAGAATCAGAGCTTTCAACTTTACTTAATGGGCACATCATCTATGTTGTCTTTTAATGAAAAGACTGTTGGAACATATTTAATTCTCACCCACATATGAATTACTTGCCTTGAGTCCTATTATTTGAGAATTGGATATTGGGGTATATTACATTGATGCAATGAACATTCTAATCTTTTAAAGATAAGATATTCAGTTGCTTTTTAAGTTACTCTGCTTGTCCTGTTCCATTTTTTGGAACAGAGTGAAGTAATCATACTAATATTATGTTTAACAATAAATTCATTAAACGTAGTGAAAAGAAAAATGGTGCATCTTTCCATTCTAAACCAATAATGAAATACACAAAGTAATCTTGGTAAATAGAATTATTAGATACAAACATGGGACTACAACATGTAGACATTCATTTTGTGATATTAAATAAAATGGTAACAATATTTATATTTCTATTTTAAATAGAACTATATTTGCCTTTATAAAACATCAGAATCTGTTACAATGGGAATGTTTTTGTGATATTCTTCCTAATGTATATCTAAACTAAATTATGACTGGAATGTCCAAATATAATAACACCCATTTATTTTCACTGGAACATTTCACTTTCATTTGCTTACACTTTCCATCTCTAAAGGTAACTTTTGATAATTGTTTTCTCCACGGTGACAATGCTTAAAAAATATTTTAAAAAGTACCTATATGGAAATTTGTCATTATAATGATCATATTAATCGCTGTGGTTTTGATAGTATCAGTGAGCAGAAGATATATATATATATATATATATATATATATATATATATATATATATATATATATATATATATATATATATATATATATATATATATATATATAACATATATATATGTTATATTTATGCTGATAAATAAATAAAGGGTATATACTTTAAGTATATATATATATATATATATATATATATATAGATAGATAGATAGATAGATAGATAGATAGATAGATAGATAGATAGATAGATAGATATCCTATTGATTGCGGGAGTCAGAGAAATATATTTCTCAGCATGTTCAATACCAATAAAACCTTCTGCTGGGAAGCGTCCTTTCAGTATATAAAATGGATGCAATAATGTTTCTATTTTACTAAAACTACTGGGGAATTATTTAGATGGAGAGAAAGCAAGAGAAAACTCACATATGACATGTATTGCAGTACAGTCATGAATGCAAACAGTTGTGGATGTGTTCAGTTAATTTATTCCTTATTGTTAACATATTTACTTTAAAATAAAGCTTGCTGAAGGCTCTTAAACATATTCAAAAGTTTGAGAAAATGTGTATGCTGATGTTTGCATGTAAGCAATGTTTATAACTACAAACCATTACATACAATAAATATATGTGTGCGTATGTGTATGAGAAAAAAATTGCCATGCATGGCAGGTGATATAGATTTATTTTATTTCTACAGATAATTTTCTATGTAGATCTTCATTTCAAATGACTCAAATCTTCAGAGGAATTCATTTCCAAATATGCGTCTTTATAACAGCAGTCTTAATTTTAGTCATATTTTAAAGTTTTAAAAGTCTTAGTCACATGTAAAGGAAAATATAGCAAAGTAATTAAACAACACAAAATAATAACAAGTTTCTGAAACATTATTGATGACATATTTATCAATTCTTCATATTTCTATTGTCATTGTTAAGCATTAACGCTAAAGCACTGAAAAACTTTAAATTCCATTAGAAATAATCAAAGCTGCCTGTGTAAAATTAAAATTTTATATGCCAGCAATAGATTCAGTTATTTTTGTATAAGGGTGTGAAGAAAGAGTTAGGACAAGATCCAAATCAAGATTCGAAACTTTTGCCCAAATCTGATGGTTTTGCAACCTTATATATTTTTCCCAGGAAATAAGTGCACTACAAAAATTGCAGGAAGACTTTCAGCTTAAATTCCTAAAATTCTCTCTGGGCAAGAAATTTCCCTTTTGACACTACTGTCAAAATATTTACGATAGATGTTAATGTACTGTCAATTCAACATTCTGAAATGCTCCCTGGGGGTCTCCTGTGAGGCCTATGCTCTACATTGTGCAATAAAGCAAGCATTACATTTTTATTGCCATTTATAATAGTTAACAGCTGCACAGTATCTTTGCAAAAAATAAATAATTTTTGTCATGAGATTTTTAGTAACATTCGTTACTTTTGAAAGCTAAAATATTAGTATAGAATAAGCAGTTCTTTGTTTTGCCTCTTTTGTATGAAAACGAATTCTGCTATTTAACCTGTAGGAGACTTTAATTTGTAAGCTTCTTATATGAATATGGCCAATTGCACCCTTATTGCAACTATATCCACCTTTACCTAAAGCAAATTTAAAGCCATTGTTTTGTGAAGCTTTCTTCTATATACAGAAATCCCAATAAATGTTTCCTTTGATGACAGAGAGAGATAACTTTTCACAATTTTCGCCTTCCAACTTTAGTTTCCTATACCAGCTTCTCCATTCTGTTCTAGTATTGATTTCTGGAGCTTATATTACAGAGGAATAAAAGGTAGAATAGAAAGAGATATTCTGTGGCATTGTTCTCCTCAGAGGATTTAACAAAGAAAACTCCAGCATGAGATCTCTCCATCTAGTTCACTGGATTTGGTGGTAGCTTTCATTGCCTTTAAATCAAAAGTAAGATCTTTCATGTACGCCTCAGAAACATTGGAGGAAAGTTAGATGTGTTTATGAAAAGATTATGTGGAATGGAAATATTACTTGGAAAGTCAGCTTCCAAAAAAATAGCTATTTTTTGTTTGGGCAGCAGGAAGTGTCAGGTATGCAGTTCCTGCTTGTGTGATGGGTATAGTTCACAGAGCAACAATCAAGAATTATACAGGCTTTATAACACCATGGATCTAGTGGTCTCATGTATGACAGTTAGACTCATGAAAAAAGAAAAGCCCCCAACAGGCAGTTTGTACAGTAAGCAGTACTGTCTGAGGGAATTGTTCCTGAACATCAGATAACTTCTTTCCATTTCAGACAGTGCCATGGTGCCTTGCAATTTGCTTTCTTTCAGAGTGTTTTTCAAGATGACAGTTGAGTTTTTTTTTTTTTTTTTTTTTTTTTTTGCTTTCCTAGCTTTTTCCCCACTCTTTTCTCTTGCCTACTCCTTCCAGAACTTGAAACCATAATGGTAGAAAAAGAAGTGGGGGAAAAGTTGAATCTCCCCAGTCAGCAATTCCATGGTCCATGAGAGTTGGGTGACACAGATAACCCAGTGCTAATTACTGGGAAATTGTTTATCTCTTGATCCATTGGACTGAATAAATTGAAGTTGCCCAATACTCTAGACTCTTCAGGTGATGTATGGGGTAGGCAGTGGCTTTGGTAAAGAATTTGTCCTATTTGCCCTATCAATTCCATGGATCAGAAATTGACATCGAGTTAAAGCCATGAGTTGAACAATCTATCAAAACTCACCTCCTATCTCAGATTAAGCCCAGCATCAGAGACAGCTGTAGGGCAATGCTTTTTTCTACTGATAGGAAATAAACAAATTGCTCTGACTTGTTTTACTTTAAATTTGTAAGAGGATCATGCACCACTCATTGGCCTTGTTATTCAGCAAGATTAGAGCTCAGCTGTTGTAATAGAGTAAATTATTGTAGCGTACTTTTATGCTGCTTCATGGACCAAAAGAAACTATTTTAAAATAGTTGTTAATTTATACAGCCTCAAATATGCCAACTATTCAAATTGCCATTACAAACACAGCATAAATTTGTAAATTGGTAAAATATTGATCTAAAATTCTATATTTTTAAGGCTGCCCCTGCTACTTATGCAAACTATCTGGATTATGAAAGAATTACAAAGCCCATTGTGCTCATTACTTTCCACTGATCTATTCTGCTCCCAGGATATTCAGAAAAAGGATACTTATATTTACTTCAATTTTGCCACAAATGGATAGGCAAGACTGGTAATTAAACACAAATTTTAAAACAATAATCCCTGAATTTTAATAAAATGGCCAGTTTCCACTCACTGGAAACCGGCTCAAGCTGTTCATCTGCCTCACTGATGTCTGACTCTGAAGGCAGCTGATAACTGGCATACAGCTCTGGCCTCCTCTCTGCCTCTGACACAGAGCCCCTATCAGAACCTTCCCCAGACTCCAGGACTGGCCCATGTTCCTCCCCAATCTCCTCACTGTCCAAATCTGCTGCCAGCTCTGCTGGCTGCTGGCAGGCCACAACACACAATTTGTCCAGACTTGTATGTATGAAAGTTTGTTGATAATGAAAACAAGATTCTGGCCTTCTTTTTAATGTCATGATGAAGCAAGACAGAAAATTTCTGTCCACTCCTTTTTCCTCCCTTTTAGTCTGAAAATAAAAGTGGCCTTTGAGTAATATTTCAAGCTACACATTTCAAAAAATATATGGGCCCATTAAAATAAACTGAGCCAGGTTAAAACCTAAATCTGATTCTATTTATAAATAATTAAAAATCTAATTGCATTAATTAACTATGCCTACTCTGATTAATCTCTGCATATTTATGTATTTTCCTCCACTCACATTAAAGGTATAGTTTATGGCAGCTATTGGAGAGTCTTTGGCATTTGCACTGAAGATAGTGATCACATCTAATCTCTGAGTCACAATTCATGAATCCTACAGTAGAAAAATCTTACAGAGGAAAGAATTGATTGATTTGAAGACATAATTATTCCCTTTGTATCTCTGCATTAGTGAGATGAGTTGTTTAGAGAAAGCATAATTTTTTTCAGTTACTCTAATTTGAGACAAAAATCACACAATGTTAAAACAGGTTGACTGGTTCATGATCAGTTTATCTATGATAAAGTTTTCAGGATTCATCTAGTTGCCTCTATTTCAAACAAATATTTACAAATAGATAACAAGTCGCAGCATTCCAACCATGCCATGTCTTTTCACTTTTTGCTACCTTGTACTGGAAGAGGGGAATAGATGGCTGTGGAAGCAAGGCTTACAAATTAGAAATATCTTCCAAGAATCTGTAAACAAGTGTTTCAGGTGCCATGGAACTGTTTTTCAACCTTTTTAACTCTTAAGAAATCCAAAGTTAAACATGCCAATCCAATTGCAATTTTGTTAAAACTAAAAGCCTAGAAGCAAATAATTGCTTGGTTAATTCAAAGTCATTAAATGAAATTCAGCTTTAGGTATGTTTTTAATCAGGGTTTTTTTTGTTTTTGTTCACTAGAAATAAAGGAAGAAGCACAGCTATTACTGTGCTTCTGTGATTTGAATCTAACTTTTTGGAACTGATACAATATCATAAATGATTCATGTCTTTATTAAAATAAAAATCAGCCTAGTTAATTTTCATTCTTGTTTTCTCTATAAAGGGTTCATAAATAATGATTTAACAGTTTATTTATATATTTAAATTTGAGAATTAACAATTATTTATTTATCCCAATTATCTATGTACAGTCATTAGTGAAACCAAGCATCATCTCCTCCTCCTTCTCCTTTCAATTTACCTGTTGGTATATTTTTCAATATTCTAAAACTGCAGTTTGGTGTACTACTTGAATACCACCTAGCTTCTTCCTCTTTTCTATTTGCTTGAGGGAAAAAAGACTCAGGTAAAAAACTGATATTTTGTAAATTTTCAATTGAATCTTTGAAAAAAGATAGCCAAAGTAACATCATTTAATCTATTTTAAAGACAATTAAAATAAGATTTTGTGATCCAAAACAATAAAAATATACCAGCATTCATCTCCTTTTTCATAGCCTCTCCTGATTTAAGCTGTGAAGTTGTTCTTATTATTACCTAAGGGTCTCTTTTTTAAATCTCTATCTATTCCCAACTTTTACATTACTCTCTGCCCTTTGGGCCTTTTTTACCGTTTCCCTAAGATAAAAATTCCCAATTCTTCAGTTTTGTTCCTTTAATTTCCATCAAACATATAAGTCTTCCTTTCTTACAAAAACCCAGACTACAGTTTAGAATTATTTGAACAGTTATATTGAAATATATTATTTGTTCGCCCACATTAATTTAGCAAATCAGAGTCGCGTTAAGTCTTGATCATAGGTGCTGCAAGCTTTCCTGGACAGTGATGTACAAATACAGTAATCAATACTCTGTTAATGGCAAATTCAACTGCTGCAATTGCTTTATGTGGTTTGCCCTTGAAGACAACTTGAAATCTGATTCTGGTATAGCATGTCTACTTTCTGGAACATTGTAGACAGTGGTGGGTTTCAAATTTTTTTAGAACCTCTTCTGTAGGTGTGGCCTGCTTTGTGGGAGTGGCTTGCTGGCCATGTGACCGGGTGGGAGTGGCTTGCCAGTCATGTGGCTGAGTGGGAGTGGCTTGACAGTCATGTGACTGGGTAGAATGTGGTGAAACTCACTTAACAACGCTCTTGCTTAGCAACCAAAATGTTGACTCAGAAACTCTGGCATTTAAAGCATGCAAGTCTTAAAGCTGTCAAGTTACAAGACCCTTGCACCCCTAACCCTTTAGAACCCCCCCGGGGTGTTCAAACTTGACAGCTTTAAGACTTGTGACTTCAACTCCCAGAATTCCTCCTCCAATCATGTTGCTCAGGAACTCTGGCATTGAAGTGTGCAAGTCTTAAAGCTGTCAAGTTACAAGACCCTTGCACCCATAATCCTTTAGAAAAAAAACCCCAGGGATGTTCAAACTTGACAGTTTTAAGACTTTAAGGTTTAGATAGGACTCTTAGAGGCGGGTGGGGCGATTGGTGAGCCAGCCAATCAGTGAGCGGTGGGCAGGGCAAGCGTGGTATGGACAGGTGGCGGGAGGGAGCTGGAACCGGTTCTAAATGACACGGTAGATTTGTGGAACCTCTTCTATAGAAGAGGTTAGAACTGGCAGGAACCCACCCCTGATTGTAGAGGTCCTAAAATGTATATTGCTGTATGTATAATGATTATAGTTGCTTCAAACTTTTAAAGTGTTATTTATTTGTTTATTTTATTTGTTTTCTATGTATCTTGAACTGTAACCAATGATGAAATATTGTTGATAATGATCAAATCATAATATTTTAATAGAAAGAATTAGTAAGCAAATAAAGAATTATATGCTACATTTAAAATCATACCCTCTATTTCCTAATAATCAGCAGAGGTCATATACTGAAACAAAACAACCCATCTCCTTTAATTTCACATCCTAATTTGGTCAGTTGAAATCTAACATTGTAGACCTTAATTATTACTTGAATAAAAAAATACAAAAGAATAAAATCCAAACTTTTGCTATAATTATTAATAATTAGATGTGGCAGATATTATGTATCATGTGATATAGTAAGTTTTAAATTATTTAGGACTTGGTAGAGACATTTGGAGAATTTGAAAGTTTGAGAATTATCTTTCTTTGAAACAGAGAGAATCTACATTTAGTTATGCTGCCAGGAAATCTAATCTTCTACTCCTCAATCCTTCTCAACATTCCAAATTATTTTCAAGGAGTTCTGATCCTTTATCAGTTTTTTTCTATTCGGTATATATAATTAGCATTTTTGTTTGTTTCAGGCTTTATGTTGATATTTTTTCTAAGTATAGGAATGTTAATCAGGATATTTTTTGGATTTTCAGATTGGTTTTTTCCATTTCCTATGGCAGATTTAAAAACTATTGTGACCAGAGTGTTTAATTCTCTCTCTTTTTCTTTCTCTCTGGTAGCTAATATCAGGCAACTAAAGATAAGATAACATCACTAGAGTGGGAGGAGATAGAATTGTTCATCTGCTACTACTGTCATGGGTGGTCTGTTGTTTTTGTTTTTTTAAGGAAACAAGGCACATTACACTATAAAATATCAATTCCATTCGAGATCCTTATGACTCATGTCAGCATTAGTAAGAAGTTTATTACCAAATTTTAGCAGCAGAATCTCTGAGGCAGAGGTTTCCAAGAATCATAAAATACCAAACCCATAATCATAAAATACCAAGCTTATAAGCATGACTTGAGAAGAGAATTTATTAGAAAGGGATTGTGTGGAAAGGAGATCTTCTTTAGGAACAAAAATAAGTTACACTACATAATTTATATTTCCAACATACTTAGTTAAAACTTTTACAGACATTATATAACAAAACAACATGTGTTATCTATATGCTTTGCAATGAAATGATGGTGTCTTCATAGTTCATCTACACAAAACAAACCTACACAGAATAATAGTTTTCAATGGAAGCCTCATAAAGATTTTAACCAAATGAATTTGATTGATTAAATTATACTTTAGAGACCTTCATAGGATTTTTTTTCTATTTTTATTTTCAGCATTTTTGTCTTTATAAATTGCTTCTTAAAATCTTCCATTTTGGCAGCAAAACCTTGGCTCTTGAACTTTAAAATAATTAAATGCAATCCCTTTCTTCAGGTCTGATTTTTTTTTAAAGGACAACTATATCTGTATTGAATGAAGCAGTGGAACTGGAACAGAGCATGGCAAATACCTTTGTAACAGTATCTGATGGATATTGCCTTAGTGAGCCAATACAGTATTATGGTGAGTAAAACAGAGAAATTACCAATAAAATATGTTTGTTTGTAAAACAAGAATTTCTGGAATTGTTAAATACATGTTCTGGATCATATATGAAAAATATTGAAAGGTTATTTGGAATGCATTTTATATTTGAGGGAATCAAAAATAAGCCCCCCAACACCATTCAATTCAAAGAAAGATTCAAAGATAATGAAGATGAATTTTAAGGCATTAATCCTTCTTAAAATTTTATGAATGTCATTTTTTGTACTTAATAAAATGCTACATTGTTATTCAGATGTTTAGTCTTGATAGACAATGTTTAGGTCCTTCCTGGATTATATTTTTAAATCACTGGGGATTGAATCTCCTTCAAGTATAGGACACATTTAAACATAAGATTCTTCTCCCATAGGCCTTCAATAGAACAGTGTTCCTGGGAAAATTGATTACATGACCACAAGAACAGTTACTAAGGGGCAAATGTTTCAAAGTAAATACATTAATGGTTGTATTGTAAAATTCAGTGTAGTATAATTCTACAAAAACGAAGATGAATTCTTCAGAAAAGGATGTATTGTCTACAGGAATTCCTAAAAGCAGATTCCAAAACTGAAAATAATTCTAGCAATATGCTTAATTTCCAGTTGGTCATTATAAAATGACAATGTCATTCACTCTGTTTCTTACTTTTTTTTAACTTTCCTCTTGGGATGTTTTTATGTATTGTTAATCTCAACTATTAGAATCATTGGATACAAGATGGGTGGCAAATATGTAACTCGGATGTGGAGGTTGTTTTTTTAAAAAAATCAAGTAGCAAAGATTTAGTTAGATGTAGAAATATTAGTTTACAATTAAACTTGTCAAATTCTAAATTGTGATTTTTTCCCAAAACAATCCAGATATCTTACCAGAACATATCAGTTATCCGGTGCAAGACCTTGACTTCCAAGCTGCTCCTTACTGCCAATATTCAACTGTTCAGTTCCCTCCAGTATTACAGACACCATCTCCTCAGACTCATTACAATTCGTATAGCTTGGACTCTCAATTCAATGATGGTCAATACATCATCAATAATGTGAACTCAGTAAACCCACCTGCATGGGTGCCCATCATGATGGGGGAGCATACCTTGGACAGAAACGACCGAGGCTTAATCATTCTGCCTTACGAATAAAAGGGCAAGAAGAACTCTGTGTAGTCTGTGGAGACAAGGCTTCAGGATATCATTACAATGCGCTCACCTGTGAAGGCTGTAAAGGTAGTAAGAAAAGAATATTGTATCTTAAATGGGACTGGCATATGAAAGATTAGGAATGAAGTGCCAAATATTGATTATTCAAAATACCAGTAGAAGAGTTAAAAAGATAATGAGATTGGTGCTGGAAATTGTAGGATTGTAATGTCTAAGCAAGTTATAGGAAGCAAATTATGTTCTGTTCAATTGCAAATGACATTTAGTAAAAGTCAGTGGACTTTGGATAGTTTGATGGTATTAGAGTTGCAGGAGTAAAGATCAAAAGCAGGAAGTTCAGGGCTATTCATAAAATAATAATACTGAAGATGAACAAACTTAATCTGGAGATTGTCTGATATTTCCCCTCAATATAGTCTTCAGCAATCTGATCCCTGCCAATTGCGCTGATCAGGCAGAGCACTGATATGCAAGTGTTCAAATTTTCATTACCCTTGAATTTCAATAAACAAATTTTCTTATTGAACTTCAATGGGTTGTTTTTTTTTGAAAATTTCTATTGAGATAAAAATGTCAGATAATCTGCAGATTAAGTTTGTAATGAACATTCTCAGAAATTCAACCTAATCTACTCATGAGGTGATGGTGAGGGGAAAGGAAGGCCTTTTGAAACTGTTTAAAATGTCTAACTTCTTATAAATCATTGTAAGCTATAAAAATAATTGCAAATATTTACTTAATAACAATCTTATCTTATCTTATAACATCCATGTACTTCAGAAGTAAGAGCCCTTGAGTTCAATGGAGCTCATTTCCTTCTAAGAAATTCTATTTTAGATTTGTAATTTTTTTCTTATTTATTGACACCCTTTTTCTGAAATATATTACCTTAGTATATTGAACACTACAAATTAAAGTACAGTAAGTTGCTGATGTATAGTTTCTTTATTATTTGTCATAATCTGAAATAATCATTGCAAGGATTTTTTCGACGGAGCATCACCAAAAATGCAATATACAGATGCAAGAATGGAGGTCATTGTGAAATGGATATGTATATGAGAAGGAAGTGTCAGGAATGTCGCTTAAAGAAGTGTAAAGCTGTGGGAATGCTGGCTGAATGTGAGTGCCAAAACTACTTTTCTCTGGTTTCCGATGTGCAGTTTAGGAACATTTCTGATAAGTTTCATATCATGGAAGAATAATTAACCAAATATAGTAATTGTTAATACAATTTCAATTTCAACAATGCCACATATTTTACAATGTAAGTTAAATATCAACACAGTTCTTAAATATGCTTACGAATTTTGGTGTAAATTCTTATAGGTTTGTTAACTGAAGTCCAATGTAAATCAAAACGACTTAGAAAAAAAAGTAGTTTCCTTTGCAACATCAAAATGGAAGATGAAGGAATGGACAGCAAGCATGTATCGTCTACAACCAAACCTTTAAAAGTAGGGCCATCTTTCATGTTTTTATATTTTTTAATGTTTTATATTTTATATGTTTTAATTATATTTTATATGTATACAATGTAATATTACATATAATATAATATAATAATATAAATTATAAAAACATACTATAATTAAGTATTTGGCATTGAAGTAAAGTCTATCTTTTTTTCAAAGGTCCAGGAGAGAATGGAATTTACTCCTGCAGAACATGAACTCATTGATCATATTTTGGTTGCTCACCAAAAATGCACAATTCCAATCGAGGAAGCAAAAAAGTTTGTATGTACTCATACATTAATATTACCAAGATTTTTTTTTGAGAAGAGGCATTATAGCTCAGCAGTTAAAGAAACTGAGCTTGTCAGCTGGAAAGCTGACAGCCTGGTTCAAGACCCAAGTGCCATGCAGAATAGGGAACCCCAGCCCCAGCCCCAGCTCCTGTCTCCTTGCAGTTCGAAAGCATGCAAATGTAAGTCAATAAATAGGTACCATTTTGGTGGGAAAGTAAAGGTAACAGCGTTCCATGTGCCTTGGCCACATGACTATGCAAATGTCTTTTGACAATGCTGGCTCCCTCAGCTCTTAGTCAGACACTACTGGAAAGGGGAAACTTTTACCTTTATTTTTGAGAGATGTGCTATTTCAAGTTTCAAATGCCATATAGGCTCATTCTAAATATTTTTAATTAGTTACAGGAAAATACTAATCCTGAGGAGAATTTTCTACGTCTTTCGGAAACAGCAATGGTTCATGTGCATGTCCTAGTAGATTTTACAAGAACTCCCAGGTAATACTTTTTAATATAGTATTTACAAACTAGTTCTGATCAATCTTTTTAGCTGACTCAAAATATGTACTAACTTTGGGTATATGACTTTTAATTAATTTCCATGGCCCCAGCTGGCAGCACTTGGATAACTGGATTTGGAAGGTGAGCTATTACCAAAACATCCTAGAGCACAATGGCAAACTACAGGATTTCCTTGCCTCATGCAAAATTGTTTGGTTGTGTTTTCTGCCAGCATAAACAATTTGCATCAATTGGGAATATATAAAGACTTCTTTCCAAATCCACTTGAACATCTTCGTACCAAAACTCTTTCTCTCTCCTCACTTATGTGTTTATCATTGTTGATATTGATAAATATTCTAGCTGTTCATCCTATCTTCCATTTATTTCTGTTCCTGCAAATAGCCACTATTACTATGGAATTAAAATGTCTATCCACATCCTGTCTATTAGATCTTGAATTGACACTTATATCATCTACTGTAGTGGCATTCATAGTGGGTCAAAAAAGTCAAGATGCTTGTGGCAGTATAATCAAGGCCACACCCCTTTATATGTGTATGCAGTGTCAATGCTTTTTAAAAAGCTTCAGTTGTGCTGCTTTCTTAACTTATCTGCGCATGTGCGGGACCCGGATGGCTGCCTGGCTTCTCGTTCCACAGAAGCCGGTGCTAAATATTAAAGACTTCTAGAGCCTCCGGAGTCCACCAACAATACCAACAAAGCCCCCTGGAAGGGCTTGGTCCCAGGAATCCTGTAAGGGCCAGCATTCTATCAGCAGCTGCCTGTGGCCGTCCCTCGGAGCAGCGTAACTACGGCGGCTCGGATCAGCGATTTTCGGCGTGAGAGAGAAGATGGCGGTGCCACGCTGCCGATCTCAGCGTTTTGCAACTTTGTAACTTTTCGGCGCTCCCTCTCTCTGCCGGCTGTGACGGACTCGGAGTGGTGCGGTGAGCTCGGGGGGCTCAGTTTTTTCATCTGAACGGCAGGGGTTATTAGAACTTGTCGGAAATCATTTGGGAGCTGTGGGTTGGGCGGCTGGCTGTATTTGCCACCGCCGTAGCCCCCCCGGACATTTCCCACCCACCCCCCGTCCTACTCTGTTGCTCTATTGCCAGCTGCCTGCTTATCCTGTGGTCCTGTGGTCCTCCGGGCCGTTTGTCTGTTCGGCTGGGGACTGAATGGAGGATGGAAAACGGAGCCCTGAGTAGCTCTATATTATTCTATGCTTTCGATCTGAAGAGAAAAGGCTTGAACGCTCCTCCTCTCCCCCTCCTCTGGCCCCTTTATCATCACAGCTGCCTCAGACATTGCTCCTTTGTCGCTCCCCCGGTCATTGGGGAGCTTTTTTTGTCTTTCTACCATCTCATCGATTGCCTATTAGGAACAATAGATGATGGCAGCTATGGGGACAAGGCCTTGGCACCAAGAAAATTGGTGCTCTCTCCCCCTCTGCCTTGAGCAGCTGGGGCCAGCTTCAGACTTTGGCCCACTGGACTATGGACCTTATATAACCTCAGGAAAGAGACTGTCTTCTACGTGGTCTGCTGATCTCCTCTGGGACCTTAAGAGGAACAAGACTGGACAGACCCTGTTTACAAACATCAGGCATTTTTGCCTTGCCCCCCCCCACATGCGACTGCCTTGTATATCATTGACTTCTGGCCTTCCAGCTGTGGACTTTCCTCTGGGACATAGAAGAGGGAGAAGAGCGGAGCAGCTCCCTCCTCATTTTTTACATCACCGCCTGATAGCGCACTGTTGCAGTGCTCCGTAATTTTTTAATTTTTAATTTTTCACTGGTATGGTGAGTGCATGGGATTGCTAGTGATAGAATGAATGATCCCACTTTTATTATTCCATTTTGATGTATTTATGTGTTTTAATTACCACGTGGGGACTGACTGAGTGAGTACATGAGTGTGACTGATTCGGAGGGCCTGCCGGGGAATGCGGGAGCCATAGGGGGGTTGAGGGAACCACGGCCACGGGAGTGGGTCGGAGCATTACGGTCGTAACAGGGAGGGGCAGATATGGCGGGGACTTTAGGGCTGGCCATTACCGGGGAAGGAGGGTTCGCTACGTCACAGAGATCCCTCCTTCCGGCCCTATGAGTCCCACTCCGAGGCCAGATGGCGCGGGTAATCAGGACCCTGGTCTCAGGCTGTTGTCGCTAAATGCCAGTCTGTTGTTCACAAGGCTCCTGTCAGCTTCTGCTTTGCTGTTGCTTCAGCTGCCATGAAACGGGGAGGGGGGGCGTGTATGTGGGGGAGGTTTAATTGATGTGCTGGAGGAATGTTCTAGGATGTACCAGTCGTTGGGATTACGCATGCGTACGTGTTTCCCGCCTGCATCAACGGCCTACACATTCCATCTTCGGCCTGTCTTTTTGAAGTTATCTCACACCTGACATTTGAAGGACTTATGATTGGACTGGAGCTTTGATCCTAAGGGGGGGGAACGGGTTTTCCTATATATCAATTGCTTTCGCGCCATATTATTCAGATCTTGCTTCACTACTGCTCGCTTACCATTTATAATTAGTAAAAGTACTTTGGATTTCCAACCCATGGAGTCTCTTAGTCTTCTTTCCTAATTATGGAGTGGAGTGGGGCGTGACAAGAAGCAAGATCTGAATATATCCCTTTCCAGGAGATTTACGTCTACCGAGAAGGGAAAGAATGTCTTCTCCGACCAGAGAGGAGGAGGGCGCAGCTGGAGGGGATTCCAGTGAACTAGGACCTCCCGACCTTTCTTTACACCAGCCCAGCCCGTCTGACCGACCTTTGCACGAAGATTTATTTCAACTGCAAATTTCCAGTCAGCCTGAACCTTCCCCCCCACCCCGTTGGTCAATTTCAGCGGGGCAAAGAGAGATAGAGACAAGCTGGAATGCTGGGCTCACCCAAAGACCACCTCCACAAACTTCGCTGGAGCCAGGTGCTGTGAGAAAACTTCAGGCGAGTGAAGTCCCTGACTATTGGAGCCAAAGGTACTGTGGGGAAAGCAGAGGGGGCGATGAAGGAGAATGGAGAGGCTATCAGCACCGGGGCCCGATGAGAAAACCCCAGCGGAGTGAATTACCTGATTATTGGGGTCAAACATTTTTGGAAGAAGAAGGGGGGAGGAGGCAAGAGACTGGGGAAACTGGCAACGTTACCCACGCCAGGATTCTCCCCCACCCCCCCTTCGGCCCGTGTCTCCCCCTGCGGCTAGAGGTTTCGCTGATCAAAGGGACCTCCCCCCCAGCCTCCCCCAAGACATCGAATGGCTAAAATCCCTCCCTTGCCTGTACGTTTTAAGGGGGATTCTACTAGCCTTCCCTCCTTTCTTATGCAGGTATTTAACTACATGGAAATTTATGGCCGGGACTTTGAATCTGACACTTTAAGGGTCAGAATGATTCTTTTATCTTTGGATGGTGAGGCGGCTACATGGTCGACTGCTTTGCACATGTCTGGCTCTCCCCTCTTGGGGAATTTCAACCGTTTTATGGAGGCTTTCCGCCAACGTTTTGATGACCCATTAACTGAGAAGCGGAACAAATTGAAGTTTTTAACCTTCGACCAAGACGATAGACCTGTCGCCCAATACATCCAGGAATTTCAGTGTCTCTCACAATACATGAGAGGATGGGGGGAGGACGCCCTTCTGGACAGATTTGCTGAAGGGTTGAACGCAGACATTTATCAACAATGTGTCAATCGTAACCTGCCAAGACGCTTAATCACGTGGTTTGAGCATGCTGCAGACGCCGAGCTTGACTTAATCCGTCTGCGTTATGCCACAGAAGAAAGAAGGAAGCGGAAAGAGAGGGCTGCCAGGTCCCTCCCCCTCCTACTACGCAATCGTTTTCCAAACGACGAGGCGACGCGAGAGGGCCCCCTTCTGGCTCCTCCAGACCGTTAACATGCTTTCGTTGTGGCAAGCTTGGGCACACCGCCCCCGAATGTCGGGCTAAACTGCCTCTCTCTGCCCAACCCCCTCCCAGACGTGATGACAAGCCTGCCAGAGGCTCTGAAAAGAAGAAGGAGACAGCGTTCGCTGGGGAAACCAACCCCCCTCCTTTTGCCCAGCCATTAAAGGATGACGCAGATGCTAACTCCTCTTCTTCTGAGGACTCTGATGACGACACATCGCCTCACTGGGTGAGTTCAAACAAGGGGCCCCTTCTCATCCCTATTGAATTAAAAGTTCCTCCTGAGGGGACCCCTGCCACCCTCCTAGCTTACTTGATTCCGGCTGTTCCCGATCCATGATCAATCCCGCCATGGTAGAAAAATTGGGCATCAAATTGCGCACTTTGAAAACCCCGATTGTGTTTTGCCAAATAGATGGATCGATTGCGGGGGGGGGGCCGCCCATTTTTTTACTGAGCCTTTGGAAATGAGGATGGGTACGCATACTGAATTAATCTCTTTTGTGTCGCGCCTGGCATGGACAGGCCACTCATTTTGGGCATCCCATGGCTCCGAAAGTGGAACCCTCACATAAATTGGCGGACAGGCCGCTTGCGTGTTCGCTCGAAGGTGCCTCCAGTGGGGGAGGGCTCTCCGGACCGACCTGACGTCACTAACGTTCCTGAAGTAGCCGCTAGAGGGCAGGAGAGGATTGCAGGAGAGGACAAAATCCCGAAAGAATATTTGGATCTTAAGGATGTCTTCAGCGAGCAATCTTCGGACATTCTACCCCCCCACAGGCCTACTGATTGCTCCATTGACATTTTACCCGGGGTCAAACTCCCAAAACCCCGCATTTACTCCATGTCACCCAGGGAAATGGAGGAGATGCGTTCTTTCATTGACAAAAATTTGAAACGTGGGTTCATTGAACCGGCTCGACCCAAAGTGGCTGCCCCTGTACTATTTCGTGAAAAGAAAGATGGGTCTCTTCGTTTATGCTGGACTTTCGCAACCTTAACGCGATCTGTACTCAAAACCTCTACCCACTGCCATTGATGAAGGACTTGTTAGCGCAACTGGGGAAGGGCCGCATCTTCACAAAATTGGACCTGCGAGAAGCTTACTATAGAGTACGCATTAAGGAAGGGGACGAATGGAAGACCGCATTCAACTGCCCTCTTGGTTGTTTCCAGTTCCGAGTTATGCCTTTTGGCCTACAGGGGGCTCCTGCTGTGTTCATGCAATTTATTAATGAGATCCTGCACGATCATCTCTATAAGGGCGTTATCGTATATCTGGACGATATCCATTTATACTCGCTCTTACGACCACCACGTCAATCTGGTGCGCACTGTTTTGAAAAAACTCCGTGCTGCCAACCTGTATGCCAAATTGTCTAAGTGCGAGTTTCACCAAACGACTATTGACTATCTGGGCTACCGTATCTCCTCTGATGGCGTTGAAATGGACCCTGAAAAAGTGAAGGCGGTCACTGAGTGGGACGCACCCAAAACTCGTAAACAGTTACAAAATTTTTGGGTTTTGCTAATTTCTACCGTCAATTTATTCCCTCTTTTGCCAACATTGCTCTCCCTATTACTAATTTACTCAAGACTAAAGGCGACCCGAAGCCTAAACCCAATAAGCCTTTGGACTGGACCATGGAATGCCAGGCGGCCTTCGAAAAACTTAAACGCCTTTTGCCGCTGAACCGGTTCTTAAACATCCTGATCTCGACCAGCCTTTCGTCGTGCAGGCGGATGCCAGTGATGTCGCCATTGGGGCGTTCTGCTACAAGCCAATGACCAAGGTAAATTACAGCCTTGCGCGTACACCTCACGTAAAACTCACTGCCAAGAGCGGCGCTGGGCGGTTTGGGAGAAAGAGGCTTTTTGCGGTCCGTGGGCCCGCGCTACTTGGCGCCATTTCCTCGAAGGCTCTAAACACCCATTTGAGGGTGTGGACTGACCACAAGAACTTGGAAGCGTACGCACACCTCGTCGTCTCTCCCCCCAAACAGATGCGTTGGGCCCAATAATTTTAACCGTTCAATTCACTCTAAAGTATATCCCGGCGGAAAGAACTTCATGGCCGATGCTTTGTCCCGATTACCTCAGTATAATTGTTCCAAGCTGAGTATCGTCCAACCGCTCTTGGCAGCTCCGGTACTCACACGTCAACAGACCAAAGCTCAGGAGGCAGTGCCTCACGATTACTTTCTGCCTCAAAGCGGCTCTTCCTCAGACGACTGGTTCCTGACCCATCGGGACGAGTGCACATGAGGGACGATCTACCGTGGATAGGTGCTAAATTATACGTCCCCGCTTCCCTACGACTTGTCGTCCTTCGTCGCGCTCATGACTCCTGGATGGCGGGTCATTTTGGGTTCGTCAAGACTTTGCACCTCGTGAAGAGACAATTCTGGTGGCCTTCTTAAACAAGGACATTGAACTTTATGTGGCCAGTTGCCCAGTTGCGCTGCCGCCAAAAAGCCGCCGGGGGAAACCGCAGGGACTTCTACAGTCTGTCGCCCGCCCGGTTGCACCTTGGAAGGAGATTTCTATGGACTTTATTGTTGAGCTACCCGAGAGCCAGGGGCACACCGTCATCTGGGTGGTCACTGATTTGTTTTCCAAGCAAGTTCATTTCGTGCCTTGCCACAAAATTCCTTCCGCCAAGGCGTTGGCTAAATTATTTCTTTCCCACATCTACCGGTTACATGGGGTTCCCGACCGTATTATCTCCGATCGTGGAGTCCAATTCACATCTAAATTTTGGAAGGAGTCCTCGCACGCATTGGTTCCGCCCAAGGCCTTAGCTCCGCCTACCATCCTCAGACTAATGGCGGCTGTGAACGTACTAATTCCGTCCTTGAACAATATTTACGTTGTTTTATCAATTATCAACAGGACGATTGGGTTGACTTGTTACCACATGTGAAGTGGCCTATAACAATTCGGTTCACTCCAGTACGGGCTTCACCCCGTTCGGGTCGTTACGGCCAGGATTTTGTTCCTATTCCCGAACTGCCTACGGCCCAGCCTCAGGTTCCTTCCGTTGCAGACTGGAGGAACGTCTCAGTCGCCTTTGGGACACTGACTCTTTCCCTTGGACGCTGCCCATAAGGCTCATAAGAAGCAGGCTGATAAGAAACGCTCTCAGCCCTATGAGTACACGTTGGAGATTTAGTGTATTTGTCCACGAAATCTTGCATACTACACAAAATCGAAGAAATTGGGTCCCAAGTATGTTGGCCCTGTCCCAATTGTGAAAGTTATCAATCCTGTTTCTGTTCGTTTGCAATTGCCCAAGCATCTCAACGTATCCACCCAGTGTTCCACATTAACCTCATCAAACCAGTTCGGGTGTCCAACCTAAGGCCCACAGATGACCCTCCGCCTGCTCCGTTACTTGTGATGGGGAACATCATTTTGAAATTCGTGACATTCTTGATTCCGTCGGCACCGTAATCGCATCCAATACCTTGTGGCTTGGAAACATTTTCCCCCCTCCCACACGGAATGGGTTGATAAGTCCCACGTTCGTGCGCCCCGCTTACTCCAGAAATTTTATGCTTCTATCCCGACAAGCCTTGACTTCTCTCCCCTCCCTTTTCATTTGTTTTGTTATTTGTCTGTTTTGTTTGTTTTTTCTTCCAGGCCTGACAGCCTTTTTCCGGGGGACGGCCGGATGTCAGCTTCTGCTTTGCTGTTGCTTCAGCTGCCATGAAACGGGGAGGGGGGGCGTGTATGTGGGAGGGATTTAATTGATGTGCTGGAGGAATGTTCTAGGATGTACCAGTCGTTGGGATTACGCATGCGTACGTGTTTCCCGCCTGCATCAACGGCCTACACATTCCATCTTCGGCCTGTCTTTTTGAAGTTATCTCACACCTGACATTTGAAGGACTTATGATTGGACTGGAGCTTTGATCCTAAGGGGGGGGAACGGGTTTTCCTATATATCAATTGCTTTCACGCCATATTATTCAGATCTTGCTTCACTACTGCTCGCTTACCATTTATAATTAGTAAAGTACTTTGGATTTCCAACCCATGGAGTCTCTTAGTCTTCTTTCCTAATTATGGAGTGGAGTGGGGCGTGACAGCTCCCCTCGTCCGGGACTTAATTTTAGACGAGAGGGCAGACCTGGCATGTATTACTGAAACCTGTCTGGGCCGGAGGGAGAAGTCCCCCTCGTAGAGATGTGCCCAGACGGATTTCAGGTGCTTCATCAGCCTGAGAGCACAGGGAAGGGGTGGAGGTGTGGCTGTTGTTATCCGGGAGTCTTTAGCACCTCGTAGGATCCCTGCTCCGGAGCTTGTCGGGTGTGAGTCCCTGCTGGTAAAGTTGGACCTCAAGGGGTGAAGTGGGTTTGCTGTTAACGTACCTGCCTCCCAACAGCATTGCAGCAGCCCTCCCCTCGCTCCTCGAGTCGGTAGCCGAGCTGGCAATTGAGTTCCCCAGACTTATGATCTTGGGGGACTTCAATTGCCTTCGCTCGGTGAACACTCTGATGGGGCGCAGGAGTTCATGGCTTCCATGACGGCCATGGGCTTGACCCAGGTAATTCGGGGCCCAACCCATTCAGCGGGTCACATGCTCGACCTCGTATTCCTCTCGGAGCAGTGGACTTGTGATCTTGGTCTGAGGGGTAATGAGATCATACCCCTGTCGTGGGTCAGACCATGCCTACTGAGGCTTGACTTTCGGAGGCCAAACCCCCACCGTAGGGAGGAGGAACTGACCAGGTGGTTCTGCCCCAGGCGACTTATGGACCCTTTGAGGTTCCAGACGGAGCTTGGGGTTATTCCTGATACCCTTGCCCACAGTCCGGCGGAGACTCTGGTTGCTGCCTGGCACTTGGCAGCATCGGAGACCCTTGACCGGATTGCGCCACTGCGGCCCCTCCGAGGCGGCGGATCCCGGAGGCCCCCTTGGTTTACCGAGGAGCTCCGGGAGAGGAAGCGCCGGAGGAGACGCCTAGAGCACCTGTGGAGGTCCGATAAATCTGAATCGAAACCGAGCACTCTTAACAACTTAACAAGTTGTTAACAAGACCGAGTGGCTGTTGTGTTTCCCTCCCAAAAATTTGACCACCATACCATCACTCAGGCTGGGGGGACAAAATTTAAACCCCTCAGAAAGGGCCCGCAACTTGGGAGTCCTCCTGGATTCACAGCTAACTTTTGACCACCATCTCTCAGCTGTGACCAGGGGGGCATTTGCCCAGGTTCGCCTGGTGCGCCAGTTGCGGCCCTACCTGAATCGGGAGGCCCTCACAACAGTCACTCGAGCCCTTGTGATCTCTAGGCTGGAATACTGTAATGTGCTCTACATGGGGCTGCCCTTGAAGAGCATCCGAAGACTTCAGCTAGTCCAGAATGCGGCCGCGCGAGTGATCGTGGGCGCACCACGGTTCGCCCACATAACACCGATCCTCCGTGAGCTGCACTGGCTACCTGTTGGTCCCCGGGTGCACTTCAAGGTCTTACTCACCACCTATAAAGCGCTCCATGGTAGTGGATCTGGCTATTTGAGAGACCGCCTTCTGCCAATTACCTCCCTGCGTCCCATCTGATCGCATAGAGTTGGCCTCCTCCGTATTCCATCCGCCAGTCAGTGCCGACTGGCGACTACTCGGAGGAGAGCCTTCTCTGTTGCGGCTCCGACACTATGGAACAATCTCCCCGTGGAGATTCGTACCCTCACCACCGTCCAGGCCTTCCGTACAGCCCTCAAGAACTGGCTAACCCGTCAGGCCTGGGGATAATCTTATTTCGCCCCTCCCGAATGCTGAGTGAATGTTGAGTTTTATTGTCTAATTTACTTTGTGCACATTTCTTTTTTTGTATTGTCCTACACTCCCCTTCCTTTTTTGATTGTAAGCCGCCCTGAGTCCCCTCAGGGAAAAGGGCGGCCTATAAATAAACTACAAACTACAAACTACAAACTTGCACCAAGGATACATCAGGGCACTTAGGGCAGCAAAAAGATCATATATTGCCACCTTGGTTGCGTCCGCTGAGTCCCGCCCAGCCATCCTGTTTAGGATAACCCGTTCCCTCCTAAATAGGAGAGATACGGGGGACCCCTTGCAGGGTAGGGCTGAGGATTATGTCCAATTCTTAGCGGACAAAGTTGCTCGGTTTCGGTCGGATTTGGACTCCACCTTTGCAGATCCAGCCGAGGCAACAAGAGGATGAATTGGTAGATCACCCCTGGGTTGAGTTTCAGGATGTTGCCCCCGGGGATGTGGACAAGGCCATGAGGACTGTGAGTGCTTCCACCTGTGTACTGGACCCGTGTCCCTCCTGGCTGGTTACTAACAGCAGTGAGGTGACACGAGGCTGGATCCAGGCGGTTGTTGCCACCTCCCTTCGGGAGGGGCACTTCCCCGCCGCACTTAAAGCGGCGGTGGTGAGACCCCTCCTGAAGAAACCATCCTTGGATCCAGCTGTACTCAACAACTATCGTCCAGTCTCCAACCTCCCCTTCGTAGGGAAGGTTGTTGAGAAGGTGGTGGCCTTCCAGCTTCAACGGTCCTTGGAGGAAGCAAGTTACCTTGACCCCTTCCAGTCCGGCTTCAGACCTGGTTACAGCACAGAAACCGCTTTGATCGCATTGACTGATGATCTCTGGAGAGCCAGGGATGGAGGCCATGCCTCCATCCTGGTTCTCCTTGATCTCTCAGCGGCTTTTGATACCATCGACCATGGTATGCTTCTGCGACGACTGCGGGAGGTGGGGGTGGGAGGCACTGTCTTACGGTGGTTCTCCTCCTACCTCTCGGACAAATCGCAGTCGGTGTTAGTGGGGGGCAGAGATCGACCCCTAGGCCCCTAACATATGGGGTGCCGCAGGGTTCGGTCTTATCCCCCCTACTATTCACATCTACATGAAACCGCTGGGCGAGGTCATTCGGAGGCACGGGATAAGATACCACAATATGCGGACGATACGCAGCTGTATCTGTCCGCCCCGTGCCAACTCAATGAAGCGGTGGACGTGATGAACCGGGGTCTTGAAGCGTTAGGGACTGGATGAGGGCTAACAAGCTTGTACTCAACCCGGAGAAGACCGAGTGGTTGTTGTGTTTCCCTCCCAATAATTTGGTTAGTGTTCCATCACTCAGGCTGGGGGGTCAAATTTTATACCCCTCAGACAGGGTTCGCAACTTGGGAGTCCTCCTGGACCCACAGCTGACTTTCGACCACCATCTGACGGCTGTGACCAGGGGGGCATTTGCCCAGGTTCGCCTGGTGCGCCAGTTGCGACCCTACCTGAACCGGGAGGCTCTCACAACAGTCACTCGGGCCCTTGTGACCTCTAGGCTGGAATACTGCAACGTGCTCTACATGGGGCTGCCCTTGAAGAGCATCCGGCGACTTCAGCTAGTACAGAATGCGGCCGCGCAAGTGATCGTGGGCGCACCTTGGTTCGCCCACATAACACCCATGCTCCGCGAGCTGCGCTGGCTACCTGTTGATCTCCGGGTGCGCTTCAAGGTCTTACTTAACACCCATAAAGCCCTTCATGGCAGTGGATCTGCGTACTTGAGAAACCACCTCCTGCCAATTACCTCCCTGCGACCTATTCGATCGCACAGATTAGGCCTCCTCCGAGTTCCATCTGCCAGTCAGTGCCGACTGGCAACTACGCGGAGGAGAGCCTTTTCAGTAGTAGCTCCGACCCTCTGGAACGATCTCCCCGTGGAGATTCGTACCCTCACCACCCTCCAGACCTTCCGCACAGCCCTCAAGACCTGGCTATCCCGTCAGGCCTGGGGATAAAGATCGTAACCTGCCCCCACCCGAATGATGAATGTTGTGTTTTATTTTTACTTGCACTGTTTTCATGTTTATTGTTTTATTGTCTTGTACCCCCCTTTCCCTATAAATTGTAAGCCGCCCTGAGTCCCTCAGGGAAAAGGGCGGCCTATAAATAATAACTCATAAACTCATAAACTCATAATCAACATCTCCTCTGGACACTGCTGCTCTAGTTCAAGTATAAATAAGTTTGGACTCAAAGGAAAACTGCTATTAATGGATCTAGTTAACATTTCCATTTTTTGATATTTTGGTTATGCTTTTTTATAATTCTTGACACTGGATACATTGCAAAGCAATAATTGTAGTCTAAGATATTTGATGGGACCTAAATTAGACAAAGATATCAAAATCAGTTTAAATATGTGCTGTCCCTGTCCATTTCAATGAGCTTGATGAATTTTAACCATTCCACTGCTGGATCTGGGATGTTCTTTTGGTGCTCTTATCATGGCACTGATACTATCTATTTTTCTACTTTCTGAAAATCAGCAGCCCCTGGTGTATTCATAAACTTCTTCAGTATTTGGAATTCCTTTCAACTCTACATTTAAAGTTTTGCATTTTCACAATGCACAATAATTTAAAAAAATATTTCAAATATCTGCAATGGTTCTATTTAGATTCACAATTTTCTTTGTCACAGTATTCAGTATCAGAATGTCTACGATTACACAGCCATGGATGTTTCCTGTTGGCTAAATGGGAGTAAAAAGTAATTTCTATCCTTCTTTCCTTCTCTTAAAATTAGAAGTGGAAAAATGTTGCTGGGCTAGCAAAGTTTAGAAGCTAACCTCTTTTAGCTCTCTCCCTGGAAAGTTCATGAACCTCCCCTCCACCCCCCTTGGGTCTCTCCAACATAGAACTTTTATGATGGAAATCAGAACATTTCCAGCAACAATTTTCATATCTGAGGCTGTAAAATCTTAAGAGATGGAATCTAAAAAATTACAATTTTCAAATCTGATTATTAAAAAAAAACTTTTCAGAAAAGATAAGTAAAAGAGAAATTTTCCTTAGTGTAATTTTACCTATTTGTTTACACTATAGGATTTGAAAGTAAAAGGAAATTTTCCTTAGTGTAATTTTACCTATTTGTTTACACTATAGGATTTGAAAGCTTAGCCAATGATGATCAGATTGCACTACTAAAAGGTTCTACAATTGAAGTCATGTTTTTACGCTCAGCACAATTATACAATGAACAAGGAACTGAATATCAGACACCATTTCATGAAAGTAAGTTTTAATAACAACATTTTTATTTTATGTATATAATGAAGTGGCCCAATGCTTACTATAAAACTTGTCCCATCAGCGGCCTTTCTTTGAATGACCCTTTCTTCTATCAATCTTGCTAACAAGCATATTTTTGTAGTCTGACTTATTCTGTTAAAATATTTGAAAAAGAATATTAGGGTTTTTTGTTCTTTATTGTAGATCATATAAAATTTTCTGATCATACTATATGTGGCCAAAATAAAAGTGCTTATTCCACAAAGATGTCTCATACAGAAGAAAGTCCAACATCTACTAGTACAACAGGTAACGGGGCATTGTTATATGTTTAATAAATAGCTAAATAAATATTTAATTTAAATATATCTAGTTTCAGAAAAGGAAATAAAATATCTTGAAAATTCTTCTACTGAATTTTTAATAATGAAGTATCTCCCTGTCATATTTTTGATTTCATTCAATTCACTATTTGATTTAGCATCTTGATACTGCCATCATGTACATTTTTTACTTTTTTGAATTCTGGAATCATCTTTGGCCACTTAAACCATTATTTACCTTTTTCTAGTGTCTACTTTACTTTGTTAAATGTTTCCTCTTAATTTCACACCCTTGTTTCTTACATACTTCATCATCTCAATTGTTAATATGTTCCATGATCTACTTTTTTCCCCTGACTCCTTAATATTATCATTATACAATTAATAAACTATTGTTTAGCAGTTTTTTCTTGTTCTTCCCACACTAGTGGATGAAATGGTAGTGTGGGTGTTATTATTTTATGTTTATATAACTTTGAAGGACTTCCATTACTTTTCTCAAGTTTAATTTTGGAAAAGTTTTCCTTTTACTATCTTTGTACCATTGTGTTTGTACCATTGTGTTTGAAACAAGAGTTCTTCATTTTTCATTTAAGCTTTTTTTGTTGAGTTTTAAAAGTCTTCCCTTTTGCTTTTTTCTCTGAACATACTAATTTTCACTGATTTTTTAATTAATTTTAACACAATTATTTATTTTTAATATATCTGCTACCATTAACTTATTTAAATGCCAACAAACCTTCTCACAAAAATGTTTCTGAATGAATTTTATTTAGCCTAATATTTGTGTTAAGAATGACTCCATATATTATTTAGCTGTCATCTGATATTTTCTGTTATTTTTATAGGTATAACTGAGGAGTTTATCACCGCATTATTTTATTTCTACAGAAGCATGGGAGAACTTAATGTGACCGCAACAGAATATGCATTACTTGTTGCAACTACTGTGTATTTTTCAGGTAGCTTTAGCAATTACTTAAAACAGTGATGGGCAACCTTTTTGGCGTGGTGTGTCAAAAATCGGCAAAAAATCGAGCATAACTCGCGTTGTGTGTCACTTCGACAAAAACATAATTTTGCGCAATTTATAGTTTAAACTACAAAAATGTATAATTGCAATATATAATTGTATTTAATAAACCAAAAACAAATTATTTAACATACCTGCTTAGTAACTTCTTTGTTAAGCGCTTTTGCATGCTGAGCTATGGAGTGAGCAATGCTCAAACTTGCAGAGTTTAAATTTGTAGAGCCTTTCATAAATTTAAGGATGGAGTTAGATTGGCTCTTATAAAGGTGTAGCTTCCTGGAAATGTATTCCCTCCTTTCATCCTCACTTTTTTCCAAGAGCTGGGAATGATTAGTTTCAAAATGTCTATTTATATTCCACGTTCTGCTTACTACCGTTTCAGTACATAGAACGCAAAATGATCTGCCATTTTTTTCTATAATGCCATACATCTCGCTCCATGTCTCTTGAAAGGGTCGGCCACTGCCACTACCACTCCCTTTACTTAACCTTTGTTTTTTATTTTTTGGGTGCTCCATCAGTGGGCCAGTGACAGCAGATAGAATTATAGATAGCCAATTAGGGGTTAACTAGCCTAACAAGCTAACACAACCTCCCCCTCACTTATCTCAGTTATTGTGGCAATTACAAGTCCATGGCACCCCAATAGTTGCTGCTAATGGCGCTCACAGTTCCCGTTGGCACTCCGCTGTTCCCTGCTGTGGTGCGGTCGTAACCGACAGTCCCAGGAGTAGACTCTCTGTGCCGGCCTGACTGGAGAGAGGCGCGCACTGTTCCCGCGCTCCTCTCCTGCGGGTCCTCCCTTGCCGCGCTGATGACGTGTGTGCGCACGGCACGCACGCCTTACCAGCAGCCCCTGCACTCAGAAAGGGGCAGCGGCGATACAGTACGTGAGTGTGGGCGGGGGAGATCACACGTCCCGCCCCCCCTGTTCCTCCAGCACAGATTCTTTCATCCTCGGCGGCCGTGCAGGAGCCGAGGATGAATCGCATGAAATCCTGTGCGTGTCACCCCAAATGGCTATGCGTGTCAGCACTGACACGCGTGTCATAGGTTCGCCATCACTGACTTAAAACAAAGTTCAAATTTTAAGAATGAAAACAAAAATTTTATTTTTCTCTTCTAGGACTACCATAATTTTCTACATTTTAATAAATCTTTAATAATTTTTTTTCTAAATTAAGTATTTATTTCTTAAAAGATACAATACCATATTATCCCTATTCTGCTGAAATGAATGGGCATAAGAGATTTCAGGAAAATCTGTAGCCAATAGCACATGAATATATACAGTAGTATTCTCATACCAAACATGATTTCTACTTAAGAATCCAATGCTGTCTTTTTGATATTGCCTGAGAGTTGACATAAGAACACAAATACAGGATATTTCATAAGGATAGATAAGCTGGTTGAGGTTCAGTTGCTCTGTAATTTTGAAATATCCTAACAGTTCAAGTTGTAAATGAGTTACTTTGTTTTACACAAAATCATGTATACTTGTATATAAAAAATCATTTTTCAAATATTTTTCAGATCGACCACTCCTAAAAAACAAGCAACATGTAGAACAACTCCAGGAACCTTTTTTAGGAATTCTGTACAAATATTCAAAAATCTATCACCCTGAAGAACCGCAACATTTTGCCCGTCTCATAGGGCGGCTCACTGAACTCAGAACACTTAATCACAACCACTCAGAAGTACTAGTAACTTGGAGAACAAGGGATCCTAAACTGTCTTCTTTACTTTGTGAAATGTGGGACTTGCATTGAAAAATTGCTACTTATATGAATTGTTACAAAGGACTGCTTTCTCAAACATGCTGTTCCTTAATTCTTAAACTTTTATTTTAGAGTTTAGAGTTTTTAGAGTTTTATTGGGATTTATATGCCGCTCTTTTCCCTGAGGGGACTCAGGGCGGCTTACAACCACAAGGGAGGGGGGTGCAGTGTCAAAAACAAAACAGTATGTGAACAAAGAAAACATAGTAAAAACACAACTTTCATTCAGCAATCAAACACTCGGGCGGGTAAATTGGGTAAATTGGTAAATTGGGAACCTATCCCCAGGCCTGCTGGGAGAGCCAGATCTTGAGGGCTGCGCGGAAGGTCTGGATAGTGGTGAGGGTACGGATCTCAACGGGGAGGTCGTTCCACAAATGATTTTAAGAAATCATTTATGTTAAATGGCTTATATCTCATAAATCTGTTATTATAACTATTCAGGATATTAGCTTGTGTTGTAAAAGCACCCATATACATTTTGGGTAAGCAAAAATATGAGAATGTGTACAATTTATTGACAAAATGTTATTGTCGCATTTTAAAAGATATATGTAAAATTTGTTTAAACTGTTGGATATTGTAATGTATTCAGTTCTTTATATGAACCATTCAGACCTCTAGTAAAAGGTGGGTTGATTTTCCATTTGGATATATATTGGATCTTAAATTAATACTTACATTATTCCATTTAATGAATAAAGGAAAAAAAACATGGTTATAGGAAGAATGTTTTATACTGTAGCCCATACATACACGAACATTGCAAAGGTACTGACCTTGCAAATATTACAATCTGCAACATATTTGGGTATAATGCATAAATGTTGATTAAATTTACACACACATACACACACACCCATGTCCCCCATGTCATTTACATCATATTATAATTCATCTTGTTGCCAAAGCTGAATACTTACAATAATTAAATATTAACATTTACTAACATTATTTCACATCTATATGAAGTCATGTTGTAGATGGACTATTTTAGAAGTATATTTTAAAATTTACTCACACCAACTTTTAATTTAAACTGAAGTTTAAATTAATACAACTTCGTTGTGAATACAACTAAGATTTCCAGTACATTTGAAAGGTATATACTGTATATAAAATAAAAACAATTGAGTTGAACTTAGCTTCTGGACACTGCTATGGACAATATCCTTCTCAGCAATAATTGAAGTGTGTTGTCACTATTCCTTTGGGATTTGTTTTCAGTCACTGCATTCTTCTGGCACGTTATTTTCACTAGGAATTTTCTGGTCTCCCATCCAAGAACCAAGCAGGTTGCATCCTGATTACTCTTTTATTAACATCAGTCATACATTGCCATCTGTTTGGATTTTATGGTTTAGTACTAGAGGCTAATTTAGATTGGTATTAATGATTTACATTAATATAGTGATAATCCCCATCTTATCTTTTGATATAATTTCTCAATTAAAAAAGCTTCCTGTTAATTTCTATTATTGTAACTTTGAAGATATATATATATATATATATATGTTCTGCTGTTTTTATATTGGAGATATTATCTATGCATTTAAGAATTATTATTCATATGTAAAATAATATTGTGTAAATGACATCTGAATATAAAGCTAATATTTTTTAATTTTGTTTAGTGCAATATTTTTCAGGTATATATTTAAGTCTAATAAATGCACTATCAATTTGATTTTCTGCAGAAAATTAATTGATTTTATATGCTTAATGGGTCAGAAATCTTTATTTCTAAAATACATTTATACACGTTTAAAATGGTAGTTCTCTAAAAAGTCATATTGCATTATTTCAAAATTTGGAATAAAACAGACCAAGTAGCACAGATTGCTGCTGCTGGATGGTACATTGTTTTTCCGTTAGTTCCTAGTTCAAATGTCTGCGAAAAACACCACTTAATCGCTCTTTTTGTGGGTAGAAAAAACATTCACCACATATCCTCGTCTGATATTGCTGCGCGCAGATTCTCTAACGCTTCCCAATTCGGCGTCAATCAAATCGGCTTGCTCCATTTCTAGATGCAAAGGATGGCGAGACGTTGATTGATTTCCTGACACCATTACTCATCTGAAAGCTTGTTTACTCTGATCAGCTATCCGCGGCTCTTCAAAACTGAATCCGGGACGGCCATCTGTTTGAGAAGCCACAGTTCTTTGTCATGTGTTAACATATCCCGCCCCCCGCTCCCCCAGTTCTTATCATAGTGTTCAGTCCAATTCGCTACGCTTTCAGTTTAGGTTTTGTGAACACAACGTGAAAGGAGGTCTAACTGTCTGAAAATTCTGTCATCCACGTTTTTCTTTGAAGACGTTTCGCTTCTCTATTCTTGAATGAGAAGCGAAAGGACCAAACTGAGTCCAAATCTTCGGAAAGGATCGCGGGAGAGCAGTGTACCTGCGAGGCGGGCAGGTGAACCTCTGATTAACGCGATACCGCTCATTCATTATCTTTGGGCAGACGCCCTTCCCCCTCCCCGAATGAACTTGCAGCAAAAGGCGTTAAACCGGCGATCCGCGGCTCGCGCTTTTGCACACGGCTCTGGATCGATTTATTTCCCGCCCTTTTCTTCTTTATTTGTTCCAATGCTTGGTGTCGTTACGCTCAGTGCTGCCGTTTGAGGTAAAGATTCATTCACGCACGGGTCTCCTGGTCTAAGCACTGTATTTTCATTCCGCTTTCCCAGTGCCTCGCAACCACCTCTGGTCATTTGTCTTAACGTGTGATGTGTCCGAAAGTAACATTTTGTCGAGGCTGAGAACTGGATCCTATTCCTGTGATCTTTATGCATGATTCTAGAAGTTCTTTTTTTTAGAGCATTTCAGTTATAGATGCTATTGCACTACAAAAGAAATGTTTAACAATAAAAATGTTCGATCGCTATTGTAACTTAAATATGCCAATTAATAGCGAAATGCATAAACTTCAAGTTAAAAACAATCCCTGCCAGTAATAATACATGTTACTAATGAGCTTTTTGGCATTTGCATTCATTGTCATTGGAGTGTAAAACTTAACTTTATGATGATGGGCTTTTCAAAATGCTGAGAGATTGACAATTGATCTAGAAACCCATGTCCTAGAAATAGTAAAGCAAGAGGAGAGAATTATAGACAAGTGGAAAAGTACATTTGTTTACATATTCCTAAACATATTGGTACAAAAAATTCTGAATTGATTGGGAGTCATTTACAGGTAAATAGCTGTAACTTTATTTACAGTTCTGTTATACTTTAAATAAATAAACACTTTATAAGTTCATCATTATTTCTTGACAGTTCAGTCAAAGGTAGTTTTATTATTATATGTTGATTTAAATAAGTTTTTGTACTTGCTTCTTCCCCTCGAGATAATGTTTAGACTTTCTGGTCTTACGCATATCCTTTCTCTTTGCTTTACCATAAGTCAGTCTTGCTAAATTTGAAAGCCCTCCTTTTCTGATAGGGCCTTGAATTTCTACCCCTACTTTTCTATTTTATTGGCACCATAATATTCTTCACTAAAATATCCAGAAAAAAAGAGCAATTATATGGAGAATTTTCATATATTCTAATGAAACCTATGCAAAATTAAATCACAAATACTTTATCCAGAAAAGTATTCTAAATAGCTTTAATACCAGCTAAACATTTTATCATTTATTTCTATGTTTATTAATTATTCCATTTGTATGCTTCTAAATCTGCCAGAGACTCCAATGGTTTACAAAAATAAATCAACGATGAAAACATCCATGGTAAACAACAATTTTATTAACATGATTATAATAATAAAAATTCATTATAATAAAACACTAGATTAGAAATAAAAATGTTTCATATTAAGAAATTAAAATAACATATTTAGGCAATTTAAAAGCTGTCTAAACTGAGGAAATAGTCATTTATAGCTAAATGTATGTATCTCATAGAAAAACAGCTTACTATGATTTTATGTTCTAGGATTCCTATGTATATGTTTAATCCCAGTATGCCATTGCCTCATGAATAATGATTTATTTAATTGAAATTGTCTTTTTTCCTGTTAAATATAAGCCATATATATTTTCTTAATTTTTTTATCCCAACTGTTAGAGTAGTAATACTGCTAGCCTACTATGTAGTATTAGCCTACTATGGTATCAAGTAGTATATTGATCTGCAGAGTATGAAAAAGTGCAAAGAGAAGCAACTTGATAAAATCAATATTTGCAATAAAGCATGAAATATTGGTAAATGTTATTCTGAGATTTGAGCCTGGTATCTTTTTAGAGTGAGAAAGAAGAAGAGAAATCTTTTAAATATAAACTATTTGTACCACCAAGACTGAGTAACACCCAGGTGTCTGCAGTCAAACCACAATCAAGTACAAGGGATGAGGGTTTTTTTCAGGTAAATATGAATATATCCTTTTTTTCTAAGTAAATTCAAAAAAATGTTTGTTTATCTTGTAAAAACTGGAATATATTTGAATATAATTTTTTAATTTAAAAAAATAATAATTTCAACATTTATTAAATATTTAGGGTATGAAAATTTTGGAAATGAAATAAAACATTTCAGATTTTAAAATTGGCATATTCAATTACTAAATGTTTGGTCTTCAAATGAAGATCTATATCAGTTCCCAAAAGTTTTCCTTCATAACCCAAAACTGCTTATCAGAAAGACCCAGCACACTGGATTGGAAAAAGGAAGCTTGGATCCCAAAGATCTCCAACCCAGTATGCCAGTCTTTTTCCCCTCTGAGCTAAGTCTTTGTAGCCTTTAGAAACACTGCTTTTGCTAGCTTTCTGGCAATCTTTCTGAAAGCTGGAAAGGCTGGAAAGTCTTTTTACGCTTCTGAAAGATCCTGCTTGCTGATCTTTGTTGATCAATTGAGAGTTGTGTATAAGAGACCAGCGGTGTGGAAAAGTAAGTCTGCTATTTCAATGAACTTAAATGCACTTAATATTAGATTGGAGCCCAATCTGTTATTACATTTTCTAAGACTTTAATAGTTCTAAAGTTGCCCTGTGAATGAATAATTAAACTGATTTTTGATTATGAATCATAATTTAATATCATCTTTATACATTATCAAAGCGCTATATCTGTGAATTAATATGTTATAATATATTACTATTTTCCAAATTTTTTTCAGAATTTTAGTAATGGAACAGAAGAATTTTATAACTCATCTTATGGGATGAAAAATATTTCAAATCATATAGAAGTCATTGGTACGTTAAAAGATGGTTTAAAATTGCATTGTTTTATATATGTAATTGATAGCTTTTCTATTGCATTTCTATTTTCTATATTTCATTTTATTTTTCATTTTTGTTATGGTAACCAGAAAAACATGTATCCAGAAAGAAATGTATACTAAAGTATATAGTGTATACTGCAGTACTATATACACATACTATAATATAATTAATATCCTCATTCAGTAGTATTTTACTACACTAATTCATTAACTACACTATATACATATATTGTTCTTTTATCATGATTCCAAGTGTTTACAAACATAAAATTGATAAAATTCATGAAATAGAATATTTAAAAAATCCACTATATTAAACCTGACAAATATTGACAAATAGAATTCCAAATAAAAATGTTATCCCTACATTAATACTAAAATTCACATTTTATCTTAAATAAGAAATTTGAAGGGTTCAACAGAGAGGATCTGCCTTCAGGTACACATCCCCTAATTTTTAGTGGGACCATGATTTTAAGCATCTCTTCTTTAATAATTATAAAAGACAAACATAATCTATCTGGATAAGAAGTTCCTAAAGTAACCCAAGGCTGAGCCATATAAGACTTTAATATATTTGAAACCAGCATTTTGAATTGGATTTGATAAGCTATTGACAATCAATACAGTGATGGGAATATAGGTCTTACGTTGCAATAGTGTCTCTCCCACGTAAGTGTCTTAAAACACTTGGTAGTGTTTTATACCAACAGTGATTTTCATATGATTTGTAATGTAAATATATGTAGTTAAGGATAAGAGTCACTGTTGCCAGGATTTTCTGGCTCGGAAACCTACACCTACATAGGAGCTGTAGTGGCACAGTGGTTAGAATGCAATATAGCCAGGAATTTGATATTGACCGGTTCAAGGTTGACTCAATCTTCCATCCTTCTGAGGCCAGTAAATGAGGAACCAGATTGTTAGAAGCAATATGTTGATATTTGTAAACTGTTCAGCAAGTGCTGTAAAACATTGTGGAGTGGTATATACCGTGTTTTCCCGAAAATACGACAGGGTCTTACATTTTTTTGACCCACAAAATATGGCCTTGGGCTTATTAAAGGGGAGGGCTTATTGTTTTTGGGTTGCCGGGTGGCTGCTCCCTTGCGACTGGCCTCCCGAAGAGCCAGGCACAGCCTCCAGGGTCGAATGGCTGTGTTGCGCTGTCGCAGCAGCAACACAGCAGCCATGAAGTGATCACGCTCGTGAGCAGCCGCTTGGCAACCCCCTTTCCAGCCGGGCACAGAGCTGCTGACCCACCTAGCGGTACCCGGAAGGCACCAAACAATGTGAGCGCCTGTTTGCCGCCCTCCACCTCCCGCGGCTCGGCACCTTCGGAATGCCCCTAGATGAGTGAATGGGGCTCTGCATGGCTGGAGAGGGGGGTTGTGCGAGCAGCTTTTCCGTTCCCCGCTCGCGCGACTCGCAGGCTCATGATGCCCTTGGCTAACTCTACAGTACCTGCAGAGCTAGGGCATTTCCGCTGCTGGCGCTGCCTGCCGCCTGGGTTTTTTTTTTTCCAGCTTTCAAAGCACAGACGGATACTATTAGGAATGTAGTCTTAACAGTTGGGTTAGCAAAATATAAGCCATGATAGTGGTACTGTATCTTTAAGTACTGCTGTAAATGTGATTGGTTGCTGTTACCTCATGCGGCCATAAGATGGAGTCAGAATGACTGTTATCTCTCTGTTAGATGCTGATTGTTGGATGATGGTTGTAGATGTGTCGCGTATTGCTCAGCGTGAATTACTGTGAGTTTTGCTACTGTTAGTGACTTTGTGTGCTGAACTGATTATATGATACTGGGCTGTGTTTGATGGATCACTCCTTAACTGAGAACGTTGATGACTGACTGACTTAACTGTGTATGAATTGGACTCTCCATACCTCTATTTTCCACAGAAGTAAAATACTATCTGTTTTACTATTCAGTGTCTCTGTATGCTGGTTTATCCTTTCTTCTACACCACTCTCACTACGCTTCTCTGCACGCACTCGTTCTCCTAACAGGGAGCTTACCTAACACTGGTTATGGCCCCAGGTTATACCAGATGTAGCTAAAGGAGAGTTGGTGTTGATACGCAATACCGTATACAGACAGCTGTTTAGTTTGTGATTGTTACTATCGTGGAGAAGATGGCACACGACCCATCAAGAAGTCTATCACTGATAACCCGGTTGGATGGAACAAACTATGTTTCCTGGTCTATGAAGTGCAGTCTACTCCTGCGTAGTGAGGGATTATGGGATGCTGTACAGAATCCACCAGATGTAACTTCTTGGGATCCAGATGATGAAGACGATGCCAAGAAGATAGCAGATTTTCAATGATGCAACAAGCGTTGTGTATAATTGGTCTCACACTGACTGACCAACAGTTAGTACATATTCGTGGAGAAAATTCTGCTGCAAGATGTTGGGAAAATTTGAAGAGAATTTATGTGCGTGACACTGTAGGTAGCTACATGAAAAAGAACTGATTTTTTTTCAGAGCTACATCAAATTTACATCATTTTGTCCTCACTGGATGAGAGTTTCCCCCCCCCCCCCAGGGGGAACTTGTGGTACCCAAAACTAGAACCCCTGATTTCTAGATTTAAACCTTAACTATTGAAATGCCCATTTCTTCCTGACTTCCAATGTAACCATTCCATTTATTGTCATGCAAATCTCCCTTGCGGGTACGACGAATTTCTCCCCCCCATGTATTTCCCACCCGCCCCCTCAGCTTCCCTGCTGTATTTATGATTGGCAGGGCACTCTTCTCTCTGGGGCCAGGGAGCAGCCTGAGCACCGGCAGCAGGAAGGGCAGCAGCAGAAAAATCTGGGCCAGAGGTTTTGGGGGAGGCGGGGCAGAGGGAGGGAAGATGTGGTTTTGGAGGAGAATAAAGCTCTGTCACCATGCAGGAAGGCCTCTGCCGTTGCATCACTAGGTCTCCCTGCAGCCCCCTTTGCATGCTCGCCTTCCTCACCTTTGGCCTGCTCTGCGCTTAATGCAATCGGCGGGGCCTGGGCCGAAGCAGCCGGAGGGACGCTGCAGGCTTGATATGTGGTGGGTGGAGGCGGGTGGGTGGGTGGGAGAGAAACAGAGGCTCTAATGGCGGGATGGGTGGCACCCTCCTGTGCTGCGGGCTGGTCCAGTGCAGACTGGCAGAGAAAGAGAGGCAGCCCGTCCTCTGCCTCCTCTTGCAAAGAGACTCAGTAGCTCTCCAGGACTCTCTTCTCTCTCTGTCTCTCTGTCTCTCTCTCTCCCTCTCCCTCCCTCCCGGGCTTAGGAACCCACCTCTCTGCTCTCCCACTTCCGGGCTGCAAAGCAGACGGGAGGCCGATACACTCGGGCTTTGGTGCCTCAACTCGCTGAAGGAAGCTCGACTCCTACAGCGACCTTGGATTGCTTTTTTCAATCCGGGTTTTTAAAAAATAAATAAATCAGGGAGGAGGGGCACAAAACGGAATAGCCAGGCAAAGCCCTTGCTATGTGGGTAAGGATTTCGAGAGGAGCTCCCAAGCGGGGAGAAGGAGCCTTGGGAAAGAAACGAGTTGGCTTCTCTGCTTTGCTTTTAAATGCACCCACAGGTGTGCGTATCTCCGTTTTCTTCCCTATCGCTGGTATTAGGCTCTCGCTGGAGGCTGGATGGCCTTTCTGGGGCTTGTTTACACACAACACACTATATCCCCTTCTATGGCCCTGTCATTCCAAGTAGAGTCTTGCGCCCTGTGAGGGGGCCACCTCTAGCACTCCTCTGCCACCTTCCTTGCCTCTTAGCGCCCCCTGCCGTCCCCCTTGCTTCTTAGCACCCCCCTAAGTCATCCCACCGCCCCCAGGGGGCGGTTCTGCCCACTTTGGGAACCACTGTTGTATATGAAGCCAACCAAGCAGTGATTGAGATGGCATCCAATCTTGCTGTAAAGACAAGGACAAAGCACACTGACTTAAGTTATCTAAACGTAAGACAAAGTGTTAGTAATAAACTGATTACATTAAGAGTATTGTATGTCTGAAAATAACTAAAGCCCAAGGTACTATGAAACATAAACATTGTTGTGATGAATATGGACTCAGACTGTAAGGTTATATATATATTGCCTACCCAAAGGGGAGAACGTTAAGAATGTAGTCTAACAGTTGGGTTATCAATATATAAGCTATGATAGTAGTACTGTATCTTTAAGTATTGCTGTAAATGTGATTGGTTGCTGTTACCTCAAGCAGCCATAAGATGGAGCCAGAATGACTGTTAGCTCTCTGTTAGATGCTCATTGTTGGATGATGGTTGTAGATGTGTCGTGTATTGCTCAGCGTGAATGAGTTTTGCTACTGTTAGAGACTTTGTGTGCTGAACTGATTATATGATACTGGACTGTGTTTGGGATCACCCCTTAACACCCCTTAACTGAGACTGTCTTAACTGTGTATGAATTGGACTCTCCATACCTCTATTTTCCACAGAAGTAAAATACTATCTGTTTTACTATTCAGTGTCTCCGTATGCTGGTTTATCCGTTCTTCCACACCACTCTCACTACACTTCTCTGCACGCACTCGTTCTCCTAACGGGGAGCTTACCTAACAGATGCCGCTTTGGGAGTAGGCTCTATGGTTGTGGGCTGCAGAGCGTACAACCTTAGAGCTTACTCCCAGAGTGGCATCCGTCCTCTGTTGCGGCTTCCAAAGCACGGAGGTAGGATATTGCTCTGGGAGTACGCTCTATGGTTGTATGCTACCATAGAACGTACTCCCAGAGCGGAATCTGTCCTCCATGCATTGAAATCTGCAAAAAAAAAAAAACCAAGTGGTGGGCGGTGCCAGCAGTGGAGATGCCCTGGCTCTGCAGGTACTGTAGAGTTAGCCAAGAGCATTGTGAGCCTGCGAGTCGTATGAGTGGGGAGCGGAAAAGCCGCTCGTGCAACCCCCCCTCCAGGCATGCAGAGCCCCTTTCATTCACCTAGGGGCATTCCGAAGGCACCAAGCTGCGGGAGGTGGAGTGCCGCAAACAGGCACTTGCATTGCTTGGTGCCTTCTGGGTACCGCTAGGTTGGTCAGCAGCACTTTGCCCGGCTGGAAAGGGGGGTTGCCGGATGGCTGCTCGTGAGCATGGTCACTTCATGGCTGCTGTGTTGCTGCTGCGACAGCGCAACAGCCATTCGACCCTGAGGCTGTGCCCAGCTCTTCGAGATCCCAGTCGCAAGGGAGCAGCTGCCCAGCAACCCCCCCTCTTCAGCTGGGCACAGCGCCGCTGAGCGACCTAATGGTTCCCCAAAAGCACCAAGCAACGCGAGTTCCGTTGCCCCCCCTCGTTCCCGCGGCTTGGTGCCTTCGGGATACTGCTAGGTCGGCGAGGGGAGGATTGTCCAGGTGGCTTATTTTTGGGGGGGGGCTAATATTTTTGCCCACCCGAAATATGTGGCAAGGCTTTAGTTTCAGGACAGGTCGTATTTTCTGGGAAACACGGTAATTCTAAGAGCTATTGCTATTGCTATCTCGAGCATCCGTCTAAATTGGGAAAAGACTTCCTTGGCTGTTGCTTTCATTTGCTGTTCTAGCAGGAGGAACTCCCAATGGAAACTCGAAAATCACGAACCTGGTCTTTCACACCATGGACCATTTAGAGCAATAAACAGAACAAAATTGGCAGTCAAGATGAATAATGAATAATTTTCATGGATTCATTCCATGCAGTCCCTCACATCTTCTAGATACTTGACAAAATTTTCATTCCAGCTTGAGATGGAGATCTAAATCTCATTATCATGCCCACACTGATGGGTCTCAATTCAAACCAGTTGTTTCATGTAAGTGTTCGATAGTATAGGAAAGAGCTAAGTGTTGTGACAATCATGGGCTCAGTTGCAATTCCCCCATGACTATCAGTGGGAACCATCAATTTAGGAAAGAACAGAATTACCTTAAAATGATATTCCCTATCCCATACATATGTAGGTGTTCTAGATGACTAGAATGCTGCTAAAACTGAAACTACAAGGAGGAGCATATTAGCTCCATTCAAATCTCAACAACGGCCATCTATCAGAATAAGCAGTACTGTTTTCAAGTCATGTTCAGATTCGATACAGGAATCCAGATAATCTCCTTTATCTAACATCTTCTATTCCACTACTTTTTCTAAAGCTTACTACAAAAAGGAAAATTGGAATATGGACAAAAATTGTCTAATAGTGTTGAATGTTGGAATCTTGGAACAGCTGCTTCAGGAAAGGGCTAGATCATTGCCTTCTTGAAGATTGGTGGCACTCCTTTTCTCAAAGAGTGCTCAAAAGAGTAAGCTACCCAAATACGATCTAGATAATCTGCTTTATCTAGCATCCTCTATTCCACTATTTTCTCAAAGCTTTACCACAAAAAAGAAGATTGAAATATGGACAGAAATGCTCAAAAGAGTAAGATTGATAATGGATCCAGGTCAGAAATATTGGAACTTATACAAATGATTTTATCTAGTCCCTAAAACTCCAAAGATCAAAACAATACCAGATAACATGGCAGATATTACTGTATTTACTTTACAAAACTCCAAGAGCTATTCTACTTTGAGTTAATACTTGTGAAGAATTGTAGACCTGACCTTGGGAATAAGGAAAAAAATGAATAAATGGGGGTTGGGAGAGTTTCAGATGAGATTATACAGTCCTACAAAACTCAACACCTTGCCACTTTTGCTCAATATGAGATGGAATAGAAACTGAACTGCTTTCAGGAATATGTTATTTTACTCTATAATAATAAAGATCTTTTCTTCAACCCCTGCTGTATTTAATTTTTGACTTTACCTGTATCTCTTGTAAGAAGTGACAATACCAACCAATCCAGCTTAAAATCAATGTATGGCACTATTCTCACTTGTGGCTAAATTGAGGTGAGGGGTCTACTCACATACCTTCACAATTCAGAGGGTCTCTTCTCTCACCTCATTTAGGTGAGAGAAGCCAATTCCAATATTCCTACTTTCTTCTTTTTTGGATACCATACCATAAAAGTCTACTCTTATTTTGAAGGCTTCAAAACATATCACCAACAGCAGCTTTTGAATGATTTTTCATGCAGTTCCAGGTCCCATCCAGCACCATCAGTTTTTCAATGTAGAAGGAGGGCTCTCTTATTTTTTTTCCCAAATTATAGATTAATAGATACAAATTATAGATTATCCATCCATTTCTAGTGTTTCTTCATTCCTACTCTCACCCACACTTATGTAGTCAGTCAAGTTTCATCTATTATTTGTTGTGCTTTGAAGAATCACTGGTTTTTCCTGTCTATATTTGTTCAGTGAGAGTTGTACTTCATGCTACTTTTTCCTGGAATTGGAATAAAAAAAATTGGGAATAAGCAGCAAAAAAGGTGATTAGAACATTGATTTTGCAAAGTTATAAATGTGTTAAGGGGTCACTTGGATTTGGAACTAACTATAAGAATCTTTCCTTTGAAAAAAGTTGTTAGAATTTTATTTTAAAATGATTTTGAAATAAGTATAAGAAATTATCTTGTGGACCAAGAAAGAAACCTTTAGATATGATGGCACTTTGAAGACTAATGCTAGAGGAAATCAGGAAAAACTAAAAGTATAAGTAAAGAAGAAGAGACCCACTAATACAGAATGGAGCAAATTATTCTACATAAATATTTGGGAACAATGCACTCTGAAGTTACTCTTAAAATTGCTATCATAAAATTGGATTTAAAAGAGGTTTTAGAAGTGGAGCATGCTTTACTGGATAAGACAGGCTGATTTAAATATGGTTTTAAAAATAACAGGTTACAAGAATGTTATGAGTAAAAAAGTTACACTGGATATATGTACACATGAATCTGACAAATGATTTACTAATTAACATTGATATACAAATAACAAAAAAGAATAACTTAGATTATTTCATTTTGGATTTACAAAAGTTTTGAAAGACTTTCTGAGGAGTCAGGAAAAATAGAATTCTGGGACACAGTTTAAAGCAATTAAAAATAAGATTTTAAAAGCAAGGGAAGTAAAATAAAGTTGATTTATTTGATCAAGGTTAAAATATATACTTTGTTGTTTCTGGTAAAATCTTAATTGATTTTTGCTGACCAGGACCAAATGACAAGGCTTTAAATATTTATTTATATATTTATTTATAGATAAAAGATCAGATGGGAAAGAGATCTGCTGTATTTTTAGAGCAAGTGATAAGTTACTTTTATTTATAAGTCGCCTTGAGTCTTCCGAGAGTGGGCGGCATACAAGTTAATAAAATAAATAAATAAATAAAATAAATAAATACTGAGCTACAAGTAAAAGAATATAACATAAGCTCATTTGATTAAGGTTAAAATAGTTGTTATATCAGGCAATTTTTATATATTTGTAAAATTTGTAAAAAAAATCTTAATGGGCTATGTTGATTAGGATTAAATGAGTTTTTAAGAATGATTGAAAGATTGAATTATTTCTAGATAAGAGAGATATGGGAGGAAGGGGGCTTTTGTTGTATTAGAGTGATGTTAATGAAATTGTACTTGTTATGATAAAGGGGGAAGGTATTTTCTTATACATATTTTTTACTATACATTATGTTCTCTTTACACTTTTTATTCTTTGTATTTTTCTTAGTTTGTAATTTTTATCTTTGTAAGTATAAACTTTAATAAAATTATTACAAAAAAGAAATATTTATATTGAATGGTCAAAATAAAATCTTTCATTTTACAGACCCTTCTCCACAGAAAGTAAAGCTTGTGCCTGACATAGAGCAAGAGGTCAGTTAATTTTATAATTTAAAAGTTGATCTGAGTACTTGAGAGACCGCCTTCTGCCGATTACCTCCCTTCGTCCCATCAGATCGCACAGAGTGGGCCTCCTCCGAGTTCCATCCGCCAGTCAGTGCCGACTGGCGACTACGTGGAGGAGAGCCTTCTCAGTAGCAGCCCCGACCCTCTGGAACGATCTCCCCGTAGAGATTCGCACCCTCACCACAGTCCAGAGCTTCCGCACAGCCCTTAAGATCTGGCTATCCCGTCAGGCCTGGGGATAAGACCTTCATACACCACACCCGAATGTTGAATGAATGTTGTGTTTTATTGCTATCATTATTTGTATTCACATATTATTTTTACGTTTTGTCTTGCACCCCCTTCCCGTGAGTTGTAAGCTGCCCTGAGTCCCCTCAGGGAAAAAGGCGGCCTATAAGTGACAATAAAATACCAAATACCAAAGTATTAAAATTTGGATTGCATTAATTAAGTTTTGTTATGTTGATTACTGCTTTTTTGTGAGTTAATAAAAGGGTAACTATTGTAGATCAGCAGGTTATACTCCATAACAAAATGAAAATAATATTCCTATCAAAATACAGAATCCTATTTACTCGTGTATAAAATAGCTCTTCAGTGTGTTTATTACTTATCTGGTAATGTATTGGCAAGATGCAATCTTTAGTACAGTTTTATATGTACTTCTATGATCTTATTAAAGTGTTTTTCACTCAATATGAAATAGCTCACATTTTTTAATATAACAGTTCTTTGTGCAGCATTATTGTTTAAGGTGTTAATACACGGTTTAGATGTGCCAAGTTTATTATATTCTTTATCACTTCAAGCATTTTTCTCTTTCTAGAGAAAATAATGAACTTTTAATATTTGGCTAATTCTTACATGCAGATAATGTAGATATTACTGATTTTGTCCATTGTACAGCAATACTTTTGAAACTGAATAAGAAAAAAAACTTTTTTTGAGGGATATGTAACTATTCATATTGAAAAATATGGATGAGAACAAAGGCTGTATACCATTTATCTTGCTTCTCTAATCTAAATTTATCCTTTAATAATTTTTTAAATTTTAAATAGTTATCCATGACAACATAGGACAGTTTCATGGATTATGAAATTTAGCCATCCTTAAAGAAAGCTGCTCATAGCATCAGGCTTGTATTTTTGATAAAAACTTCAGACTTAGTTTAGACTAAAAATTAAACTGCTTTAGATCAGTGATATTTTTTTGATACACACATGTAAGTAGATTTTTTTAAAAATCAACTTTTTATACAGTTATGAAATAAATACAATTTCCTGAAGGGTACTATTAAGAAATAGTCACCTACAAGAAAAAATAATTAGCTATAGAAAATTACTGACATCTCATTTTTTTCATGTTACTAGTGCATTGTTCTTAATAATTTAAATAGTTGTGGATAACTTTTTCTGAGATGAGAAAACTATTTTATTGACAATTTTATAGTTTCTTCTTTTTATGTTGCATATTTTGACTATATCCAAGCCTAAGTTTAATGGCAAATGTGAATACTGAAATGAGATAACATGTATTAATTAATTACATTGAAACCTATTTTTGTAGAATGTGGAGACAATGAATGAGCTTTATTCAAGGCTTTACAAAGAAGCAGAAAAGATCAAGAAATGGAAAGTCAGTATACAATATGAATTAATGGAAAAAGAGAAAAAATTGCAAGAAAATAGAAAGATTACTGAAGCATTGCGTAAAGCCATTCAAGAATTACAGGCAAGTGTTTATTGTATTTTGAAATGGACTTCAAAATAAAGCAATAAAGTAAAATATTTTTTTAAAAAACTGAACATTTAAGGTATTATGCAATTTTAAGATGAGTTCTGTGAATGTTTTATTATTTTTCCATTGAATGTTAGGGTAATTGTAAACAATAATCTTTCTGTTTCCCAACTCATCTCATTCAAAAGTTCAGAGATTTGTCAAAGCTGTTTTTACTGATTGCACACGTCAAGACACTATGATCATGAATATGTTTATATATTTTTGATTCTTTAAAATTCATAGAAAAATGACAGTAAGACTTATCCTTCACTACCAAGAGTGAACATAGAAAATTGTTAAATAATCCATTTGCCGGGCATTGATAACTGCCTTATCCTGCTATCTCAGTTTTACAAAAATATACATGATTTCTCTTTCTCTCCCCCCCTCCACACTTTAAAAAAAAGATAGTATTTCTAACTTCACCATGGTAGTATGACTTCATATTATGTATGATATATTAAGATGTTATGTTATCATGCCATTGCGGTGGGATCCTAGGAGCTGGTAAGTGAAATGGCCACTCCTCATCTGTAATTATCTTTGTTTTTATGGTAATTGCAGCTTGAAATATAATTTTGTTGCTGATGAATAAGACAATAGTGATTCAAGAATTTGAAAATAATGATAAGACTATTGATACATAACAATACCACTGATTATATGATGAGTATACAGTTATGATATCATAAAGTCAGTTAGAGTGTTCATTACACTTCGTTCTTGGAATTTTCAATATTTTTTATACAATCTGGAAGAACTTTTAGAGTTGTTGAAAAGGAATGTGAATATTTTTTATTATATTCACCCAGAATATTTGCTAAAATAGAATTAAATTTAGAATCAGAATAACCTGAAGAAGTCAATCATAGGATAATAGTTTTCAGATACTGATTAACCCCCAAAATAACTAATGAATGCATTTAATATTAAATATTAGAACTGTATTTAAAACAAGATTAATACTGGATTCTAAGATCTAAGTTCTGCCAGATATGTATTGCTGGTTCTTCCCCAAAAGAATACTTTACAGGTTTTTCTTTGTTTCTCCCTATGAGGGTTATACACATTCAGGTTTTCTACTGATTGGAAAAAAGGAGTGCTGTTTGTATATCTCAAAGTAATTTCTGTTTTTAAAGGGTACTTTCAGTACTGACAACCATAGCTATTCATGGCCAGTAGTCTCTTTCACTACTGTAACAACACTTACAGTTTTCGAATATTTGGGAACCGGAATAAAAATAGTAACAGTCTGCCATTTCTATTTACAGCCTGATTGACAAGTCATAGGCATAGTTCAAGTAGGGAATGTTCTATTGTTTCTTGGAACTTCTTCATGATGCCTGTAACTAGACACAGTGCAATAGAGCTGTATTCAGAAATAGTCCAAGTGATAGTTACTTAGTGGCATGCAACAACACCAAGCCAGCAACTGTTACTAAGGCAACTTGTAAGCTGTCTAAAGTTTTTGCACTTTGCCCATATAACAAAATCTGGCCTACTAATTATTAAGGAGAGTAACTGGTGGTAGTTTTGGATGTTATGTTGGAAGAAAAAATAAAGACTTTCTTCACAGCATCACAAATTGTACTAGCATACTTTTCTGTCAAACCCAGGACAAAAAATACACGTTAATAAAGTCATGAAGAAAAGTCCATGTTTTTATATTTGGGAGTCACAATTTACTCAGACTAAAGCATATCATTTGCATCTTTATGAATTTAGTTTGAAAACGAAAAATTAAGCCTAAAACTTGAAGATGAAATACATGAAAACAATGAACTTCTAAAAGAGTAAGTAATAGTAGTAAAACATTACTAAAATAAATTATGGAACTTAAATTATTGATTATAGCAAGCAGCAATACCTTTCTGACATTGGCTGATTTTAAACAAGCTAAGTAATATATTCATAGCCCAGATAATCCTCGACTTAAAATCACAATAGGGACTGGAATTTTTGTCCTAAGTCATTGTGGTTGTAAGTTGAATCTGATCCAATTTTAGTACAATTTTTATGATGATTATTAAGTGAATTACTGTGGTAAAGGAACACTATAGTTGTAAGTGTGAACTCATTCTTCCAAATGTTGCAAATCATGATCACATTACTGCAGGACATTGCAGGAGATTATAAATGCGAACCAGTTGCCAAAAGTCCAAGTTGCAATCACATTAACCTGGACATGGTTCAATAATCATAAGTACGACTCATAAGTATAAGGACTATGGATATTTCAGCACCTTCATAACTTCAAATGATTGCTAAATAAATGGTCATAAATGGGAAATGATTAGGAAATCCTAGGGCTATGGGATGGTTGAAATGGTGAGAAAAATGAAAGGACACCATTGTTAAATTGTTATCAAGAAAAGAGATGGATATGTCCAGATGATATCAGAAGTCAACCAAAAGTCAACCTTGCAGTAAGTATTGACATATATCAATGCAATTTTATTTATTCATTCATTCTTTCAAACTTGTATGCTGCCATCTCGCCAAAGGCAACCCACTGTTTTGAAGTGGGTTAAATCTTCAAACTTGACCAACATCTACATCACCCATCTCATTCAGTTTTTTTTAAATAAATAATTTTTATTGCTAAGCAAACCAATTAAAAGTTTTCTCTACTTTCATCAAACTATGGCATCAAATCCATAGTTTGGTAGCATATCCACAGGTAGCATATTTTCTGATGCATCCCAATAATAATCTCAGCATAGCCCATGAGTAAGGTAATTTTTAGCTAATCTTAACTATTTTGGTGATAAAGTAGCATTTTCTCTTTATTCTGACATTACCAGGGATAGCTGGAAGTTACACCTTATCACCCTTTATTACACTTGTATCACCCTTCAATTGGATAGGAGTGAGAAAACTTACAGTGATTGGGAAAAGAGGCAATAGACCAGAGGTGTCAAACTCATGTTATCATGGCATCACGTGACATATTGGGACTGTTCTCCACTTCACTAAACAGCATGGGCGTGGCCAGTGTATGACATGTCCGACCCGCAGGCCAGGAGTTTGACAGCCCTGCAATAGGGGGTTGGCTACAATTTGGTAAAGAGAATAGCAAATTTAATGTCAATAGTGTTTTCTGCTGGTTCAGGGATTGGTGAAGAGCGTGTGTATTTCTTCTCAGCCATAGAGAAAGGTTGTATGACAGTTACATTATGAATAAGCAAGCTTCCTTCCACAACAAAGCATTTTGTTAAAACAATCAAGTAAGCTCTTAAAAATCTGTGCCCAGCAGCACAAATCTTTCCCTCTCCTTTGTTAGGCCCTAGCCTAGGTCATTTACTTTAATTGGAATCAGGTGAAGAATTTTTAAATTGCTCTGTGAAGAAATTTCTTTGTAAAGCAAGGAACTATGGTAGCACTATAATGTTAATGTTATCTTTCCTCTTCAGAAATAATGCTACAAGACATTTGTGCAACTTACTCAAAGAAAAATGTATGCAATCAGTAGAGAAGTGCAACAAATGTAAATATTCTTTTCAGCATTTATCTTTTCCACACTAAATTGTAACAAAAAAACCTATATGTTAAAAATATTAAATTAATTAATTAATTTTCTAAATTTCTAAATAAAATATGACGTGGTTCTTCACAAAATGTTTTATTACATATACTATAAGGTCATCCTTATATTCAGAACTACTACTTGGCTGGTCAGTTTTTCAAGAACTAACATGCCTAAATAGGATTTTACCTATAAAATAAAAAAGGTGTCTTAAATTAAAATTGTTTACTTGGTTCAGCATAGAATGGATAGATGGATGGATGGATAAATTATGTGTTTTTAAGTCAATGTCAATTCTTAGTTCTCACATAGGTAGATTTTCTCTAAGAGGATCTGTTCCCAATCTCATAAGTCCGCCAGCGTAGTTGAGTGTTCCCATATTGCTGCTAGTAGTCTTTCTTGTCTTCTCTTCCACTTTTCCCAGAATTATAGACTTTTCAAGAGATTAGGCCTTACAATGTGTCTTAAGTATGGTAATTTGAACTGGATCATTTGTGCCTCAAATCTGGTTGATTTGTTTGAAGAATCATTTGCTTGTTTACATGTCTAACCATGACGATCTCAAAAGTATTTGTCAACACCAAAATTCAAAAATGTCAAGAAGATAGCTAGGAAAGCATTTTTTAAAATAAAATTTATAGATGAAATGATAGGACAATCAGAAAAGCTTGCTTTATTATGACAGATTATAAAATACTCTGTCCTAAACACCTAACATTTAATCCTAATTTAATTCTAACTTGAATTATGTATTATTATTATTGATACCTTTTATTTGACACGCTAACATTTTTTACTCTACCATATCATTAATTTTGTTAAAGATGAATGTGAACGAGAAGAAACCAGACAAATGTATGTGGATCTTAACAATAACATTGAGGTAATACACTGAAAATACTTAAAATAATTAAATGTTTAGACCTGTAGTTTAGTGATGTACCTATAGGTGGACCCTGAGGACATTAGATGATCTTTTAACTAGGGATCAAAGAAATAGTACCTCAAAAAGCAGAAAGTGATTGTGGTGATGCATCAATACCTAAATTGCTGTGGCATTTCCCCCTTATTTGTTTTTTAAACGATAGTTACAAAAAACAAGTGAAAATATAATTGACTGTATTGACCAGCAAACTATGGTGTCATAGTGGTAAAAAGGCAGTATTGCAGGATAATTCTCCTGACTGCCAACAGTTTGATTTTCACTGGCACAAGGTTGATTCAGCCTTCCATTCTTCTGAGATCACTAAAACGAGGACCTGGATTGTTGGGAGCAATATGCTGACTCTGTAAACCGCTTAGAAAGGGCTGTAAAACACTGTGAAGTGCTATATAAGTCTCAAGTGCTATTGCTATATTTGACTAATGTTTATTTATTTATTTATTTATTAAATCGATTTATAGGCCGCCCAATCCCGGAGGATTGTTCCATTTTAATGTTTTGGAAAGAGTTTATTGACTTATTTCTTTTATATCCCACCTAACAACCTGGTCCAAAGTCACCCATAGACTGATTCTGGATGAGCATGGAATTTTAATTATCAATCGTATCTATCATTACTACCATACCACACTAATTCTCAATAAATAGTATGCCATCATACCATATATAGAAACTTTATTATTGCTTGAACAAATGAAATCTAAGAAAAGTAATGATTTAAAAAAATGAAGATGAACAGTGACTAAATATTAATATTAAATCTGAATATCTTTATAAAGTATGAATATATTAATTTCTTCTGGAACATTTGTTTTTACCCAATTTTATTTACATTTTTAGAGAATGATAAAGGCTTTTGAAGAACTTCGTTTACAAGCAGAGAACATCAGACTGGAAAACTATTACAAAAGTAAGAATATTGTATCTGGCATATGTATGATGCATAATAAACTACCAAACTAAAATAGTCACTAAGATTTGGAGAATTATGTAATATTATTTCTTGTTTTCTTATTTTATCCTGTATGAATGTAAGTCATCTACCTAAATCATCTTGAACAATTAAAAGAGAGTTGCAAAAGTGTAATTTTGGTTGAGGTTTTGAATTTCTGTCTCCTATTTTGTTAGGTTCTCTTTAATATAAAAACATGAAGCATATAGTGGGCTTTCTTTGTTGAGACATTAATTGATATTCTAAATGTATAATGTATTGCAAGTATTGCAGAGGTTTCTATTGGATTGTGTTCCTTGAGACAAGGAATCTAATCTAAGTACGAACTAGTGAAATAGCTTTTTACAACTTTAATACAAAGAGGTATAGTAGTCTTTGACAACAATCACAATTGGGACCAGAATCTTGAGCAAAGTAGTCATTATGCAAAATGCCCATATGGCCATTTCATTCAACAACTACAATCCAGTTTCTCCCAGTATTGATTGTTAAGCAGTCACCCAGATTGTTCAGAGATGGTGTGGGGATGCCTCAGGGAGTGGAGCACGTCCTTGGAAGGCTCAGCACCACTGATTCATGGAAAACTGCTGCAGACTATCAGGCTTTGCCTGGGGATAGACTCACCGGCATACTTGCCACGAGCCAGGAAGCCTGGGTCCTCTCCCCTCTCATCATGCCTTGGAGGCCTGGGCCATCTCCCTATACATCACATCTGGCAGCCTAATTTCTCTGTCCTACCACACTTGGAACACCCTGGCCTTTTCCCCACTCCTTAATGCCTGGGTCTACTGAATCTTCCTGTCTTTTACTGCAGCTCCTGAAAGAGCCTTTCCAGCCTTCAGAACAATTGCCTTCACTGCAAATATTATTGTTTGGAAGAATAGAAAGGATGGGAATCACAGCACCCTTGAAATCATAAGGGCATGTGCACTGCGAAGTGCATGGATTTTGACCATGTGACTAGGTGCTGCAATGACTGTAACTACAGGCATATAACTCTTCAGCAGCATCATAAATTTAAAACAGTCACTGAATAAATGGTTGTAAAGGACTCCTGCATTACAAATAATATATAGCGGTAGGGAGAGAGGGTAGAATATATAGAACAAATCCAGCTCCTAGTTATATTTTGGGCAGAGAATTAGAAAGCATTGGAATCTAACCTAAACAAAATTAATGAAGCATGTTTTTTAACTTTAACCAAAAGGAGTTTATTTACAGGAAGTATATTGTCAAGATAGTCAAAGTCAAGCACCTGCTCCTACCAGGAGAATCCAAGAGTTGTGTTCTGTATATGTATGCCCAGAAAAACGCAGAAGGAAGTGACATAGATGAAGGCCATACATACACACACTTCCTGTTAAATATGTTCTTATCATGTACTCATGTTGGTTTGTTTCTAAAATGGCTTAAGAAAATTCTACCCAAAGTGAGACATTTTGGCAATAGTTTGGATTATCTCATCCAGCATAAGCATCCTGTCTTGGTCTTGACATTAATTTTTTTTATCTTTAAATAGTATTTGCTATCATTCCAAGGCCTGGTGGCACATTTTGGAGCAGGTTACTTATTTTAGGTTGCAGTGAAATCGGTATAAGATATGATTAGCATACAAAAATATGGCTATTATCTTCTCATTTTAAATGAAGGACTTTTCTATAGAGATAAATAACATACTTTACTTTCTTTACTAATTTAAATGTTAATGTAAATTATTGTTATTTTGGAAGTAAAAGAAGCAGCTGATAAAATAGAACAGCTTGAAAAAGGACACAAGAGAGAGATAAATTCCATGGAAAAAGAGGTTTGTTTATGATTACTTATTTTTGTTAGATTAGTTATAAGTAATGTATATAAATCAACATTTAAATTATTTTTTAAATAAATCTTTTAGGGACATTTTGTTTTTATAAGAATAATATATAGTTTGGAAATACTTAACAGAAAGTTGGAGCTTTCTCCTGAAGGTAGTCACAATCAGTTGTAATAAGAACATAGTAAAGAGATGAATTAATGTATTTGACAGAAAAAAAGGGAGAAACAAAAGGTGGTTTTTAAAATTATTGAAATCTCCATTCTACATTGGATGGAAGACTAGCAGAATTTTAAAAATATGTTTTGTTAAAAATCATGGATATCACAAAATCCCTGATAAACCCAAGGGAAGTGCTTCAAGCCCACGGTAAACAGGCAGTCCCTAGGCTGATGAAATCGGGACGCTCCGGAAGAAAGGAAGTGAAAAGAGAAAGTGAGTCCATCTGGTGAGGTATTTTTTCTATTTTGCTAAAGACTGCCCAAAGAAATGTTTCTTTAAAGCCAAATTAGATCCTTAAACAAAAGAACTAAGCAGGGAAAATAATCTTAATGGGATCGCTGTGGAAAGTTTTTTTCCTTGTCTTTCTAACTATTTTTTGTGGATTGAAATGCTGGTAACGTTCTTCATCTCTCCTCTTAAAGTGAATGGATTGATTTTTTTTCTTCTGCTTCTTGTTGCTTTATTTTTTGACTTCTGGATTAAAGCCTTCCTTTTTATTTTAACAATTCTTCCTACTACTTGTTATTAAACCACTCTAAAAGAAATATAAAGAACCTTGTTTCTTACAGAAGGTGAAAATTAACTGCGATTCGGTGTTTTTTTTAAAACAACGTATCTCTTCTTACCTGACTTCACTAACTTTGCAGCTGAAGGGTTTGCAACTTGTTTACAGAAACTGATAAAGAACCAAGGGCATGAACTGTTTTCACAAGTGCCTCTGAGAATTATTTTGGCAGGGAAAGAAAGAAAGAAAGAAAGAAAGAAAGAAAGAAAGAAAGAAAGAAAAGGGGGAGGACAGAACCCTTCCCCTTTGAAGAGTATAAAGGAACTTGTGTTCAAGTCAATTTAAAATAAAAGTAAGAGAGGCCTGGAAGACTAGAGTCGCAGTCATTATTAGTTTTTTTTTCTTTTTCTTTCTCTCTTCTGTTTTGGAAACATGAGTCAATACTTAGATGAGGAAACCTTAAAATTCCAAAATATCTTGGCTGGAATTCAAAATCTATAGGATGAATATGGGAGAATTGAGAAGAAGCTGGAAAGACTAGTCTTCCTCACAGCAAAAGATGATGGGGTTGGAGCCCCAAAAATTAAAGGGGAGAATGAAGATATAGAAAATAAAAATAAGACAATAAATGAATTTATTAATGGAGCAAATGTAGGTGAAAATGGAAAGAAGGGAATGTAGAAAAGGGAATTCCATGAATTAGAGCTACACCCCAGATTCCAGGACACAGAAGAGAAAAAAATACTAATGCTGATAGACATAAGAAGAGAATTTTTTTCAGAAGCAAGATTGACAAAGACAAGTTAAATTTAGTAGCAACTGGTGGGCAAGGAGATTATCTGAGAGACCCTTCAAGCAACAAAGTGCGGAGAGAAGCCTATAAAAACCTTATAAAGGAGATAAAAAGAAGACTGACTCCACAATTGGCAAGAGAGATAAGACTGTTTTATTACTGGAAAGATACAGGTTGACAATGAAAGTTGATAATAAAAAATAGTTTTTTTATTATTGGTGATTAATAAGTAGGAATTTTGTAACTCCTAGATTGTTTTAGATTATTAAATGTTTACTCGCTAACAATTAATTAACTATAAATAATAATAATGAAATGATAATGGATACAGCATAATGATATATACATGTATTGACAATTTAGTAAAAGAAATTTGGATATAAATTATAAATTGTGACTTGGGAAAAAGACCTATAAATTTTATTAACAAATTTTCATTTAGATCTTGTTATAAAGGTGTAAGTTTTTTTTTGGGGGGGGGGCTGATGAGAGGAGATGGGACATAAATAGCAAATGATTTTCAGCCAATTATAATAACAACAAGGAAATGTTAATGGACATTGTTTAACAATATATACATGCTATGGTATTGGCTAAAGTAACTTGGATATAAATTTTAGTCAGTGAGTTGGAAAAAAGGAGGAAAAGACTTAGAAACTTTATTAATTGACTTTTACTTAAAAGATGCTATAAAGGTGTAATGTTATTGGAGGATTTTTTGAAATAGCTAATGAATGCCATTATGTGGTTGTTTCTTTAAGTATGAATGATTTGAGGTAAAAGCATGTTCAAATAATTGTAGTCAAATGAGAATTATGGTACATTGATAGAAAGATATACAAAGATTTTTGACTTAAAGTGTATAATATAATATGAACTATAAGTAATGACTGTGGAAGAAATGCACGAAAGTTATCTTTTAATGATTGACATGCTTTCTACAAGATGTAATGAAGGATGATTCTTTTTTTGAGTTTTTGTTCAATTAAAATAAAAAAAATTCAAAAAAAAATCTAGTTAACTAATAGTCAATACTAAATTGGTGCTAGACAGGAATTAACTGAATTCAGGGTGGGGGGATGGCAAAGTAATGATTCCAGACTACTCCCTTAATTCCACCTTCTGGCTTTGCCTCTTCTCCTATATCTTGTCATATAAAAAACTCTGTGTAACACAAGAATATGAAACTCAAATGAAATTTTGCAACCATGACTTGTCAATTATTTATTTGATTAGATTTCTATACTGAAAGAAGAAAATGGTAAAAAAGATAACAAAATAAAACAAACAGATAGTCAATTACAGGAATCAAGACTGTTAATACTTGAATGCGAAGAAGTAAGAAGTAAGTATTTTTATTGTTATCCTAGTTATCCTCCTTTTTTGTTTCTCTGTATAAGTGTGTATGTATATATGTGTATGTGTGTATTCATTTGATTTATCTCATCCATTTCCCTTTTTTCTATTTCTTTTTCATTCTGCTGCTTCCTCCTTCACCTCATTTCTCAGCCAATGTATAATTATGTTTTCTCCAAGCACTGGGACAAATAAACACATTTTCAGAGTATTGCACCATTTCCCCTGTATTAGAACCTAAGAAAAATTCCAAGGATGAAAATCCAAAAGGGGGAAAAGCATGGGAAACTCTGAAAAATATGATCATAAAATCCCAGTCCAGCACAATACCACTGAAAAAGAAAAACAAGAAATCCAAGAAGAAACCCGCATGGTTTCACAAAGATCTCTGAGAATCGAAAAGGCAAAAAGGATAAGTACAAAGAATGGAAAGAGGGACATATAATTAAGGCAGAGTATCGTGACAGACTTAAACAATGAGCCCTATCCAATAAAATGAAATTTAATATGGAGAAAAATGAGGTTTTACACTTAGGCAGGGAAAACCAAAGGTACAAGAACAGATTTGTGAAACCTGGTTCAAAAACAATAACTGTGAGAAGGACTTTGGAGTCTTAGTGGATGATCACTTAAATATGTACTAGCAGGGTGTGGCGGCAGCCACAAAAGCTAATATAATCCTTGGTTGTATAAACAGGTACAGAATCAAAATCATGTGAGGTATTTCTCCTGCTTTATAAAGCCTTAGTAAGGCCACACTTGGCTTTACTAAGTTTTGGTCACCACATTACAAAAAAGATGTTGAGACTGGAAAAAGTGCAAACAAGAACAATTAACATGATTAAAGGCCTGGAAACGGGGGAGAAATGCTACTGGTTTGGACTGGTTCACCCCTGCCCCCCCCAAAATAGTAAAAAAAATGCTCGGCTATGACGCACGATTTATATTAGCTAGAATCGTCGGATTTCCGGCTTTCTAGCTAATCTAAATCACATGGCACAGCAGATTCCCACCCCTCCTGTTTTACTTACCTTGGCAGGCGCACTAGATAGCAACTCCGCCCACCTAGCAGGACCTTCTGTTTTTGATGCTCTGCGCATGCATGGAAGATCCTCATGCATGGAGGTGGTGCATGCTCACATTTGCAAAGCGGTAGTGAAGATAAGTTGATTTCACCCCTGCCTGGAGACAAACATGAAGAATGGTTGCAGGATTTGGATTTGGCTAGTTTAGAGAAAAGAAGAAATGGCATTGGTATCTTACCTGATACACCTCTTCGAATAAGGGGGAGATAGCATCCGTGCATAGGTTGACACTATCTGTGCTCTGATTGGACTGAGTCTGATTACTAATTAATTAACCACTGTATAACCCACCTCCATGAGTGGTACCACCCAGTTTTCCAGCGAAGATAAAAAAAGACAGACTCCTCATGTTATTCCAACAAATTCAAGTTTAGTGATTCCAAGAAGAAAAAAATAAATAAATCAAAGGCTCAGTACAAACATCTGAAATGAGAACAAGAATAAAACTAGTCCCGGAAAGACAAAGAACAATCAAAGGAAGGATCGGGGCTGGATGCTATCTCCCCCTTATTAGAAGAGGCGTATCAGGTAAGATACCAACGCCCTTTCTCAATAAGGGTGGAGATAGCATCCATGCATGGGACATACCCAAGCCATACATTCTCAAGGGTGGGCAATAGACTGTTCCGAGACTGACACAACTGACCGAACGGCCTGCAGTACTCTCCTTCCAAAAGCAGCATCGGCCGAAGCAAACTTGTCAAGTTTGTAATTATGAACGAAGGGGGATGGGAAAGCCCACATAGCCACCCTACAAATCTCTTCCAGAGAGCCCTGTGTCATCCATGCCGTTGTGGCCACACTCCTCATAGAGTGGGCCGTCACCCCTCCTGGCTGTGGTTCCTGGTGCGAGTCTTACGCTGCTGTAATGCAACACCTGACCCACCTCCCAGTTGTCTCTATTGAGGCCCTCTGCCCCAGGGAAGATGTCTGGAATGAAAGAAAAAGAGCCTCAGAACGCCTGTGACCTGCCGTGCGATCAATGTAAATCCTTAGCACCCGGCGCACATCCAACTTGTGCCAGCGATGCTCCAACTCTTGACTGGGAGAGGGGCAAAAATTTGGTAGCACCACTTCCTTCGTACGGTGAAACCAGGACCCCACCTTTGGTATAAAGGAAGGGTCCAGTCTGAGGACCACCCTATCCTCATGGAACCTGCAGAGGTCCTCCTGCACAGATAAGGCATGTAGCTCAGATATATGTCGTGCAGAGGTCACAGCCACCAGTAAGGCTACCTTCCAGGTAAGCATTTGTAAGGACACTTCCCTAAGTGGTTCAAATAGCGAATCAATCAAGGCCTCCAGGACCTTGATCAGATCCCCTAGTTCGGGTATCTATGCACCGCTGGGGACTTGAGATTGACCGCCCTGTTCAAAAAAACCCTTAGGTTGGGATGATGTGTTAACGACTGACCCCGCATCCCAGGTAAATACACTACCAAGGACAGCTACCTGTCTCCTAAGAGTGTTGGGGGACAGCCCCTTTTTCAAGCTGTCCTGTAGAAATTCCAGGACCTGAGGAATGATAGACTGGACTGGTGAGACACGCTTGGCCACACACCAACAGGAATTTTTTTTCCAGGTGGCATTATAAATGCGGACTGTAGATTGTCTCCTTGAGGCCTCTATGGTGGAAATGACCCTATCCGAGATATTGTCCTTCCCCAGCGCGAGCCGTTCAATTGCCATACAGTCAGTTGGAACCATTGAGGATCTGGGTGTTCCAAGGACCCCTGGGTGAGGACAACCCTATCTGGTGGGATCTTCCAAGGCTTCTTTATTGACAGTGACTGCAGATCCGCGAACCAAGGGCGGCGTGGCCAGTGAGGCGCCAGAAGGATGACCTCCGCTCCCACGCCGATGATCCTGCGGATGACTCTGGGGAGAAGAGGAATCAGGGGGGAAAGCATAAAGTAGACCCCTGGGCCAGGAGCAGCGAAGGGCATCCACTGCTTCCGCTCCTGGTGTGTTGAACCGTGAGAAAAACCTCAGCAGCTGGGCGTTGTCTGCGGTGGCAAAGAAGTTGATGATTGGGAAACCGAAACGTTGCACTATCTCCTGAAAAAGACGGGTGCAGGCGCCATTCGGCTTGGTCAACCCTAGTTCTACTTAGCCAATTAGCAGTGACATTAGTGATGCCCATATATGCTCTGCGGAGATGGACCAGAGATTCTTCTCCGCCTAGGAAAATAAGAGATTCGCTTCTGCCATGAGGTCGCCTGATCTAGTACCCCCTCTCCACCCGGCCTGTTAATGTGGGCCTTGGCCGCCATATTATCAGTAAGAACAAGTACGTGCTGCCCGGAGATGGATTCCTGAAAACTCAACAGGGCTAGTCTTATAGCCCGTAGCTCCAACCAGTTAATGCTTTTCTCCGCCTCTTCCCCTGACCATTGACCTTGAGCCGTTCGCGTCCCCATATGGGCCCACCAACTGTACAAACTGGCATCAGTAGTGACTGTCACCCTATTGACCGCCCTAAAATGGCATCCCTTCTCTACAGGCGGAGACCTCCACCAGCGGAGAGACTGGCGAACCCCCTTGGGTAATGTTACCCTGGCTAAGGAGACACTGCGGTTAACTTTTTGGTAGGGGAGGAGGAACCATTGCAACTCCCTTGTGTGCAACCTAGCCCAGGGCACTACGGAAATAGTAGAAACCATTTTTCCCCAACAACTTGGATAGAGAAGCCAGGGACACCCTGTGACTATGTAGCACCTCTGTCACAATATGCCTAAGGCTGTTGAGCTGGTCCTCAGAAAGGAAAACCTGACCCGCCACTGTGTCTATCCAAGCACCCAAATGTAAAATACGAGTAGTGGGTGTAAAATGGCTTTTGGCTTCATTGAGGGAGAACCCATGCTCCCTCAAGACACCCAATGTGAGGTGAAGGTCTGCCACAGTCCTGTCCCTGGAACTTGATTGAAGTACTATATCATCCAGATAGAGTTGCATCCTGATAGGGATCGAACGTAGATGGGCCACCAAAACTGCCAGAACCTTGGTGAAAACCCAGGATGCACAGGAAAGGCTGAAGGGCAACACCCTGAACTGGTGGTGATGTGACATGTAACAGAAATGCAAGAACTGTCGATATTCCCTCTGGATAGGCACGTGTAGGTAAGCCTCCATGAGGTCAGTCAAGGTCAGAAAATTGCTTTCACGAATACCCGCCAGGATAGTGACCAAGGAATGAATCTTAAAACATCTGTATTTGACAAACTTGTTTAATCGTTTCAAATCAAGGATGGCCCTCCACCCTCCAGAAGCCTTAGATATAGAACAGAACAGAATAGAAACCACAGCCACTTGAGCAGCTGGCACATCCTGTATAGCCCTAATCTCAAGCAAATGCTGTATAGCGGACTGCATAAGGGATCTCCTCTGGGGTTTGTTAGAAATTGGGCAACAAAGAAAAACCTTTGGGGGTGTGGAAACAAACTCCAAGGCCAGACCGAACCTGACCGTGGCCCTAACCCAGGCATCAGTAGTTGTGGTCTCCCATTGGTCAGCGAAAAAAACGCAACCTGCCTCCAATGGGGAACTGTTCTTGAGAAGGATTAAGGTTTGCATAGTATCAGTTACTGCCTCCCCGAAAGGGGCGCTTAGACTGGTTACCCCTCTGCTGCTGATACTGTTGTTGTTGAGACCGCTGAAAGAACCCCCCTGTGGGCGATATCCCAAGGGAGAGTACTCCTGCTGCCTGTTGGGACCCCCATACTCTTGATTACGAAAGGGTTGCCTTCTAGGGTAAGGGGCTGGTCGCATGAACCCTTTCTTTGGATTAGAGGGGAGGATTTTATGTTTATCCTTACCCTCAATCAACAGGGGAGTGAGTGACTCCCCAAACAGCATGCCCCCCGTATAAGGCTCAAAAGTCAAGCGCCACTTATGTTTGACCTCTGTCTGCCACTGTCGCAGCCACAAAAGCCTGCGTGATGCCACTGATGATCCCATTGCCCTGGAGGCGAACCGGGTGTTGTCCACAGTGAACTGTACAGCAGCTATAATTTTATTCAAGTCTTGATAGGCCCTTAAATCCCTGACCGGGATCCACGCATGCAACTGCTGTAGCCAGCTAAGGCTGGAACGGGAGAAGGATGCCGCTGTCGAGGCCTGGACCGCCCAGGCATTTGCCTGGTGGCCCCGCTGGATGACCTGGTCAGCCCATCTATCCTGCGGTTTGAGGATGTCCTCCTGCGTCCCTGGCATTGTGGTGTTGGTATATAGGGCTGCGATGGGTGGGTCATCGCCGGCCATGACAGCGCCTTCTTGAGGTCGTCAGCCACATTATAGAAATGTTTGTCGTTGGTCGACAGGCCGGCCCTGATGTAGGCTTGGACCACTGACGTTGAACATTGTTGACAAACAGTTGCGGTGCTAGAATGGCGTTGGCTTCCAATTTGTGTTCCGTGAACCAAACACTGGTTGACTGAGGCTGAGATGTTGTCTCCTTCACAGCTTTGGCTCCCCGTTCTGAGGTCTCCTTGGCCTTGCAAAGTAAAGGCATGAATAGGTTAGACGGAAAAAGGCCTGTGTAGGAGGGCTTATCGGTAGTGGTCTCCTCCTCGTCTGACAGATCGACATCCCTGATCTCGCCCTCTTCCGAGGTGGAGGGGCAGCAGTCGGGTTCAGGTGGCAGAGAAGAGTAAGTACTGGGAGCAGCGCCCGGGCAGCGCCCCAAGGGCCTGCAGTTTGTGAGGCCAAAGCCTTCTCCTTTAAGGCAGTTGCAATCCCCTGTTTTATAGCCTCCGCTATAATGTCCTGACAATTAAGAGGCATGGCATGCATGGCCGGGGGGGGCACACAGGAGGGGCATGGGAGGCTCCCCCGGATGGAGCCCAGCAGCAATTGGGGTGAAGGTAGCGTCCGTGTTCCTGCTCTGGCCATGAGAACCAGAAGTGCCCCAAAACCCCGATGTGTTAATTGGTAACATTGGACTAAATGGGCCCTGAGCCAGCTCAAGTTGCAGTGGGGGCAATGGGCTTGGCTGTGTTGGTGCCCGTGGTTTCTTGTCAGCGGTGTTGAGAGGAACCCAATGAATCCAAGTTTTGGAAGAGGTCTTAGATGCCTTTTTTGTCTTTGAACTTTTGCTGTCAGAAGAGGAGCCTTTGTGGGAGGGTTTAGCCTGTGATGAGGCTGGCCCAGTGGGGGGGGGGGAAGAGGAGTCCCTGCCACAGTCAGGAATCCAGGTTCTGTCTTTGCTACCTCCCTGCCAGTGCTGGAGGATGATTCGGGCATGCTGCTGTCGGCCATGTCACCAGGGCGAGGTAATATGGCTCCGACAGTCTCAGATAACACCCGGGCTTCACCCTCTTCCAAAATGGCATTTGCACCTTTTTCTGGTTAGGCCTAGACCCTCCGGCACGGCACTAGCCCCTTGAGAGGCCCCACACTCCTCCCTGCAATCCATGGCTTGCCAAGCCTTCCCGCAAGCTCCATGGCTCCTGCCTTCATCGCACTGCCGCGTTAAACAGAAGCCGGTCTTGTGCGTATCTCTGGAGTTGATCTGGCAATTTGTGCGCCGCCCAGCCACTGCGTGTCTCAGGCTCTCCCCCTGCTCACGTGGCTATCAAGGGCACGAGGAATCAAGAGGCTGAAAGTCCGCACTATTTGCCCCATCCGTTGCTCCGCGCATCTCTTTTAGAAATCACAGGTGAGGCAAGCACACTCTGAGGTGTGCAGGGGGCAGGCGTGAGGCCTGCAGGCCGCAGCCCTTTAGCTGAAGGGTCAGAAGGCCTGGCGGAGGAGCAGGGAAGTACTCACAGCAATTTCAGAGGTATGAATCAATATAGCTGAAATTATGATAATAGTGACCAAATCAGGTAGAAGATACGAAGCATAACACGACTGTCCCAGAGTGGACTGAGTCGGAAAACTGGATGATACTCAGAGGTGGGTTGTATAGTGGTTAATTAATTAGTAATCAGACTCAGTCCAATCAGAGCACGGATAGTGTGAACCCATGCATGCATGCTATTATTGAGAACTAGGGGGGACATGATAGCAGTATTCTAGTATTCAAGAGGTTGTCACAGTGAGGAGGGGGTCAATTTATTTTCCAAAGCACCAGAGAGTAGGACAAGAAACAATGCATAGAAACTAATCAAGGGAAAAAGGAACCTAAAATTAAGGAGAAGTTCCTAACAGAACAATTAACTAGTGGAACAGCTTGCCTTCAGAACTAGGTGCTTTATCACTGGAGGTTTTAAAAAAGAGACTGGACAGTAGGGGGTTGGACTAAAAGACCTCCAAGGTCCCGTCCAGCTCTGTTCTGATTGATTGATTGGTTATATCTGAATCGCTTAATACGTTTTAGTAAAAGCAGTTTCTTTGCACTGCAAATCTAGCACTCTATAATGATAACAGAAATCTTAGTAATGATAGCAGTTTTAGAGCAGTATAAGTATTTTTTCCTGACTTGTTTTTTAAGCTCAGATGAGGAAGAATCTGGAATAAAACAATGTTTATTTTTAAACCTACTTTTCTGCAGAGCTACATATGTACTTCCCAAAGTTTTAAATAAATTCTTGAATTCATTAGATTCCTGCACTTAATAACTATTGTATAGATCAGAAGCCATTTTGTATCTTTTTCTTCTTTCATGCTCCTCTATACATCTCTATTAGTTTGTATGTGTATGTATAATTAATTTATTAGATTCTTATTAGATTCTTTTCACTTCTAAAATAGTCAGTGGATTTTACTGGTGTTTCAACTACCAGTGTAAAACAATACATATTGGACATCTGCAAAAATACAGAATTATATTTATTAATTATAAGAAAGTAAAAGGCAGCTTGAAATATGCACATAATCAAAAAGGGTTATAATATGTGTGTTTGTGTTTTATTTTTATAATTATATTGTACACTGAAGATGGCACTTAATTTCATTGTACGAGGTGCCATCACAATAAACTAAAGAAAATTAACCTAAAGAATGTAATGTTTTGTTTTATTTTTCTCACTCTACTTGGTTTTTCTAGTTTTTCTTTTTGTTGATACTTCTATTTTATCTTTAGCTTGGAATAATCAGTTGGGTGGAATAAGAAAGCAGTTGTCATTGACAACTAAATCTAATGGTGCTGACTCTTCATCATTCATGATCTACTGTCCACAAGGGGGCAGTAAGGTGTAGAGAAAGAATTAAAGATTTATTCTGTATGTTCCCTTTGTCTTTAACATAGTTCTAAAAGATTACTCTGAAATAACTTTGTTCCCTGGCACAAATGCATAGAACTTAAACCCTGCCTCATTTATTTTAAGTTATATTCCTGCTTACATGCGCATATAGTTCAGCTTCCAAAAGTCACTTCAGTGGCTTTATCAACCTCTATTTTCAATTACTTTTCTCACTTTCGTTGCTACCTACACATCACAATATTTCTTTGCATTATAATGATATAACCTCCTCCTCTCCTTCCCCTCCCCATTCCACCTCTCCCCTCCTAAGTCCAAGCAGCAGTATCCTAGACTGCATATATCCTTTGTTTAAAGAATGCTGTAAATCTTTAAATTTTGCCAAGGAAGCAACAAAAAGCTACAGACTGAACATTGCTTACCACTGATCAAAACAGTTTAAAAATATCATTTAAAAAAAAGTTTTTAAAAATGGGTAGGATAGACACACTGTAGTTGGTATTTAAGGAAGGTTTAGCAGAGATCCATGAGGAATAGATTTTGGTTATTATGAATGTTGACTAATATTGCTTATTTAATTAAAAACTTACATTTTATGTACACATGATAGTATAATTCTGTGCCTGTAAACTTTCCTGAAAATATTTTATTTTATATTTTTTTTAATATTTAAAATTCAGAACAACAAGATGAGATAATAAAAAAAGCAGAAAGCAAACAACAATTTTTTTTGGCAGAACTGGAAAATGCTACACATTCTTTGGAAGATACAAAGGTAGGACTTCACAATAGTTTAAGTCCAATAATACTGAATATAAATGAGAAATCCAGGATACAATTTAAATTATTATGTTATTTCCATTTAGCAGAATCTTAATTATAAAAACATATCACTACATATAAGTTGGAAAAAATATTTTTTTATTCTCTTTAGAATACTTGTAAGAATTTGGAAACTGAGTTGCAAATTACAGTAAAAACATTAGCAGAAGTCACTGAACAAAAGGAATTGATTATAAGAGAATTTGAAGAAACTAGAGTTCTTCATGCATCGGTTACTGATGGGTTCCAGATTGAAGTTTCTAATTTGAAGGAGATGCTATTGAAAGAAGAAAATAGGTAAAATGGTTTGTTGCATACATTTTAAAAAATAGTTGTGACAAAGGGAAAATATCAACATCCCTGTAAATAGGACACAGCTGAATTATCCTTAATAGGCCTGTAGATACAATGTCCACCACCTTTCTACACTTTCTGGCCTTGACTGAATTCATTATCCAGCAGAGCTAGCTGGAAACTCTTTCTCAGCAGGAAAGAAAAGACATCAAAGACAACATGAATAAAGGCTGCTTATATTCTACCCCTCCCCCCCAAAGGCTGTCTTCTTTTTTTAAAGAAACTATTACAGATCAGTTATCACCCTTACAGGAAACTAGGCCAGCAGTATCAACACTCTCAGACAACCTTTACTACTTCTGGTGGTAGATAGGCCTTGTAGAAAGGAACTGAACCAATGCAATATTGTGCAACCCAGCCTCAAGCCCTATAACCAGCCCAAAAAGATAGAATTATCAATCGTATTGAAAGCCTCTGAGAGGTTAAGGAAAATAAGGATGGATACACTACCTTCCATCCTGCTTTCACGAGAGTCATTCAGAAGTGTGATTGATGTTGGTTTTTTTCCCCATAATCTGGCCTGAAACCTGACTGAAAAGGGTCCAGATAATATCATATTTAATATATTAAATCCTGAACTCTGAAGATCTTCAAAAGGTAAATGAGTTATCAGTGATAGGGGGCCCAACAGGACAGGATGGGGGAGAAATAGACAGGAGGGGCATGCTTCAGAGTGCAGTCATTCATAAATGCAAATGGGATGCATTTGCATTTTGCAGGGATGCTGCAATGTTTATAACTTCGGGATCGAGTTGTAAGTATTTTTGGAGGGTCTATTGTAACTTTTAACTATTGCTAAGTGACCTGTCATAACTTGAGAACTACCTGCTCTTTAGATTGTTATATGAAAAACAGTTTGCTAAATATAGAATTGGAAAGGTCACTTAACCTCTGTATCTCAGCTTTATAGCCATATTTATTTCTGCCATTGAATCAGTTTTCAGTGGTTATATAATGTGTGCTCAAGTTCTTCAGTCAGACATAATTCTTTTTTCTTAAACCATTTATTGAACATTTAAAATTATTTTTATAGGCAAAAGGAATTGAGAGATGCCTCAGATGCATTAGTTTTGGAACTCCAAAATAAATCAACTGAACTAGGTATGTTGAAGAACTGAAAACAGAGGTATTGTTCTTCAAAACTATTTAAATTGTAACAATGTTAATTTTGTATATATCATTTATTGTTCATCTTGTGTCATGGTCACTTATTGTTCATCTTGTATCATGGTGCATTTATTATTCATTAAATCAATTTATATAACCAGCCGTTTCACAAACAAACAACTCTGGGTGACATATAACAGCTAAAAACAATAAATACATTAAAATATTTTTAAAAGTATTAGAAAAACTACATAAAATAATAGATGAAGTTCAACAGTGGCAAGGTCAACCTCATTTTAGGGTGGAAAAGATTCCACCAATGAAAGACTACAGCAGAAAAGGCCTGCTTCCTAGAGCTACTTATGGGACAAATTCTGTATCTCTGCTGCATCTGGTAGGACAGGCAGATGAAACAAGGGGAGGCAAACAGATAGACTTCAAGCCACAATGACAGTTGGGAACAGATTTTCTGTTGCTAATAATAGTTGTAAAGTGATACCACTTTGCTTAGTAGCAGCAATCTCTACAATCCTTGTCATTAACCAAGTACCATAGTTATTAGGCAACTTCCTGCCAACTTTTCACAATCAAAAATTGGCAGGAAGTTGTAAGTCTCAGACAGGCAGGTTAGCAGGCAGTTGAGTGGCTGTTGAGTGGAGGAGGATCATGGAGCTGCAGGGATGGTGTAAGGTGTGAGGAAGAGTTGGGGAGAGTTAGTGGCTACGTGAGAGATGTGGCATGGGTCAGGGAAAGTGTATAAATGTGTGAGGGGATGCACAAAAGGCATAGTGTAAAGAAGTGTGCCAAGAGGCTTGGGGAGGGTGTGCAACCCTGCTAGCTTCTCCATTGATTTTTGCTGTTTAGCCTTCTTTTTGTTGTTTTCTGAGCATGTTAATGCAGTCATGAAAACATTCATCTATACATCCCCACCCCAAATTTTAAAGGAAGAATATGACAAAATGTAGGAGAATGTACCATTGGATTAAGGATTTTTGAAAGCTCTGACTTATTCTGATTTTCTTGGAAATATCTGACTCTTTAGATTTCTCTTATTGCTTCAGATCTATGTATACATTTGTCCATCTGTCCAGCCAGCCTTTTGTTTTGATCCTGCTGACATTTTGTCTTGGATATACCCAGTTTTTATGTGAGATCCCCAGCACATTATATTTGTCTGAATATGGTCGTTGACCAAAAAGAAACAAATGGTTATACATCTATATAAGAATGAATAAAAATTAAAAAATAATTATGTGTAATTTCATAATTGAAAATATTACATTATATTCTTAATGTTTGATTTAATTGCAGAAATGATGACCAAACTGAAAAATGATAAAGAAAACCAAATTGAAGAATTGAAACCAGTCTTAGTAAGGGATTTCTAATGTTTTTCTATTCTACTAGTTGATATTCTTACAGCTTTCATTTATTGAGGATAATGTCTTAAAACCTTCAATTCAATTTTTTAAAATCACAAACTGTTGAGGGCTGATACTAAAGAGTTCTGATATGAAATTAGATGCTCAGGCAATTCCTATAGGTAGAAAGGATTATCTAGAAAGAGACTTGCCATCTCCTTTGAATGAAATAAAACATCATGGTGACAATTTCCAGTCCCAGTCCAGTCCAGTTGCTTTTTATGACAGAGATATTTCAATAATTAAATTAAGCACATAGCTTGCCAGAGCATTTATTTATGGTGTTGGCAATGCTAAAGGTTCCCCAGCTGGCTTTCCTGGTTCCTGGAACACCCTTGGATTGGCAGCAAACAGGGTAGGAAGTGACATATTGCTCCACCTACTTCTGGATATATGATTACCAAAAATCTCAACTCATCAAATGCAGAGTGCTCCACCAATGGGCTATCAAGGCACATCTCTCAGGGCTGTATCCTGCAAAGGCTACTGCAAAGGGAATGTAATATCAGCCTTGATAGAGTAAGAGGTCTTGTTTCAATGTCCAATGTTGCGTGGGTTTAGTGGGTGTTTCTTCAATTTTCCTCTGATGAGCCTATGCATATTAGTTTAGACATTGCTGTTCCTTTAGTTCTTCCAGTAGATTTATTGGAATATTGGTACCATATACATTTTCTGGAAGCATGAAAATGGAAGTTTGGGGACTTCTGGCTGGTGACGTCACTGTGCTTAGAGCGAGGTAAGGGAGCTCTCCTAACCCCTAACTCTAATTTCTTCGTTTGGGCTCATTTTTGGAGCACTGTTGCTCCCGAAGAGACCAGCAGATCAAAGGGGATACTCTGTAGACGCCGGGGTGATAAGGCAAATCCCTCTGCGGATAGGAGAAACCCCCCTAAACGGACGAAGAAATATCCTACCATTCGGTTAGGACCTGAGCAATGGCGGCCGCGTAGAAGGAAGAAACAGAGATAGAAGCAGTTGAAATCGGATGCTTGTTATTATTGCTGACAATCCAAAGAGGAGAGCAATGCGAAACTGGCAGAGAGGGTGAGCTGGAAGAAGAAGAAGCCGGGAGAGAGGCTGTTTTTACAGTTCAATTTTGCCAAAAAGAAGCGGAGCAGAGTCGCTGAGTTAGAAGGGACAGGAAGGGACAGCCGGAAGAACCTAAAGAAGTAAGAATGAAAACATGGACTTCAGGAGATAAAATTTGCCGAAAAGATTTGGAAGGTTTAAAGAAGAGGCTGCTTAATAGTCGGGTTGGTAAACGGAGTTCCCTTTTTTTTCTGCTCACCAGTCCTTCTACTGCTGTGTTGAACTTTTAAGTATTTGATATTTATCTGACTAGGAGCTTGGAACAGTGCCAGAGACAATAAATAGAGGTCTGTCTGGAAGGAGGCTTTTGCTTCGTGGATATTAACAGTGACACTAAGGAGAGAGTGACACCTAGTGGACTGTAAATCTGAATGGTGAAGCTGGATGTAAGACAACTATTATTGACCTAAACTTATATATATATATATATATATATATATATATATATATATATATATATATATATATATATATACATACATACATACATACATACATACATACATACATACATACATACATACACATATACATACATATATATACATATATATACATACATACATATATATATATATATATATATATATATATATATATATATATATATACACACACATACACACACACATATATATATATACATATATACATATACATATACATACATACACATAGAGATACTAATTATTAGAATTGAATACTTGTATAACTGATAAAATTGAGAAACATTTATTGATATAAGATAAGAGTGTGATATATAAATCTATGATATATATTAATCAAATTAATTAAATAGAATACTATATAGGAATGTTTAAGTATTGAAAGGTGATATCAAGGAAGGTTAATTGTTGAATTGTTGTTGAATATTAGATTATACAATTATTTATATCATTGATATTATTGATAAAGTATAATTAAGGTAAAAGGTATAGCCAATCGTGGGCAAGGACAAATAGGGGGTTAAAAATGGCAACCTCAGTAAAATTAGGAAAAAAAACCATGCCCAATGTGAGTTCAGCAATACCCCCCTCCTCAAATCAAAGATCAATTGAGAGTGCGTGGGGATTGGAGAAAGGTGAAAAGATGGCAGAATCAGTGGGACCAGCACCAACGATGCAGACTATGCAATCGATGCTCCAGATGATACAGGAGACTTTGGCAAAAAGCCAAGAAAGAATCATGAAGAATTAAAAAATGAAATGGGAGATTTGAAAGGAACCATCAAGAATCTAGATGATAAAGTCGAAAAGATACAGAACGCCTTAGCAATCAATGAACAGAAAATTCAATGTATGGAAGAAAAAATACAACATTCAGATCAGAAGATGGGAAAAATGGAAATAGAATATAGACAACTCAATAAAGAATTAGAATTATCAATAATCCGACTTGAAAACGAAAAAGCGGCATTCTACTTAAGATTTCAAAACATACCGGAAGAGAAGGAGGAAGACCTGAAAGAAAAAATATCCTCAAATATTAATATCCTCACTGAATTTCTGCAAAAAAAAAAGAACAGGAAGTGAGAGGGAACATTAATGAGGTTTACCGGGTGAATACTAACTATGCAAGAAGATACAGACTCCCAAGAGAAGTGCGTGTAAGATTTGCTAAGAAAACTGCCAGAAATGAAGTGTACAAAAATACCAGAGAAGAGACGATTATACTACAGGGAAAAGAGCTGACTACGCTTAAACAGATCCCACGGAGAATTCGGGAACAATGTAGGCAATACCAATTTTTAACAAACGAGTTAAATAAAAATAGAATAATGTACAGATGGTTGGTACCAGAAGGGGTTCTGGTATCTTGGTAAGGAAAAAGATATAAGATAGAGAATTTAGAAGAAGCACACAAATTCTATGAAGAACACTGCGGGAAGGAGAACAAGGAAGCAAAGAGGAACTAGAATGCAGAGGTCAAGAGGAAGAAACATCAGAAGACAGCGAAAGAAGCAGGAGAGAAGAACAGAGGCAAGAAAGAGAGAGAGCAGAGAAGGAAGGCGCAAGAGGGAAAAGTCAGATACAAACTAGAAGTAAAAGAAACAATTTCAGCTAAAGATGGATCAAGAAATAACAATTGTGTCGATAAACTTGAATGGACTGAATGCACCAAAAAAAGAGCCCAGATGTTTAATAAACTTAAGAAATTGAAAGTAGATATAGCCTGTATACAGGAAGTGCATATTAAAAGAGAACAGAGGAACCTACTGGAAAATAAAAAACTAGGGAAATTATATACAGCATTGGCAGATAAAAAAATAAATGGGATAGCAACCTATGTAAAGGAAGAAATAAACTCCAAAGAAGTTTACTCAGATGAAGAAGGCAGAACGCTAATGATTGAATTAGAGACAACAGAAAAACCAATATTATTAATAGTCATATATGCACCGAACCAGAAACAAGAGGAATTTTATAGGAAATTACATAACAAAATAAATGAATTAGAATATGAAAACATTTGCTTAATTGGCGACTATAACGCAATAGTGGATAAAAAAATGGACTATGAAAGCAAAAAGAAAAATAAAATAAAAAAAATACATTACCCAAATCCTTTTTTGAGATGGCAGGGGAATATAAATTACAGGATATTTGGAGAGAAAGACACAAAACAAGAAAGCAATATACCTTTTATTCGAGCCCATATCAATCTCTATCAAGAATCGACATGGTTTGGATCTTATCCGGGCTGTGTAATCAAGTAGACTAAATTGAAATAGAACCAAATGAGTGGGCAGATCATAACCCAATAAAAATAAGATGGAAAGGTCAAAAAAGAAGAAAAAGATGGATGATGAACTCAAGTATTGTAAAAGAAACAGAATACACTGAAATGCTAGAGAAAGAATTAAAATTGTTCTTTAAAATAAACAAAAAAGAAGACACCTCAATTCAAAATCTATGGGATACCATGAAAGCATACACAAGAGGCCTTATGATTGCCTATATGGCGAGAAAAAGGAGAAAAGAGAAAAAGAGCAACAAGAAGGCATGCAAAAAGAACTTAGAGAAGCTGAAGAAGAGCTACAGAAAGATCCCAAAAATAAAACTAAAAAGGAAAAAATAGAGATGATATAAGATCAATTTAATAACTCAAAAGGAATTAGCACAGAAAATCAAAGCAGTCAGACAGAACTATTTCGAACATGCCAACAAACCAGGATGATGGCTGGCATATAGACTGAAGAACGAAAGAGAAAAAATGATGATATATCAATTAAAGGATGACGAGGGAAGAATTCATTTCAAAGCGGAAGAAAAGAAGAATATCATTCATAAATACTTCACAAAACTATTCGCACAAGAAAATATGGAGGAAACCAAAATAAAACAATATTTAAATTTAGAAAAGATAACACCAATCTCAAAAGAACAAAGGGAGGCGATAAATAGACCCATAACGTTAGCTGAAGTGGAATCAGTCCTGAAAAATCAGAAAAATAATAAAACCCCAGGACCAGATGGAATACCGGTGGAACTTTACAAATATAACAAAATAATATTGGAAGAGTTACGAGTGGAAATATTTATTGAGGTTTTAGGAAAAGCCAAGATACCTGAATCATGGACTGAAGCAATAATATCCCTAATCCCCAAAGAGGAAACCGATCTACAAGAAATTCAAAATTACAGACCAATCTCATTATTAAACTCCGATTACAAAATATTTGCAGCAATTATGTCAAAAAGAATTAAACAGGTGTTAAATGAACAAATACACCCAGACCAAAATAGTTTTTTAGCCCACAGACACATGAAAAATAATACGAGAGTTATTCTAGACATAATAGAGTACTATGAGGCCCATCCAGAAAAGCAAATGGTACTGGTTTTCCTTGATGCACAAAAAGCATTCGATAACATAATTTGGAAATTTATAACAATACTATTGGATGAGATGAAATTCGGAAAAAAATTTACAAAAATGATAGAAAGATTTTATAACATTCAGACAGCCAAAGTTCTGATGAATGGAGATCTAACAGAAAAGATTGAAATAAAAAAAGGAGTCAGACAGGGATGCCCCCTCTCTCCTCTGCTATTTATATTGACTTTGGAAATTTTACTAAATGAAATTCGGAATGACCAGGGAATAAAAAGTCTAAGACTCAAAAATGAAGAATATAAGGTCCAAGCCTATGCCAACGACTTAGTATTTGCTTTAGAGGACCCATTAGAATCTAGTTTGAAATTAATTCAAAAATTAGTAGAATAGGGCGAAGTGGCAGGACTAAAGATCAATAAAGACAAAACAAAAATGATAACTAAGAATATGACAAAAAAGCAAGAAAAGGAACTGGAAGCAGAAACCAGATTGCAGTTAACTAAGAAAGTAAATATTTGGGGATCTGGCTGTCAGCAAAATGTTCCACAATCAAAGAGGATAATTACAATAAATTAGTGATTCAAATAAAGAAAGATTTAGAAAATTGGAAGAACATTCAGTTATCACTTATGGGACGTATAGCAACAATTAAAACGAATATCTTACCAAGAATACTCTTCTTGTTGCAAACTGCTCCTATTAATTTAGGTAAAAAATTCTTTCAAGAATTAAAGAAATTAATTACTAGATTCATTGGGCAGGGACGAAAACCGAGGATTAAATTATAGTCAATGCAAGACAGCAAGGAGAAGGGAGGCTTAGCACTACCAAATTGTGATTTATACGCAACTGTAGTAACAATGACAATGGTGAAGGACTGGATAGAGTTAAAGAATAAAAGAATTCTGATCTTAGAAGGCCATGAACTGCAGGCAGGCTGGCATACTTTCTTATGGGATGACAAACATAAAACGCACAAATACTTTCAAAATCATTTAATTAGAAGAACCTTACTGCAACAATCGCTCAAAATCAAAAAAATCCACTATGTGAAAATCCCAAATTGGCTATCACCAACAGAAAGGAGGACACGCCCAAATTTTACAGATTGGAACAAAATTCTAAGATACGGAGACTTAATTGACAGACAAGGAAACTTAAAAACCATTGAAGAATTGGCAGATCAAAATATGAAAGTTGATTGGCTAACTTACCTCCAAATTAAAACTAAATGCAATAAAGATACTAAAATATATGGCATTGAAACAGAACCACACGAATTGGATAAAATTATTCAAAGTCCGGACAGAAAGATGATAGGGAAAATATACAAATTCCTCCTGAAGTATCAAATGGAAGAGAAAATTGTGAAAGAACAAATGATAAAATGGGCGCAGAACTTTGGCTATAACATTGAACTAGACAAATGGGAAAAATTTGGGGGAATACATTTAAGAATGACACTATCAGTCTCATACAAGGAAAACCAGTACAAAATGCTTTATAGATGGCATCTGGCACCATCAAGGTTGGCCAAAATTTCAACAAATACCTTACCAAATTGCTGGAAATGTGATTCGGTACATGGCACATTTATGGTGGACCTGTGAAGAGGCAAAAAAATTCCGGAAAAGGATCAAAAATTGGCTGGAAGCAATAACAAGGGTTAAATTAGATTGGAAACCTGAAGTCTTTCTATTAGGAATTATGTCGGTGAAATACAAAAAAGAAATACAATATCTAATACTACATATACTTACAGCAGCAAGGATCGCTTTCGTCCAGAAGTGGAAAAACAAACTAACCCCAAATGAAGATGAAATAATAAGAAAAATTATGGACTGTGCCGAAATGGATAAATTAACGAAAGAACTATAGGGAAAGGAAGAATCAGAATTCTACCATATCCCCAAGAAAACATAAACTGGGATTTGAAAGAGACACCTATAACAATAGAAAAAGAAAGGAAGGGAAGAAGGAAGGAAAGGAGGGGAGGAAGGAAGTAGAGAATGGAGGGACGAAGGAATGGAAAGGAGTGGAGGGTGGAAGAGAGAGAAAGAGAAGGGGAGATAGTAGGAGAGGAAGAAGAAGTGTGGAGGAGAAGTAGGGGAAGAAGAAAGAGGTAAGGAGAGGTGGGTGGAAGGGAGAGAAAAAGAAGAAGAGGAGGGAGGAAGAGAAAGAAAGGAGAGAGGGCAGGAAGGAGAAGAAAGAGGGTAGGAGTAGGGGAGAGGTAAGGGAAGGAAGAAGGGGATGGAGAGGAGGAAGGAAGGAAGTAGAGAAGGAAAGGAGGGAGAAAAGAAAAGAAAGAAAATAAGGTGGTGTCATAACAGGTGCGAAGGATGGTAAACAAAGCATTCCGAATTATACTTTATAACCTTTTAAATGGAATAATAAAAATAATGTATATTATTATTATAATATAATTATTTTTCTTTGAATAATTTCAAAGAAAAAGAATAACTATGTGAATGTATACCTATAACTGTATGTAAGAGAAAAAATGACAGTAAAAATATAAAGCACAATATAGGTAAATAATATTTGGTCATAAATAACTAAGTATAAATAAATAAAGAATTGTACATAAAAATGGATAACGAACAAGGAGATTATGAACGCAAGATAGAAATGTATAGCACCGAAAACACTAACTGCAAAGAAACCGATTTGGAACTGCTGTATGATATATGATGGAACTTATTGTTCCTATGTTGCGGCTTCCTGGGAGGAGCCTACTGGTGGTGGCAGCAAAAAATCAGCTGCCTCCGAATTCCTGGCTACGTACCTGTTTAGAGGATCTTCCATCTGACGTCTTATCAGGTTTTCTTATCCTTCAGGCAAGAAGGAAAGAAGAAACTGTTTTGCTGGCAAATGCTCTTCGATTTTTGCAGCTTTTGTGCTTGCAAGGAAAGGGGGGCTTAGCCCAAGGGCAGAACGGCTGTCCGTGCTGGGAACTTCAAACTGCCTTGTGCAGGACAAAGTAGGTCTCCCCCACCCTGCTCAAAGTTTTGTTTGATTTAATCTTATCACGAGCTGAATCCGTTTACTGCGTGGACAATAATTGCTTATCAACATTTTAGCTTCTTTCTTTTTCTCCTCCGAAAAATTATTTACTCAGAGGCTTTTAAAATGGCGCCGAGCAGGCTGGTTCTTCCGGTAATAACGAACACTTTTTGTAATCCTCACAAGAATTCAAACAAAAGAGATTGCTTATCATATGTTTTGGTTTCACAATAGAAGAATTTTACTCCTCATTAACCTTGCTTATCTGGAAGTTAAATGGTGATGAATCTGCTGAACGGTCTTGTTACAATGTTTACTCACTGAAAGTTTTGCCAAGCCTTAAACTTCAAATAAAAGCATCTTTACTTAAAGGCTGCATATTCAGGCAATAGAATTTTATTAACTGCAGGCAGATAAATTTTGAAATGGCCTCAAAACCAAATATTAACTTGAAGTCGTCACCCTCTACTTCCAGGGGCACATCCTCAGTGCCTGGCACAAAGCTGCAGCCTCCGCTTCCTACGCCCCCTGCTGGGGATGTGTTAACGAAAGAATTTTTCCTGAGTAATCTAAGCGAGGCTCTTAATGCACAGACAATTAAAATGGAAGATAAATTTAGAGATAATAGAGAGGAGAGAAAAGAGGAAATAAAAGAAATGAAAGAAGAAAATAAAAGTGAAATAAAAGGACTTAAACAGGAGCTGTATGAGAAATTTGAGGCTAAGGTTGATAAAATTAGAGACGATATGCTGAGTCTTGTAACTGTATTAACAGAACATATTTCTGGAGTGGAAGATACTCTAGAGGTTCTTAATGATGCCAATGCTAACTTGACATTGAAAACAGAGGTGGTGGAACAAAAAGTGGAAAATGCTGAAAAAGAAATTATTATGATACAGTACCGACCAAATGGAGTTCGCATTAAGAGTAAGGGGGCTGCGTGAGGAGAAACAGGAGAACCTAAAACTAGATCCTATCGGAAGCTTTGACCGCCTGATGTGGAAGACCAGGGACCAACCAAGACTGGCAAATTGACAAAGCTTACCGCGTTTAACTCCTGGCTGGCAAAGCAGAATCAGCTTCCTCGAGACATCGTTTAATATTTTACTACAAGAGAGCTTAGAAATATGGTACTTGCAAGCGTCTTATAACACTAAGCTTCAATTGGCGGTCAAGACCTGGCTGTTTTGAAAGAGATACCACCTCAAATGTTAAGAGCAGGAGAGACTACGCTTTTTTGGTCGAAGAACTCAGAAATCGTCAGATACAGTATAGATGGGATGCACCATTCGGCATCATATTTACATTTGATAAGCAAAGGTACCCGCCTCAACTCTGTATGGAAAGCCCGAGATTTTTATTATAATATATTGAAGGCCGGACACCCTGCACCATCTGGACCTAGAGAAAGACCACAAGAAGGACAGGATAGACAGCAAACTACACAACCCACCAGACAAGATGGAGCATCTCTCGTCTCTAGAAGTGGCAAGGTGCTATGGAACCAAGACCTAGCCGCATGACTACTAGACAGTTGGAGAAACAGCTAAAAGCAACAGCATCACAATCATCGGCCATCGATCAGGAACTACAATAACAATCTGGAAGCAGTGGAGGAGCTAGACCTAAGGTTAAACAGGCCGTGCAGGAAGCTCTAAAATGCTTCAAGCGCAGCCAAAGATGACAACTAAGATTTTAACATGGAATGTCAACGGACTGAAACTCTCCACAGAAGAGGAAGAAAATATTTCATTATCTCAAAACAGTTAAGAACGATGTAATTTGTTCGCAAGAAACTCATATCAAGTCAACTGATCAAAAATATTTGATTCACTCAAAACTTGGTCAACATTTTGGCAGCTTCTGCTATGGAAAAGAAGAATGGTATAGTTGTATACTTAAGAAAAGATATGAAAGCTGAATTAATAGAAGCAGATCCCTTCGGAAGATATTGCTTTAGACTTAATCTTCGAAGGGAAAAAGACATTACTTTTTGGGAATTTATGCTCCCAATCAACAGCAAGATAGATTCTATAGAAATCTTCATGCTAAATTAGTACAGTGGAGACTATAGTTCCTGTATACTATTGGGTGACTGGAATGGAGTGATAGACACTAAGAGAGATAAGAAGATTTCCCGCCTAAATACCAAGATGCGAGCAAAGTTACCCAAATCTTTCTTTGACATTATGGATGATTTTGAATTGAGAGATATTTGGCGAGAAAGAAATGCAGAGGAATATGACTTCACTTTCTTCTCGGATAGGCATCAATCCCTCTCAAGGATTGATTTTATTCTAACCACTAATGATTTGCTTTCTAGGGTCAAGAAAACAAAGATTGCAGCTAGGGTCCTTTCGGACCATAACCCAGTTTGGATGGAGTGACAGAATTACTTACAGACAGCTTCTTACCTCGGAAAGGGGGGTATTACAATTAAAATCTTTAGAGGTATTAAAAGAGGAGAAGGTAGTTCAAACATGGTTCCAGTATGGGCAATTACAGGCTAGGTGGAAAATAGATCAAAAAATTGGTTTTATTCAAGTTGAGGATAATCTGTTTAAACAAATAAGAGATCAAAGCTTAATGCATATAAAGAGGATATATAATGTATTAATACAGATGGATTCGGAAACAGAATTAGTTAAAGATTGTATGATAAATGGGCTCAAAATATTGAGGAACCAATAATGTTGGATACATGGGAAAGGAATCTGGGTAAGAAATGTGAAATTTACACAAGCTCAAAATCTGAGAGAAAATTTTACAAGATGTTCTATAGATGGCATTTAGATCCTAAAAGCTGGCTTCTATGTATCCGAATGTACAGCCTAAATGTTGGAGGTGTGGTTCTCCTCGATGCTACATATATCATATATGGTGGACCCTGCCAAAAGGTTAAGGCATTTGGATAAAATATGGTGGGGTCATGCAAAATGTTTTAAAAGAAGGATAAAGTTTAGTCCTCAGTTATTTTTACTAGGTATATGTACTGACTTTACAGTGTAGGAGACCAATTTGATTCTGCACCTGATAACTGCAGCAAGACTGTTGGTGGCGCAATATTGGAAGAAGGAAGACTTGCCTACAATCCAAGAATGGACATTGAAAGTAACAAACTTAGCTGAAATGGCTAAAATATCGGCATATCTCAAAGATCATTCAAATGAGATATATAAACGAGACTGGAAAAAATGATTGACTATATACAAAATAAATACGGGACTAAGAAATTCCAGTTAGCCTATGCTTAAGATCAGAAATGATTTAAACCGTTAAAAGTCAGTTCAGTAAGAAGAAGCTAAGGTCAATCTAGAATGTCATTAATTTCTTTATTTCTTTTTTCTCAATAGATTTTAGACTGTGTTAGTTAAAAATCCATACCGTGTACGGGTTCTGGGAAGTCGGGGGGGGGAAGGAGGAGGGGGGGGGGTGGGGGGGTGGAGGGAGGGAGGGGTACACACAACAAAAAAAAATTGTACTTCAATGTCTTAATGATTGACAAATGATGACATATTTGTGTTTTTTTTAAAGAAAAATAAAAAAGTTCTGTAAAAAAAATATTGTTCCTGTGTTGTTTTAAGTATGTGTTTGTTTGTTTATGTGCTTATGTGTTTAAAATAAAAATTTATAAAAAAAGAAAGAAAGTGGAAGCTTGGAGTCAGTCTCAGAGCATTCATATTCTAGTTTCCTGGAGAGCCTTAAGTTAAAGCAAGAAAAGAACAAAGACCACCAGATTTGTTTTTGATTCAGTTTCCTGGAAATCTGAAAATTTTCAAGGTTCTAGTGATAAGTATAGTGGTCTCTTTTACCAGATGTCTTAAGGCTTCAAAGGCAGCTTTAATTGCTAGCAGTTCCTTGTACCAGATGGTATAGTTTTTTCCTCAGTTGTATTAATTTTGAGAACAATACCTACAGTGGAGTAGACTGTAGAAGGGTCAGTTTGTCTGGAGCTATAACTCTCAAGGATACATTAATCCAGACAACAGAAGATCTTGCTGGATCTGGGTAATGAAGGGTGGCTGAGAAGCAAATGCAGGCATTTATGGTTTTGGGGGGGTTGTTTCAAGATTATTGGATTAGCAGAAAATAATAAATTGCTTTCCTTTATTTCAGTTCCTTTGACCATACATTTCAATAACATTTTCCTCCTCAATATTTCCAACGTTCCAGTCTCCACTACAAGCATGCTTGCACATTCTGTCAATTTCAGTTTGGCCATAAATTCATCAACCTCTTCTGCATCCGTAATTGGAGCATAAACTTTGAATATCATCATATTGAAGGCTTATCCATGAAATCTAACTAATATTGTTCAGTCACTGTTTGTATTATAGCTAACTAGTGTTCTTGCTTTCCTCTTCATAATTATAAAAGTAATGCCACTACTTCTTCTTTTTTGATATCCTGGGTATAAAAAGATAAAACAGACCAACCTACCAAAAACATAACTTTAAAAGACAGACTAAGAATACAAATTAAAAATATGCAAGAAAATGGTAAGAGAACACATGTCCATTCTAGACTAGTTCAAATCACAGGGACCTGACATATTCGATTCCAGATTTCTGAAGGAGCTGGCAGATGTGATCTTGGGATCATTAAACTATATCTTTCAAAGATCCTGGAGCATCGGAGAACTACCAGAGGACTGGAAAAGAGCTGATGTGGTTCCCATCTTCAAAAAAGGGGGAAAAACAGATCTAGGAAACTACAGACCAATCAGCCTGACATCAATACCTGGGAAGACCCTGGAAAAGATAAGCAACAGATGTTCAAACACTAGAAGCAAGCAAAGTGATAACAAGAACCAAACACAGGCTTGTCAAAAACAGATCATGCCAAACAAATCTCATTTCATTCTTTGATAAAGTAACTAAATTAGGGGACCAGCAAAATGCAGTGGACATAGTATATTTGGATTTCAGTAAGGCAGTTGACAAAGTAGCCCACCACTGACTTCTTGATAAGCTAAAGAAGCTAAGCTAAAAAAATGTGGGATAAACAGCATCACCACCAACTGGCTGACAAACTGCACTCAACATTTAGTCCTTAATGGAACTACATCTACATGGAGGGAAGTATGCAGCAGAGCACCGCAAGGTTTCATTTAAGGCCCAGTACTCTTCAACATCTTCATAAACGATTTAGATGAGGCAGTAGAAAGGGAACTTGTCAAATTGGCAGATGACACTAAACACAAACAAGTTTTGTAGCCCTAGTGGACAATCACTTAAATATGAGCCAGCAGCATGTGGCAACAGCCAAAAAAGCCAATGCAATCCTAGGATGCATTAACAGAGGGATAGAATCAAGAACATATGAAGTATTTGTACTACTTTATAAAGCCCTAGTAAGACCACACTGAGAATACTGCATTTAGTTTTGATCATATTATAAAAAAGGTGTTGAGACTCTGGAAACAGTGCAGAAAAGAGCAACAAAGATGATTAGGGGTCTGGTGGCTAAAACAAGAAGAATGGTTGCAGGAATTGGGTACGTCTACTCCAGTGATATTGGATAACCATTTGTCTGAAATGATATAGGATTTCTGTCTAAGCGGGGTTGGACTAGAAGACCTCCAGGGTTCTTTCCAACTGTGCTATTCTATTCTATTGAAAAGGACTGCGGTGACATGATGATAGTGTTCCAATATTTGAGGGGCTGCCACAAAGAAGAGTGGGCCAACCTATTTTCCAAAGCACCAGAAAGCAAGAGCCGAGGTGGCGCAGTGGGTAGAGTGCAGTACTGCAGGCCACTTCAGCTGACTGCTATCTGCAGTTCGGCGGTTCAAATCTCACCGGCTCAAGGTTGACTCAGCCTTCCATCCTTCCGAGGTGGGTGAAATGAGGACCCAGACTGTGGGGGCGATATGCTGACTCTGTAAACTGCTTAGAGAGGGCTGAAAGCCCTATGAAGCGGTATATAAGTCTAACTGCTATTGCTATAACTGCTATAAGACAATGGATGGAAACTAATCAAGGAGAGGAGCAACCTGGAACTAAGAAATTACCTAACATTGAGAACAATTAACCAGTGGAATAGCTTGCTTTCAGAAGTTGTGGGTGCTCCACCACTGGAGGCTTTTATAAAGAGACAGGACAGCCACTTGTCTGGAATGTATAGGGTCTCCTGCTTGAGCAGTGGGTTGGACTAGAAACCTCCAAGGTCCCTTCCAACTCTGTTATTCTGTTACTCAAGGTCGGTGCACGTCTCTCTGCCAAATCAGCCTTGAGTCCTTGTTTTGCAGAAAGAGGCCCAGGAGGAATCCTCCCTAAACTTCACAGGATATGTCTGACAGTTATGCAGAATGTGTTTTAATCTGGCAAGATTTCTGTCTCTGCAAACAGCAATAAAGTAATTATGCTGAATAGTTTATTGTGCTGCTTTTGGTTCCTTGCACCTGACCATACTTGAGAGGGACGACTTACAATGTCAGTATAAAGAAATAGAATGGTTTTCAGAGTAATAAAATGAAACTTTATTCATTTTGTGCCAATTTTTAATTTATTTTCTTTTTTGAATAGCTTCAAGTCCAAGAATCTTTACATGGAAAACAAATTCTTGAGAAGACCATTGAGAAATTACAAGAAAGAGAAAGAGAGTTAAAGGACACTCTTCAGACAAGAGAGGTATTGTAAGTTCTGATATATTTTGATATTTACATATAGTATAATTATTACAAAAATATAGCTTAAAATATCTTCCTGTTTAAAATAATCATATACTTGGCCCTCCATCAACCTCTTGAATAGCATCAAATTGAAGCTGCATGCATTTCTCTCTTTATGACTATCTGTATCTACTCAGTGGGTACTTCTTTATTATTTTTATCTAACAGCTATATGTCATTGTCAGATTTTTTAAAATGGCAATGTTTGCAGGATTTTTAATGTACAATTCTTCCATATATGACCAATAATTGTTTTTACTGTTCATAAAAATATGTCAGACAGAAAAAAAATACTGCACAATTTCATATAAGAACCTGGAAGCAGCTAGTGACACACATATCATCTCCAGAGGTTTAATAGCTAAATTAATTGCAGACAGGCCACCATTTAAGGTTTATTAGGAAATACAAAATACCTATGTTCAGGCAGTCCTTGCTTAATGACTACCCTGCCAGTGACCATCTGAGATTATAACAGTGATGAAAAAGTAATTTTATGACCAGTTCCCATAATTACAACCATTGCAGTGACCCCATAGTCATGAGGTCAATATTTGGATACTTCACAATTGACAGATATTTAAGACCATTACAGTGTCCCCCCCGTCACATGATCCCAATTTGTGCACTTCATACAAGCTTCTAACAAGCATAGTAAATGGAGAAGGCGGAAGTAAAATCACAAATCACAATAACACGATATCTCATTTAACAACTGCAAGTGAATCACTTAACCACAGTAGAATAAAGTAATTCTAAAGTAATAAAGTAAAGCCCATTGCAGTCACATGATGTATTGCTTAATTACTATGTCACCTAGCCAGGAAGTTGTGGTTGCTAAATGAGGACTGCCTGTAAGTGGCTATTTGTGGCAGTTTAAAGACTTATTTCATTTATGTTTGTAATACAACCAGTTAGAACACATAGAACACACAGATCATAATTTTAATTATAAGTCATTGTGGTTGTAAGTTGAGGCACCATGTGATCAAACTTGATTTTACCTCAGGTTTTATGATGATTGTTAGCAGTTGCTAAGTGAACCACATGGTTGTTAAATGAACCATGTGGTCATAAAGGAAAATACATTTTAACCAATGGGTTTTTTAACCATAAAAGCCAAAAAAGTTATTTTATTTACTATGCTAATGATTTACAGTAATTTTATTGTAAATGGTATGTCGTAAAAATCACATTCATGCATTAATTGTTACCTGCAGAAAGAAATACGTGATTTGGAAATGCAATTGTCTGATGAATTTGAAAATAAACAAAATTGCTTTCAACAACTTGCAACACTGAAAGCAGAGCTTGAAAAAGAAATGTATGTACTTATATTAATATACGGTTAGCATGCTATTAGTTATGAAAGGCTTTTATAATTGGTTTACTTTTAATATATAAAGGACATGCAGGGTATAGGGTAAAGATAAAGGTTTCCCCTGTTATATTACAATTAACATGATACGATACAATACAATACAATACGGTTTCCCCTATCAGTCTTGTCTGAATCTAGGGGGTGATGCACATCTCTATTTCTTAGCTAAGGAAGCCAGCATTGTCTGAAGACATTTCAATGGTCATGTGGCCAGCATGACTATATGCCAAGGCACACAGAATGCTGCTTTCTGTCTAAATTGGTATCTACTTGCATTTGCACACTTTCAAACTGCTGGATGGACAGGAGAAAATAACGGGAGTCCTCCATATTAGATGGCAATGCACCATACCAAAGTGCTCCTACCATACACTTATGGGGATCCTGGAAAAGTTGGTCAAACACAGCCTAATTCATTTATTGAACAATTTAGTATAACAACTCATAAAATAGTCAAACCTGGCTTGTATCAAAGTGGAAGCCACTTAGTTAATTGCAGAAATTGCCCTTTTATAAATGTCCAGATTTTTCAATCTCAGATAGATGCAATATTTAATTTGTTTTTGTAAAATGACTATTTAAGGTTTTAAAATTTCAGAAGAGCCCTAAACCCTAACAAGATTTATGCCCTTCCAAAGCTGTTGTTGAAGGGAAATTGTGGGTTTCCTATTTAAGAAAGACTTTGTCCCTGTAGTGAAGGAGTTCCTGGAATATTAATTCACATTTTTTAACATTGTCCTTATTATAAATGTGCTTAGTTGCAGCTTAGCTTCTTCTCTAGATATATTTTAAGATCAACCAGATCAATTCTACTTAGAATTGCTACTGTTTGATTTGTGATTTCATTTCACTGAACATGTCTAAGGTTGGTTTTTGTTTTTTGTGATTTGTAAAGCATGTCATACATTGAAAATATCAGTTTTACAGTGTTTTTATTTGCAGTCTTAGAATGTGTATGCTTTTTGTTTCTAAATTGGTCAGTGACCATAATAAAATTTACTACTATTATTATTCATACAATTTTAAAACAGCATTATTTGATTAATAATTTATTTCAGTACATATAATACACATGTACTAAGACCACATTTATATGTACCATACTATATGTATAGATAGTACACATCTATACATATAGATGTGGTCTTAGTATGAAACCTGTCAATTTATTTAAAAAAGTATTTATAGTGGTTTTTATGCTAAGTGCCATTAAATTGCTAATGGAATCAAAGTTCCTTAGCTGGTCTTATATTAACATTAGGTCTGCTTGGTACATCTTGTCACATAATGTTATAGAATAGTTTAAAAAAATATATGAAAATATAAATAATTGTTTCTGTTATTATTTTCACAGTCTAAAGAATAAAGAGCTAAATATGGAGTGGAACAAAATTTTATTTGAGAAAGAACAAATTATAACAGAGAAAAAGATGGTAGATGATGAACTTCAAAAATGTAAAGATAATATTAAGGCAAGTTCCTGACTACATTTTTTAAACTAAACCGTCTACGTATAGATTGTTTTTGTGCCAGTAATTATTTTTAATTTCAAAATTAAATTATAATTGTGTGCTTCCAGTGCATCTTACTATGCATTCACTGTTTTCTAAATATGCATAAGAATGAAACTTAAATGACTTAAAAAAAGGCTGAAAGCGGCTCTGAGTGAACTTTCTATTTCTTTTTCTTCTATTCACTCAATTCTTGGAGACTGCCTGGACAAGTCCGTACAGTTTTCTTGCAAGGTTTTTCAGAAGTGGTTTCATTGCTTACTTCCTAGGGCTGAAAGAAAGTAATTGGTTCAAGGCAAGAATAAAACTCATGGTTTCCCAGGTTTTAGTCTGATGCTTTAATCACTACATGAAACTGGATCATGAAAGTTCTATAAGTGACCATTTAATATTTATAGTATATATACTTAATTTATACCAGTTTTGCATTTTCTACATTCAGTTGCTTGTCTTTTTGTTCAGAATGTTAAAAATACAGATGAAGAAACCAAAAATCAGATAGACATTTTAAAACAAGCTAACCTACTATTAAGGTAAGGTAAGGAAAGGTTACAGTGGTATGTTCACTAAAATTTACATTTCAAGTTATTACATGAAGTTGTTCTTTATGCAATATGGTTCTTTCTAACTCTAGTTTTACCAGATTATCAGACAAAAAGAACATTGGATGCTTTATCATTCCTTTGCCAAAAGCTGTTCCAGGACTTTAGTTGGAGTATTGGACCAAATGTTACTTTCCTAAATATTGTATTTTATTTGATTAACCACTTAAATCAAAATGTTTTTTCCCCTGTTTACAGCTTATTGGAATTAAATATGTCCTGGTGAATGTTCGCTCCTGTAACTCTAATTTTCATTAGGCTAGATCTTCACAATTTGGATATAGCAATGCATCTTTTTGGCATATATCCTAAACAGTTCACTGGCATCTCTAATAGACAAAAGTAGTTGTTGACTTCAAACATGCAATAGATAAGGGGGCAGGTTACAAAATGTAGTTATTCTATACATATATGTGCAAGCATGCTTACACAGTAGATTATAATCTAATATTATTGGAATATGAAGATTTCAATTTCTACATGAATTTAGCAGTGTCTTTATTATAAATATTTTATAGGTGCATGGAAGTAATTGGATTTATTAATTTTTGTTATATAGCAATGAATTAGAGGAAGTAACGGAGAAACTAAAACAGAAGGAAGAAGAAGCAAAAAACAAAGTTGATGAAAATGAAGAAAATGTATCAATTCACACTGATTAACATAGAAATATTAATATATGCAAGTTATGATAAAAAGCAGCATGTAATATGTGATGTTTTACAAAGAATGAATGTTTGTCTAAAGATATGAAAATAGCTATGCAGAAAAGCTAGCCTCTAGTCCCAAGTCCCTTTTTTATATTGATGTGAATTGGAAATATATCATGAAAATTGTAAAAATAATGTGGTGTAGAGGGAATGGGATATTAAAAAATATACGTGGAAAACATGTAGTAATCGGGTCAAAACTGTATAAGTGATGTAAGAATATGGTCTGAGTACAAAGATTAATGATCAGTACAACAAAATCCCTTTGAAATGATTGGTTCTACATTCAGTTATGTTTGGTGCAGCTTCTGAGAAACAGCATAGAGAATTAACATTTTGAATTTGATATGTATGTATGTATGTATGCATGTATGTTTGTTTAATTCAGAAGGGTTTATTACAAATGTGGAGCTTTGATCACACTTTATTTTAAAAAAGCATCATAGTTTACCAAACTACCAAAAACATTATTACTTAAGGTTTCGTGAAACAAATGGAAAGCAAATGTTTATGCAACAATTAATGTATTAGTCCCTCAAATGCCATCAGAAAATGAAACAAGAAATACCTCCCTATGTTACATTTTTTTCTTAGTTTTAAAATATAATTTAATGAAATTAGTAATGAATTTTATAATATATTTGTCATTATTTATAATATATTTCTAGGTTAGAAATATTGAAAATGAAATTTCAAAAAAGGAAAAACAACTGAAAACATTAGAAAACAAGGTATAAAAATGTAAAAATATATCTATCAGGTTTTGATATTTATCCATTTTTTGAATTGCTTCAGGATTCAGAAACAATCTTTCGATCAAATAGAAATGTATTGTTAATTCTAATCACTGAAAATGTTATTGCAGCTTTTGTTTTCTATGCATTTAATACTTGTAATCAAAGTAACAAATGAATATGCATCTGTAACTCATACATCCTCCATTATTTCGGATAAGTATTTGTGCAGATTTTAAATTGCACTTAATCTCAATAAATGGTTGGTTTTATACTGAAGATAAAACAATTTTCAGAGTTGCAGTCATAGCAAGTTTTGAATAAGCCATAATCAGAAGAAATCTTTCAAATGAGCTATTCAGATAATAGGATTTTGTCTAGGATAATTATGTGATATATTATTACTGTTTGAAATATGTGTTATTATGCTATTAGGTTAATAGTTTAAAGAAGCAGATTGAAATGAAAATCAAAAATATTGAAGTACTACAACAAGAAGTAAGTACTCATATATTTCATGAATAAAACATAGCATATACGGTATCTATTAAAATTTTCATTCAAATTTGTCCTATTAAATTGTCAGTGGAGTATGGTAATTCAAAATATTACTGCAGTTCACATAGACAGCTTAAAGTTCACTGTATAAATTCTGGCTTTATATGGAACTGGTCACTAAAAAGTCCCCTTCGCCTTTTAGAAACAAAATAGAAGTGGGAATAAAGTAGACTGATATTTGTATTACATATGTGTAAAATGTGTGCTATATTTGCATGCAGTAATACTTTTTTCTCCTGTGCGCTGCTTGAGAGTCCAAGCATGGGTTAAATTCAGTCTATCTGCCCAAGAACTGAGTTGAATTTTCCTTAGACACACCTCCTCTTCCTCATTGAGGTCCAGTTTAAAAAACTCAGTCCAGTCCATTAAGGACATTTTTTGAGGAGCTCCTCAGTTCTTGAATAGATAGACTGGGACTCTCCAAACAGTTAGCACATAATTTATTATTTTTGTCTAGTATTTTTGTCTGGTATTTACTCAGTTTAGTTAGGATTAGGAAAAATATTTTATTATCAGCGTTTTGCATTCGGCTTGGATGGGCTGTTGGGGCTTGAGCTGTTGCTGCTCACACGCAGTGAAAGCGATCAAAGGGGGTGCTTGTCCGGCAGCTGCTAGTGAGCACGGGGGAGATAGGGGTCTTCCTTTCTTTTCCCCGGCTGTCAGAGGACAGTGAGAGGGTCAGACACCTCGCAGAGGGTCCGGTTGTACCCACAGCTCCTCTCTTCTCCCAACCAGCGTGGCAGCCATTTTGGGAACAGCGCTTCACACACTTTTTGCCGGAAGCTCAATAACCTTGCTGCGCTGCCCTTCTAAAGCAGCAGATCACCACTGGGGAGCATTTACCTTGTCCGGACGCTGACAAGGCCTGCCTCCCCCAGAAACACGCAGAGGGCGACTTTGGAGTTGTTGGCCACCCAGGTCATGCTCCAGCTCAGAGAGTGGATCTGCAGATGCAGCGGAGCTTGCTGGCTTGTGCCGGTATCTTTCTGTTACTCCAAGGTTACTTCACACCATCTTCGGCTACAAGCTTCCAGAGGAGTCCACTTCAGCAGGATTCGTGAGAAGACAAGATGGCGGATGAAGGTTTGAGGGCTGAGGAGGAGCGGGCAGAACCCCCACCTAAGAGGGGGCAGGGCAGGAAGGGCACCAAAGTGAAGGATACCCAGGGCTCTAAAGAAACCAAGAGTTCATCTATGGAGTTTGCTAGGAGGCAAAAGGCCTTGGAAAAGACCTTTGAGAGGGCACAAAGGAAATTGAGATCCCCTGAGCAGCAGGCCCAGCAACCCAGTGCCTCATTTGAGATGCCCGGGAAAATTGACCATCTTCCATCCCAAAGGGACCCATCTCCTTCACTGGTAGATGATGGGTCACAAAATCTTTTTCCAGATGCCTCCTTGGACTACCAGGATTCCCCAGGTTCCTCCATGAGGGGGGAACAGGAGCCCTTTGATTGCGCCATTCCCTGGGCCTTCTAGAGCCTGGGCCTTCTAGTGCCAAGGGCAGGCTTGCACCAAAAGAGCCAAGCCTGTGGAGGATCAGGGCCCAGCCTTGTCAGTGGAAATGAAAGGAAGTAATTGCCCAAGCCATAGCTCAGGGCATTGCCAAAGGGATTCACCAAAAGGAACCTTGCTCTGGCAGGCCACCTCAATCCCGTCCAACTCAGGCTTCTCAGGGTGGGGATCTCATCCCAGCACCCAAGTCTCCCGGCACATCCATAGCAATGGAGGAATCTGTTTGGGAGGAGGAAGCCACGGGGGACCTGGAACTATCGGAGGAGGAAGACCTTCCTCCTGATAAGCCTGCCTTTGCAGGACTTTTTAAGCCTTCTCTTTTCAAGTCCATTTTGCATAAGTCTAGAGCCTCCACTCAGTTGGGTTCCCCCTCTCAAGGGGCACCAGCACCCTTCAATTCTCAGGAGGCCTCTTTAAGGAAAATGCTGCAGCTCAGGATCTGGTTCCGGTTCCAGAGCTGTTTATGAATGTGGTTCAGTGCCAGTGGGCGCAACCTGGCTGGCTCCAATCCCAGTGGGGGAGATAAAAAACTTCCCTTGGTAGATGCCCCCATTGTCTCCTTGACCTCCAATTCTGTCTTACCTGCAGACCTTTTTGAGGGTCTCAAAGCAGAGGACAAGAAAGCGGAAAAGACCTGTCATAAGATACACCAGACAGTTGCCTGGGTCATTATGGCCTCTACTTCGGCGTCCTTCTTTACCAGGGCCTCTCTGCTCTGATTACGCCAGTTGAGATCCAACCCCCCCCCCCCGCTGAGGTTTTCAGGTGGTGCAAGGATCTGAACAAGATCATAGCAGCTGTGGAATATTTGGCGGATGCATCCCTAAATGCAGCCAAATTTGTCTCCAAATCCTCACATCCAATGTGACTTCTTGCCAGCTACTCTGGTTACCCCACTGGCAGGCAGATATGAAGTCCAAATGGAAGCTGGCCTCAGCCCCATTTAAGGGAGGGCAACTCTTTGGAGAATCCCTAGATAAAGTTCTGACCGAGACGAAGGACAAACGTAAGGTCCTCCTGTCCACTCATAGGAAGTCCGATCGGAAGGGTTCCAATTTATTTTGGAAGCAGCCCTTTCGGGTGCAAGATCCCCCTCCTACCACTCCTTCCTACCAGAGACCCTATCCTCAAACAAGTGACCAAGCCCAGGACAGGTCGTCCTTTAGAAACAAGGGGAGGCAGCAGCAGGCGTTCCATCGGCCCTTTCAAGGAGGGTCAAACAATTGCCCCTTCGAATAGAATAAGTGACCACCAATGCGTCCCTCCTATTGGCAGATGTCTAAAGCTGTATGCTGACTAATGGGTGCAAATAACCACAGACGTGTGGGTCCTCAAATAGTCAGTCTAACTGACGTTAGACATCCTGTCCTTCCCCCCGCAAACCTTTGTCTGCTGCCCAGTTCCTTCCTCCCCCCTCAAGAAAGGGCTCATGCAGACAGAAATCCACCTCTACTAGACATAAGAGCCATAGTGCCCCTACCTGTAGAGCAGGAAAATAAGGGATTCTATTCCATTCTGTTTCTGGTCCCAAAGAGCTCAGGAGAGGGGGGAGGTGGAGAGCCATTTTGGATCTGAAAAATCTAAATCTGCATCTGGCCTACAAACGCTTCAAGATACAATCCCTCCAGACGCTCCTTGGTTGTATCAGATAGGAAGACCTGCTGACCTCTATAGACTTAAAAGAAGCATACCTGCACCTACCCATCCACCAGTTGCACAGAAGGTTACTGAGGTTCCATTACGATGGGAAGCATTACCAATACAAGGCTTTCGGCCACATCCAGGACCTTCACAAAGCTTCTGGCAGCAGTGGCGGCTCACCTCTGCACCCATCCAATACGACTCCAGTGTTACCTAGAAGACATAACTCATTCAGTCGTTATCCACCTCCCAGGCTCTCCGAGATGTCCAGATCACTATGCACACTTTGCAACAGCACAGGTTCTCGGTGAACCAGAAGAAGAGCCACCTAACACTGACCATCAGGATCCAGCACATCGGCACAATAATAGACACAGCGAGTTGTCAGGTGTTTCTGTTGTAGGACCACCTGCTCAACCTTAGGAGCTGGGTACAACAAGTCTGAAGCTCCAAACAGTCATAGTAACATTATCTCAACTCTTGGGGATAATGATATCATGCCTAAAGGTGGTTTCCTGGGCATGCCTCCATGCAAGGGAACTCCAATGGTTCCTCCTACCTCTACAGCAAAGGCGTATTTATTTTCTAACAAATAATCCAGAGGTTTGGCCTCCCAGAGGTCATTCTCTTCGCCAGTCTGGTCAATGCCACCTCCCGAAGTTCTACTCATGCTACCACTCCCCTCAGGTGGAGGGAACTGACGTTCTGCGATGCAGCTGGCCTCCGGGCCTCCTTTACGCCTTCCTGCATCTTCCCCTCATTCTTCAAGTCATCAGGAAACTTCTGACAGGGGAAGGACATCCTCCTGGTGGCACCTCATTGGCCCAGGAGATCCTAGTATGTGGACCATGTCAGTCTCTCTGTACACAAGCCTTGGAGAATACCTCAGGACCAGATCTCCTTCAGCCAGGGGCCCAAACCCCAGTGGCTCCAGTTAGCTGTCTGGCACTTGTGGGGGATCTCCTGAGGAGACACAACTTCTCTGGCAAGGTTATCTGAACCATCCAAGCATCCAGGCACCCCTTCACCATCTGGATTTATGACGCAACCTGGGTCACCTTCTCTACCTGGTGTCGGTCAAACTCGCAGCTGCTTCAGCATCCATTCCACACCTCCTGGACTTCCTACAGGAGGGGTTGGCAAAGGGTTGTCTCCCAACATCCTCCAGTGTCATGTTGTGGCCCTATCTACTATCCTGGCTAGGGAATCCGCTCAGTCACTTGGGCAGCATCCTTAGGTCCAGAGTTTCCTGAAGCGCACCTCTATCCTATACCCACTGGCAGTCCATAAATACCCTATCTGGGATCTAACCTACATTTTGCAAGGCCTGACGGCAGCTCCTTTCAAACCAATCCAAACTGCCAGCCTCCGTCATCTGACGTTAAAGACTGCCTTTCTCATCGTTGTCAAATTGGCCAGGAAAGTGCTGGCAGCACTTTCGGTCAGGGAGGACCTGGGTATAATTTAAACCGACCGAGTCATTGTACATCTGGACCCCACATTTCTCCCAAAAATCAATTCCTATTTTCATAGGGCACAGGAGTTGATCCTCCCTAACTTTTGCACTCACCCTCAACACCCTAGAGAACGGTCCTGGATGTCCATCGTGCTGTCTGCAGATATGTCAAGAGGACAAAAGGGTTTCAATGATCCTAAGCGTTCTTTGTGTCATTTCAGCCGAAGTCCATGGTGTGGAAAGTGTCATCCTCTAGTGTGTATCCTCTCAGTTGTCGGTTGCTGGTTGCGAGCGTGCGTCAAGATGGCCTACGAGCATCGGGGCAGGGCTGTTCCAGCTCATGTGACTGCACACTCCACTAGGAGTGCCGCAACCACACCAGTTTGGGCGACACAAGCGTCCATTGATGACTTATGCAGGGCGGCAACATGGTCGTCCCCGACACCGTTCATCAAGAACTACAAAATTGACTCCTTTGCTGCAGATGAAGCCTTGTTTGGGAGTTGAGTGTTACAAAGGGTTGCCACAGCCCCGCATATCGTGTACAGATCTTCTTCCCTTCCTGGGACTGCATAGCTTGGGTATGTCCCATGCTTGGACTCTCCAAGCAACGCACAGGAGAATGACTGTTGGCTTACCTGAACGGTCATTCTCTGGATGCTGCAGGAGGGTCCAACCCCGTCCAGGGTTCTTCAATAGAGTCCAGGATTCGACAGGTTGTTTGGAATCAGTTTTCATACGTTCCCTACTGGTTCACGCCTTCATTTTTAAACTGGACCTCAATGAGGAACAGGAGTCGTGTCTAAAGAAAATCCCAACTCAGTCCTTGGGCATATAGACTGAATTTAACCCAGGGACATGCATTCAGGGGAGGCAGGGGTGGGGGTGACCTCACCAGTGTCATGATGAAAAGAAAAGAAAAATTAAAAGGAAAAAGGCTAAGGTAGTTGCTGCCAGAGTCACAGTGGATGACTCTGCTTAGTGCTAACTGCAGGGGGAGGCGAGATAACTACGTGCCTCCTTTGCATAAGGAATTTTTCGCCTTTTAACCCTTGCTTAACTCTGAGCAAGGGTTAAAAGGCGAAAAATTCCTTATGCAAAGGAGGCACGTGGTTATCTCACCTCCTCTGGCAGCAGCAGATCTTGCCTTTTTATTTTTCCATTTTTTCCATTTTCATCATGGCGGGTGGACAAGAGGAGGGTTGAAATCCTCTGTGACACAGCTGGAAAAGGTATGTGGGTCGGAAGGGGGGTGATTCAAAGTTATTGTAATTTAATTTGTAATTTTTTATTGTGAGTAATTTTTGTGTATTTGTGTGTGTGCGTATGTTTTTTTCTTCACTTCACCCAAACAAACTCACTCTAAATTTGAGAGAAAGTTGTTTGAGAGAGAGCGGCAGCCCTCTCCCCTCCACCGGGAGCCCCGTCCTGCTCCCCTCTCCCATTCCTCCTCCTGTCCCCTTTCTTTGCTGGCTGCCGCCTCACCCCCCCGCCTCCTCCGTCCCCGCCACTGTGTCCGACAGGCATCTCACATTTATGTCTGCCATAAACGCGAGATGCCTGGCCTGTCGGACACAGCGGCAGGGTCGGAGGAGGTGGGGGGGCGTGGTGGCGTGGCAGCGTCAGGGACGTTCTCGCTGTTGTGTCCAACAGGCGTCTCACATCTATGTCCGCCATAAATGCGAGACACCTGGCCTGTCGGACATAGTGGCAGGGTCGGGGGAGGCAGGGGGGTGAGGTGGCGGAGCGCGGCAGCGGCAGGGACGCTTCCTGGGCAGGGAGGCTTCCAGGACTGTCCCGAAGGCAGCGAAGGCACTCTTCAGCTCCTCTTCCGTGCACTTGAAGCTAAGATTGCGGACGATCAGCCGGGCCTTCTTGGGGGGGTGACCTTGGGGGGCTCTGGCGCTTCCCGGGGGGCTTCTTCGCTGCCGCCGCTCCCTTCTCCTACCGCCCTCTGCTTCTTCTTGGGCCGCGCCAGCGGCAGGCTGACCCGGCGGCCGCCGAAGATGCGGATCTCACTCAGGGCCTTCTGTGCATCCTCCGGCAGGGAGAAGCTGATGAAGCCCAGCCCGGTGCACGTCTCTCCGTCGGGCGCCGTCACGGCCACTGCCCGCCGCACTGGCCCTGCCTGCCCGAACTCCCGCTCCAGGTCGGTGCAAGTCTCTCTGCCGCGCGCCGTCACAACCACCGCCCGCCGCCTTGCCCCCCCGCCTCCTCTGTCCCTGCCGCTGTGTTTGACAGATGTCTCGCATTTATGGCAGACATAAACGCAAGACGCCTGTCGGACACAGCGGCAGGGACGTTGCTTCTCGCTGCTGCCGCGCTCTGCTGCCTCGCCCACCTGCCTCCTCCATTCCTGCCGCTGCCGCGCTCTTGCCTCACCAACCGTAATCCTCACCGCACGTCACTGATTTAACCCATGCTTGGATCTCCAGCAATGCCCAGAGAATAACCATTCAGTTAAGCGGTCATTCTTCTTACACTTTCATCTATTCCACTTGTAGGGAAACTGATATTTCAGGCCATATAATGATTATGTTACTGCAATGCAATGACAACACGTTTGATCTAGATTTAATCTATATTCCATAATACCAAGCAAAAGATTTATACAAACAGAATTAAATAATAGGATCTGAAGAAAACAAGGGTGCAGCATGAGTATCTCCTTGTGATTGCTAATTGCTTCTTAAAGGAGCTACACCTTTTCATGGGCTCACATGATGTTGGGCAGACTTGAAAATACATATTTGAGTTTAGGAATTCTAGCGATAACTGCATAAATGTTGATATGTAATTAAATATGTGAATAAAGTCTTCATTAATAATTGTTACTAGAATAAAAGCTTGAAAAAGAAACTTGGATCAGAAAGCAAGCAACTGAGTATTACTGAAGGAAAGGTAGGCATGTTTATTTTTTGCATCATTACAAAATTGTTGTAAAAAATAATACAAATTTGAGGAATTAGATCTGAAAGGTATGATACATAGTGGCATTTAACAAAAGCATTTATGAATTACTTTTTTTACTACTATGGCCTTCTGAGGGATACACAGTTTGAACAATATAGTAATAGACTAAAGCGGTGGGTTTCCATTTTTTTTACTACTGGTTCTTTCGTGCGTGTGTGTGCGTGTGATGCTGTTGCTCATGTGCAGAAGCATCCAGGCAGGTGGGCGGAGCCTTCCGACGCTGCCATTACCGGTTCACCCGATCCAGGCCAAACCAGGAGCAACCCACCTTGGACTAAAGGAATAAAAGCTGAAATAAGACATCTGAAAATAATTATTTGATTTCAATTCTCCAACTGAATATAATTCTGCTGACATTAGTTTTGGTATAATAAGGAGTGTCAAATATTACCTGTTTGGGCATATATTTTTCAAACTTGATTTAGAAGAATTTGAATGTCACTTGATGATAATGCTTCTTTGCTATTATTTAAAACAGCTCCTGGTTTTTTTTTAGGTTTCCATGATTCTAAAAAGGTGTTATTACTTGAAAGTTACATTAATATTACAGAATTAATTTCTTAAAACAAGAAACCTGAAAAAGTGGAAATGCTTAACTGAAAAGCAGAAGCTAGTTGAACTTTAGTGAGGTCTGAAGTAATTCTCAATATTTTTTGAAGTAGGCACGTTTGACAATTTCATTAAATTCATTTTTGTTTCCACTGATTTCATGTCCATTTCAATTCCTCAACTATTTTGAGATCCCATTTGGAAATAGTTAAGATTACCATATTTGGGTTGCAAAAATCTAGAAAACTTAAACAATTAGAAATTTGTTCATTGCAAGGAAAATGCAGAAGCAGAATTCATATTATAGAAATGTATGAAAAGTTGATAGGAAGTAAATTATGTTGTTTGGCCATATCCCTTGGTTGTTATGAATAGGAATAAACTTGTTTTCATTTTTATTGTTCAAAGGTGAATATTTTGCAATTAGAGTTGGAAAACACAAATAAGTTACACAAAGAAACAAGTAACAACTATAAAAATGAAATTGAGATGTCTAAGACAAATGAAAAAAGACTTCTCAAGGAGGTGAGAATTGATGTTTTTGGTATTTTATAGAACTGCATAATTTACATTAGCATAATCGTATGCAGTATTTCATTGTATGGTCCATGTTTATGAGTTATTTACAGGTTGACTATTTGATAATTTTGATTTGTCTTCAGAATGTTCTCAGTAAACAAGATGTAAAAGATTGATATGGGTTGAACAAAGAAGTATTATAACTCATCCTTAGAATAACTTTGGAAGCAAAATCCTAAAGGTTTGGGAAAAGGAAGGAGCTGAAACGCATGCAAAATGATATATAGAGGATGTAATGACACTCATCCCAGAGAAAGAAACAATGAATGCCACTTTAAGCCAACAACAGCAAAAAACTTTAGCTTAGATCTTTGTCTCTCTTCCATCCCTATAGACTCATGGCCATAACTAGGAGATTGTAGTTTTAAACTTTAATTGAAACACTGGATAGCCTCAAAGTTGTAATAATGAGGGCAAGAATAAATGCATTCCTCTCACATCTACAGTTTAATAGAGGACAAAATAGATCTCTTTTAGGCTGCCCCTTGGAAACAAAGGTAGCTTTATGTGACAATTTCAATACAAATTTCAGCTTATATTGCTTATAAAATATAGTAAGGTCTAGTGTAAGGCAAAATAAGATACTAAATACTATATTAATGAGTCCATACAAACAATGAAAAGAATAATATTACAGACTACAACTGCAAGATAACAAAATTAACCTTGCACATGCATCACATGCTTTTCTTTCCAATTTTATTCCCATTTTCAAGAAGACAATTTAAAAAAAAAATTTATAGCCCATGTTTCCTTCAGAAGATAGAATACATTTCCTTCTAATTTTCTCTACACCACCTACCTAGTGAGATAGATTGGGTTGCAAGTAAGTGAGTGGCTAAAAATCAGCAAGTGAGCTTCTGTGGCTAAAAGTAGATTTAAATCTGAATCTATATATTGCTAGTTCAATACCTTAGCAACTACATCAACCTGGTTGTAGATGCAAGTATTTTAAAATCAGTTTGCCTATCTTCCTTTTAAGGTATACAGTGGAATTAGGATTTTCTAATTTCTGTGTTGCATTGTTGAGTGGCTCTTTCTTCCCAAAGGATGATGCCTGGTTTTGAGTTCAACAGAATAAAAGGCATTTGGATAACCTTATTTCAACAATAATAAGAACAAAAACTCTTACTGAGAACAATAAATATTTCTATTATTTTGTCCTTCTGTTTACCAAATATACAGATTGAAAATCAGAAAAAAAAAGTTAGTGCACTACCAGTGAAAAAGTTAATAAAATGGAACAGAGGCTATCATTATTATATCTGGAATGGAGGCCTTTCTTGCGCTAAGTTACATTAAATAATTTTGCTTTGTACCTGGACTTTCCTCTTTATGGCTGGTTGTTGAGACAGTGGTCTACTTCAGTTGTAGTGTGCCCCAGAGGAAATGAATTACCTGGATTTTCAGGATTCAGGCACCAAAACGAGGCAGTATTGGTTGCTCTGATAGATGACATTTATTGGGCCTGGCTAAGAGGAATGCACTATTTATAGCTCATATTTAATCTGTTGATGGCATTTGATTCCCTTGGCCATGTATCCTACTGATACATCTCTGATCTCTGAAAATTGGGGAGGCATATTTTAAGTGGTTCACCTTCTGCATTAGAAAGAGGTTCTAGATAATTTTTTGGAGAAGAGTGGTCTTCTTCTTGGACAGTCCCTTATGACAGGCTTCACCAACCCCTAGTCCATGGACCAGCACCAGTCTGTGGCTTGCCAGAAACTGGGCCTCACAAACAAGCAAAGCCCCATCCACAGGATGCAGGCAGCATACAAAACCATATCCCCTCCAGTCCACAGAAAAATCTTTCTCCACGGAATCGGTCCCTGGTGCCCAAAACATTGAGGACCACTGCCTTATGGGCTTTCCCAAATGTCTATTTTTTCAACTGTTGTTTACCGTCAAGATGAGACTGCTGGAAATGACACTTAGTTTGGGATGACACATCACTAGTACATTGATGATACTCAGTAGTAAATCTGTAAATTGAACTAAAAAGCTATCAAGATATTGATTAGCTGTACCATGATGGCATTAAGTATCTGAGAGGGCAAAACAAGCTGAGGTTGAACTCAAATAACACAAAAATGCTGTTTGTTTGGAAGTCATCTAGTTCTTTGTTCCATTTTTAAGTCTGAATGGGGAGCCACTACCTGAAGAAACAGCTTTGTGATATGCCTTCCTAGACTTTTGGTGGCTGGGCAGGTGGAGGCTGTGATCAGGAGGACCTTTGCCCAGTGTTTCTTGGTGTATCCATTACAGCACTACCTGGAGCAGGAGTTTGTAATAGTAACTCATATCCTCATCACCTTTGCAGTGCATTTTGCATAGGAGAACATTTCAATGCAAGCTACAATTGCTACAGGATACAGCAGCTCTTGGGCTGAGAAGTAAACACTATCACATCAGACTCATACTTCCAAGTGTCATTCAGTATTGGTTTTGATCTAGGATGGCTTGGTTCCTAGATTCTTGTAGAACCATTTTTTATGAGTAAAATGTATGTATGGGAATGGCATAATGGTTGGAATAATTGGTATTCTGGACAGAGTTATCTTATAGGGTAAATAGGCAGAAAAAATTAATAAATAATATTTTAGTGATGTTTCCCTCCTAAAGATATACAGTAGTCTGACCCTTGGAGATCAGCTTGATGTCTGCCTTGCCTCTATATCAAATGTAATCAAGATAGATTCCAATTCCAAATTCCCGTTTGAAGTTAATGTTGCCTTATATGATTAGTATTGTATGAGAATCCAGAAAATTATTATATTAAAAATATAGCTAATTCAATGTATGTTAGCTTAATTAAATTCATTTAATCATTTTCTCTCATTTAATCACTTTCAATCATATGTTTTGTCTTGTTACTAGATAGAAACAATGAATTCCTTAACTAATGAGGCAGTGGCAATGCAGAAAGAAATAGATATGCGATGTCAGCACAAGATTACTGAAATGGTAGCACTTATGGAAAAACATAAGGTAAGCATAACACACACACACACACACACACACACACACACACACACACACACACAGACACGGGATAGATAATACAATGTTGGCCATTAGCACTACTACCTGTCGGCAACCAATCCTCCTCTGTGTTTATGAGGGCAGGCAGTTCTCCGTCTGGTTGACCACCTCCTCCAATGCCTGAAGGGCCTGGGACAGCATCATCCTCAGCATCATCCTCAGCCCTGTCTTCACAAAACATGCCAAAGGAGTTGTGCTATCCTTGTCGGATGGTCCCTGTTCCAACTCCTCCCCCTCTGAACTAGGCTCTGATGGGATCATGACACTCAATTACTTAATGATTATTTGAAGCTATAATGAGTCTCTCCAGAACTACTTATGACCCAGTTGTGAAGTTCTGGCAGTTCCTCCCTCCCATTTTGGGTGCTTGGCAAGCAGCCCACCTTCATATTTTTGTGACTGTGATTCATGACTTTTTTGCCAGAAACCCATGTTTACTTCTGATTTACTTAGGTACAATGGGCTTCTTTAACAACCATGGTGCTCACTGAAGTACTGTGGGACTAAAAAGGTTGTAAAACTGGGCATGAGCACATGGTGTCCCATTTAATGGGCAGAACAAGTTACAATCGTACTTCAGAGCTCAATTCTGGTCGTAGGTTGAAGTGAATGCATGTAGTACTACTTATATACTATCTCTACCTACACCTGGCTTTGCAACTGAGTCTGGAGAGTGAGTTTTGACTTTTCTCTCAGAAATTAAGCAAAACAAAGTCTTATAGGAGGCTTACTACAAATTTCAGGTCCCCTTCACTTTTCATTTCTGCTACATGCACTCACCTTTATCTTTCTGATAGAAATAGGGAGGAAAATGTTTTTACTTCCTTGTTCTGAGTCTGTAATTCTATTGGAAAAAGCCATTTATATCTGCTTCTCAAAAGAAGAAAATCTATGGAAGGACCAGTGAGTAGTTTCTATAAAGCAAAATGTTATTGCAGAAAATTGAGGAAAAGATGATATCTGAATAGTAAACATTAGCAGTGATGAATAATTATATTCCAAATGGATTAAGCATTTTGAAGTAATTTTTCTTACTTTAATCATTGTTCTGACTATATGAAGAAAACCTTAGGATGTTTTCTGAGCCATCATCTTGAAAAGGAACGTAGAATCCTTGAATTACGTTACAACACCTTTCCCCAATTTAAACGTGCCCTTCTATTTGGAACACTGAAGCATTGTTTTAGTATGGCACAATCTCTCCCAACTCATATTTCATCATTCTTAAACTGCTGTTCCTATGCACATATTCTTTGAAAATATCCCTATTAAACACATGGGTCTTTCTTCCATATATGTACTGAGATATGGAAGAAAGACCCACGTGTTTAATAGGGATATTTTCAAAGAATATGTACATAGGAACAGCAACTTAAGAATGATGAAATACGAGGTGGGAGAGATTTGTGCAGGACAGTTAAATCTCAAGTAATACAGCCAGTGGAACTGTCTGGCTTGTTCTTATTGCATTGGGAGAGGTGAAAATTGTTCAGATCTCGGTCTTTCTTTTTCTCTCTACACAGACATCATATAGACATACATGCATTCACACACCCACATGCAACCCTCATTAGTGTAGTTGTTGTCTCATTTCCAATGTACGTCAAAATTGCCCTTCTTTATTTTTGCTTATGTACAGGTACCTGATAGTTGGTCTTCCACATGTTTGATATTCCCATGTCCCAGCATAAAAAATTAGATGGAATATGCAGTTTCAGTGAGGTAGCCTATTCCAGCCACAACAGTTTTAGCTATGAAGGCATACAGCTACTAACCAGGAATGTGCTGGTACATTTGCCGTAAGGTTACTATAACAGAACATTCACCTCTGAAGGCTCCTTTTCCTTGCAACCTAGAATGTCCATACAGAAAGTATTCACTGGCATAAGAACACTTTTGCTCAGCTTTAACAAGCAACAGACTGGTGGTTTCCATTACATATCTTCAACAAATGTTAAATGTGTCACTTTTAAACAGGTAGGTTCCAGCAGGCACTATTGCTGGTTCACTCATGTGCACGTGGCTTGCAATTAAAATTGTTCTGTGTATGTGCAGAACTCAAAAACAAGATTACGACACTTATGGCACCATCCGGGGAACCAGTTTGGGGGTGTGGCAGCCTGGGTCGCTGCCGGTTCCAGCAACCCAAGCCGTCAAACCACTACTGGTTTGGCTAAATCGGTCCGAACCGGTAGCAATCCATCACTGCTTTCAGACTACAGCAACTAAATTGTAAATGAGCTTAAAGAGAAAACAAAGAGAAAATGTGCTCCTTGTGGTCCGTAGGTAAAAGAGTTACTAAAGTGTCTGTATAACTGAAGTCATTTAACCAAGCTGATTTATATTTGAAAACCCTATAACTTACAGAAAGGTCCTTTGTTTCCAATAGGTTTTGATCAGTGACCTTATGAAAAGAGCACTGTTCAGAATGAAGAGAGTACCAGAATGGCCTTGTCATTTCATTTTGCTACACAGAAGGGTCTTAAATGCAAGTGCAGCACATTAACAGACACTACTTTTCTTGAAAAGAGACATCTGTTTGAGACAGTTTGACTTCAGTTCAGTACTTCTTACTGAAAAACAAAAGTGATATAATCTTCATAGTAAAAGTTGCTGGTTAAGATAAATTGTGTTTACCCCATGATGTACTTAATTGAAATAAAATACAGCCATTTGCCATTCGCTTAATAATTATATTGAAATGCATATTATTTTTAGTTCAGTTCTTAGTGATATCTCACATTAGAGACACATCACCATGGAGAAATAAGAGTTGATGATGATTTGATGGCACATAATTGGTATGGAATGTAATCCTTGTTTTAACTACTAAATATCTGTTCTGTACAGCACCAATATGATAAAACAGTGGATGAGAAAGATACAGAATTAGAGTTTCATAAGTCAAAACTGCAAGAACTATCATCAAAAATAGAGTCTTTGGTAAGAATATCTTGTAAGTTATTTTTAGACTGATGTGCATTAGATGCAGGTACTTTAACTTTCTTTTTTTCTGAGGTATTTGCATCCTGGATAGTATTTGGATGAAAGAACACTCAAAAATTTCAGAGTAAAACTGCAAGTTTAAAAACTTCCTGACAAATGACAACAACAAATCACTTATTGTTTTTGCTGTGAAAATTACATGGTGGTATCTATGTATTCACAAGAATTTGAGTTAAACTTTGTTTTTTAATAGTTTCTTTTTCTGCTGTATTTACTCTTTACTGCTTTAAAAAAAATTGATGAGTATTTCACAGGATTTGTCTCAACTTTATTTCTCACATAATTGTTATTCTCAGGAAAATGAACTTTCTTGTAAGAAAAATGAAGTTTTTTCTCTTCAGGAGCAGCTTAAAAGAGAAATTAATGAGAAGGTATGTCTTCTGAACTTACAGTAAAGATACACTGTGTAAAGATACACAATAATAAATTCTTAATGTTCTTCCATATGACTAGACATTAAAATATAAATCCTAATTTATTATATTTGCATAAAAATGTCATCCAGCAGTAATATGTATAAAATATCCATTTAAATAAACCTGTATCTGATTTTTAATTACAAGCTAATTAATAAACTCATTACATACTTGAAGGAAAAGGTTAAGAAAAAGTAAACACCTTTTATCATTTTTAATAAAAAAATAAACATGTTTGAGGCGTACTCTCTGAACTTGATTTTCTTGCAGATATTTCATTACTGAAACTAGGTAATATCATCAGTGCTGCATTGATTATATTATCGTGTTTCCCCAAAAATAAGACAAAGTCTTATTTTCTTTCTTTTTGGGGTTGCCGGGTGGCTGCTCTCTTGCGAGGAGGTGTCCGAAGAGCCAGGCACAGCCTCAGGGGCAAATGGCTGTGTTGCGCTGTCGCAGCAGCGCAATACACCAGCCATGAGATGGCCATGCTCACGAACAGCCATCCGGCAACCCCCTTTCCAACCAGGCAGAGCACCACTCATCAACCCAGTGATATCCCAAAGGTCCTAAGCCGCGTGGTGCTCTGCCCTTGCCCCAGCTCCCGCGGCTTGGCGCCTTCGGGATACCCTTAGGTCAGTGCATGGTGCTCTGCCCAGCTGGAAAGGGAGGTAGCATGAGAACCTGTTCCGTCCCCAGCTGGTGTACCTCCCAACCTCACCATGCCCTAGCCCAGCTTTCCCTGCACGGTCAGGGTGCTGCGCCTCTGCGGCGCTCCAAGCATAACCTATTCTCCGGCTTCCAAACTCTGGAGATCCACAGCCAAGTCTTTTGGCAACGGCCACTCTCGGAGTATGCTCTTTGGTTGTGGGCTGGCTGCCGGCAGAGCGTATTCTCAGAGTATACAACCATAGAGCGTATTCCCAGAGTGGCAATTTCCAGAAGATTCTGCATCCTACCTCCGTGCTTTGGAAGCTGCAGAAAAAGCCATGTGGCGGCGGCGGGCGGTAGCGAAGATGCCCTGGCTCTGCAGGGAGAGTTAGGCAATGGCATCGTAAGGCTGGGAGGCATGCGAGTGGGTAGCGGAAAAGCCGCTCATGCAACCCCCCCCCTCTCCAGCCATGCAGAGCTTCATTCACTGACCTAGGGGCATTCCAAAGGCGCCAAGCTGCGGGAGCCGGAGGGTGGCGAACAGGCGCTCACGGGGCTTGGCAATACCCCTTGATCAGTGAATGGCACTGTGCCCGGCTGGAAAAGGGGATTGCCGGGCGGCTGCTCGTGAGCGTGGTGACCTCATGGCTGCTGTGTAGTGCTACTGCAACAGCGCAACACAGTCGTTAAAACCCTAGGCTGTGCCTGGCTCTTCGAGACCCCTCATTCCAACCCTGAACTACAAATATTCTCCTTTATTGATAAAACATGTCTCTCAACATGGTTCCTAAACCAAACATTATTAAATATATTATCTTTTAGATAAATATAGCCTCTTCAATGAATTAACATCAGAAGAAGCCTTTTGGAAATTGTAGTAAAAGTGGAATTTGTATAGTAGTTTGCCCTATTCGTCAATCGTAAGCAACTTTTATGCTCTTAAAAATATATTTTAAATATGAAGAAGAATAAAAAGGCTAAGACCTAAAGTGTTAGCAAATTTGGAAAAATCTGAAGTGGACAATATTCACCAACAGTTTTAAATAAATTGTACAATATGGTCAATAACTTGGAACAATTATTGAATCAAAGCAAGCCAATTCTGTGCTGGCTTAGTTTTAATATTTTTACACAATTAGATGTACTGATAGTTACAAATTTTTCCATTCAACTGAACTTTGAAAGTTAATGAGGCTTATTTATAAATTTTCATTTGCTATATTTTCAGCTGAGAGTAGGAATTAAAGTCTTTTCTGAAATTAAATGACTTCTTAATCAAAAGGCATGTTACATATTATGAAAAAAATCATTTTACTTGCTTTGTTTTCTTTTGTTTTCTTTGTTTTTACCTTCAGGAGAACCTAGCCAGAGAGGCAAATCAGGTAAGGAGAACATGCAGATTGTGGCTTTAGAATTCTTTCCAACACTTTCACAATAGTTTTGTTCAAGATCATGTGGCCAGAAGGGAGGGGCTTTGAACATTTAGGTTTTTTTTCCTGAACACATTGCTATCTGGTCTGGCTCATTTTTTAATCTTAATCTAACTTGGCTGACTTCTTTCCTCCAAATCAAATTTAGTTTTGATCTGTTCATCTTTCAAAGTATGATTATTCAGTTTTCAGACAGGTAAAGTCCAGAGTCCCTTAAGGTAGTTTCTTTCCCACATTCTGTTTGGCTGTAAAAGAATAAAAAACATAAAGTGACTTATTAGCTTACTTTTTCAGAATTTCTTATACTTTGAAATAATTTGATTTTAGAAGTTAAATTAATTCAAGTTAGTTGAATTTATGGTTTCTTCTTATTCTTTTGTACTGTTCTTACTATATTTAATTTTAGAAACTACAGGCATCACTTGTACAAATTCCTAAAGCTAGCAGTTCAGACTCTCTGTCAGTTAACTCCCAAAATAACATATGTCAACATTTTATACCTGCTAATGAGAACATAGAATATGCAGAGAAGTCTTCGTGGACACCTGCCAAGGTTTGTTCCTTAACAAATTCTTTTATTTCGTTTTCCTTTATTTTAGATTTATAAAGATAGTTATTATAAAGCTTGTTTTGAAATATTAACTATTTAATTTATAGAGGAAAATGTTTTTTTAAATTTTTTTAATTTTTATTATTTCAAGCCTTTTGGATACATTAGAGCCATTAAGGCATCAGGCTAGAAATCAGGAGACTGTGAAATCTACTTCTGCCCTAGACCCAAAGCTAACTGAGTGACTTCAGAATAGTAATTCTTGCCTTAGGAAGGAGACGGCAGCATATATTTGTGAGAAAAAATAAAGGGACAAAAGAAGAGCAACAAGAAAATAAAGAAATAAAAATGGGAGGTAGAATAGAATGTATTTACATACATATACTGTAAATATAATCTCTAACATAAATGTTATCATTTTTAAAGAAAAGTAGTATTATTGTAGTTGCATTAATATTACACTGAAATGAGATTTCAAGTGCAAATTCAAGAAAATGAAATTTTATGCAGGGATGAGAAAAACAATAAAAAATATAGTTTAAAAAAATAAGAAAACAAAACTATATTTGCAAGAAAAAGCATTTCAGCGGCCCTCTCCCTTTTGTTATTTTTTATTTTCCATGAGTATTAATAGGCATGCATTTTTTATTATTTTTAAACAACTGCAATTATTATTTATTTAGATTCTTTTAATTATGTTTAGATAATTTTCTAATTATATATATATATATATATATATATATATATATATATATATATATATATATGTTATATTTATGCTGATAAATAAATAAAGGGTGACTTTAAGTATATATATATATATATATATATATATATATATATATATATATATATATATATGTTATATTTATGCTGATAAATAAATAAAGGGTGACTTTAAGTATGTATATATATATATATATATATATATATATATATATATATATATATATATATATATATATATATATATATATATATATAGTATTTATATTGTATACAAGGAAGTCATTCCTGCTTAAATGAAATTAGACTTACATTATAAATATATGCAGTCAATCTTTCCATTGTCCCAATTTCTCTGATTTTGGACTTTCAAATCTTGTATTGTTAGCAAGGTTTTGTTTTCTTTTGCAATGTTGTGTGTGCCAGATTCTTGCTGCTGTTGGTATATATCTTAATAAATTGTGATGCTTTTTCATTTTGCTCTCGAGGATCAATATTTGTGGTTTCCACTAAAAAAAATATTTTCAGACTTTTCTGAATGCTTTGGTATGTTTCCCCCAAAAAAACATTTGCGCCTTTTTGCATGAGAGCTATATATGGCAAAAGATTGCATTTCCAATATTTATTGTATGATCTATCTGCTTTGGCAATTATTGCAAGAATTTTATACCATTGAACATGTTATACCAATTTTCTCTCATGTTGTGGCTTACTGTAAATTTTACTATTTTTTTCCATAGTTCTACTGTTATTTCTTTAAAAAATTTACACTCATTTTATCATTTTTTGCCTTCATGTTTTGTATCATATTGATATATGTAATCATCTCTTTCTTATTATCTTAATTATCCTTGACATAAAAATATTTGAAGATGATGAGGATGCAAGTTGTGAAATTATTGGACTTTCAAGGGATTTCAATTTTTTAAAGAATGTTATTAAATTTCAAAAAAAGAGAGATAAAAATGCAAAATTACAACCAAAGAGAAAAGATGGGGAATCAAATAACAAGGAAAGCTTTAAAAAGTAAAATTAAAAAAACAAATAGCAAAAATAGCAAAAATGGATTACTTCCAACACTCTTCAGTATAGATACAGTTATACAATAAAATGCACTTTAACAAAGAACAGATACAAAACTAAAAATATAATGATATACATACTAAAAATCACTTAGTAATTGCAATAGTATATACCATTATCAATCTGAATTAAATATATAGCCCATACATATATCATATTATGAATTCCAAAAATAGTCATAATACTAGATTCCCGCCCCTGCAGGCCCTCTGAAGGCCAGAAATGGCCTGTTTTCTGACTTCTGGGTTGCCTGAAGGGCCATTTTTTGATGCCTCTGGAGGGCAAAAAGCAGCCAATGTGCAAACTGGAAGTTCGGGAAGTTCAGGCCTCCTAAAACCTCCAGAGAGAGAAAAAACAAAAAAACGGTTGTTTTTCGCCGTCTAGATGCTTCAAGGAAAAATGGCTGAAAACGAAGGCTAAAATCAGCTGACCAGTGTGGGCATGCATGCTGGAACTGACAGGGCAACGCCTTGTGTGCTACCTGTGTCACGGATGCCATAGGTTTGCCATCATGGCCCTAGGTACTCCTCAAAGGGTTTTACAGGAATAGTAATGCACATATTTGAACTTTTTTCCATGGATACAGTTTTTCTGGGATTATTATTACTTTGATTCATTAGGATATTCCATATCCTCTTCCTAGAGTTCAAGTCCTCTGTTTTTGCTCAAGCAAAAATGTTAATGTGCTATTACCTTGTTGAATTATTTTAGATGCCTTCCCTCATAAACTATAACAAATTGCATCAAGTGAGACATTTAACATTATGTTGCTTAAATGTTTTTAAGAACATCTTATGGTTTAGTTGTTAAAAGTCATCATAACTTGTTTCTAATTTTATTTTACATAGACATATACTGTAAAGACACCACCAAAATCTAAACTGCTAAGAAAAAGCACCAATTTAGTTTCAGAAGGAAGAAAAAAGAAAAGAAAAGTTATTTTGGAATTAGATTCTCGGTCGGACAGCTCTGAAAACACTGATCTCCTGGTATTAATTTAAAAATTACTCTGTCTATTGAAATGGCTTGAAATATGTACAAAAAGTAGAATTATTTTATTAAGGTTAAATAGTAATATTTAATTTAATATCATCAACTGTTGCGGTTTCTCATGATTTTGAAATTCTTATTTTTAAAGGAAGAGTGAGGTATTCATCAGGTCTTGATAAAAATTATGAAAAGAATGTTATAAATGAAATGAAAATGTTTAAAAATTGAAAGGATTATAGGTATAGATGATATGGTTGTAAAAATGTAAATATATGAGATAGTTGTTTGGGCAAGAGAATCTTTTATTGATTCTCAACTTGCTTGTTAACTACTAGATAGTAAAATATTGCCAACATGTAAGAAAGACTAGAAGATACAAGCAACTTACTTCAGAGATTCCATAGCTTTTTTGCTTCTGGTTTATTGAATTTTTCCCATTGATGGATTCACTTTATTGTCATTTTTTATTACTAACCCTATTACATTGTTTGAGAAGGGGGTGATGCATTAGCAATAGAATAGGGAAATATGAAAAACACAAAGACATATAAGATCAAAACAAGAAAATGATGTACAAAGAGCTTGGGGTTGCAGAATAATGCCAAAGATGAACAACTTAAACTAGAAGACTTGATAATGCAACAAGATAAATAAATTCAATTTAAATTTATATGTCTCTCTTAATAATCTACAGGATTATTCAGGGAGAGTGAAGCACTTGTATCTCTTGAGGATGGGATACAATTAGAAGATGGGGAGGATGTGAATATGTGAGAGTTGAAGTTTCTTGCCCTGGTGTTGATACTATTTTGATGTATCATGTGAATGACAAATACAAAATCTCTCAAGGAAAGTGGGCTGGAAATATAGAGATGACAAAGATTGGAAAAACAAATAATTTTGAGACAGTTATTACATTACCATGACCTGAGTAGAAACTTTCCTTGCCCAAACAAAACTATGATGCAGATTAATGCAAATGAGATGAATGGGAGAAGATAAAAATATTTTCACCCAGCTTCTTTGATGACAGATTAACCAAAGTGACCTGATCTATTCTGGATATAAAACAGATATAACATTTAAATGACCTTCTTGCGGGAAAGATAGAGATTAGGGGTGTGGGAGTTGGCAGGGGGGAAAAGGTTCAAATTATTCCTGAACAGGTTTTTAAATATATTGATATTCACCCTCTTCTAAAGGGGCAGTATTCTATTTGAGGCAGAAGGAAACAATGGCAATTGGAAAAGTGCATCAAATAGATTACTTTCCAAAAGAAGATAAGCTGGTATAAAGGAATCAGATTCAAGGTCAGATCTAACTAAGCATGAATTCCTGGAACAAATAAGGGAGGAACAGCCACGCTGGAGATGAGAGGAAAGGGAGAAAAATATTTCCAATCCAACCTTTATCAACTTGTTCCTACCTGAACCAAAATAAATCTTTTATTTATTGGAAATAGTAAAGGGCTCATTAAGCAGCTGCCATTTCCAATTAATTATTTAAAACTTTAATCGCAGTAAATTATAAAACATGGCACATTAAATACTTAACTAAAGGTCAGTGAGAAAATAGATCAGAAGACAAAATCAGGTTAATAAGGGAATTAAAAGGATTTAGCTCTTAATTGGTATCTATAGATGGAAAGTAAACTAGTATAATAGAACCTTTCCCAAAGGAAAAAAGTGAGTCAGTAGACACAAATAGGTGATATGGAGTTCCTTCTTAAAGATCTAATATTGCGTATCAAAGAAATATTGAAGGTTATGATTGAAAATCTGTTGGGAAAAGTGCTGCTTAAGTAGAAGATAAATAAATACCATATTATACATGGATCATGTAGCTATTTATTTCAGAACACCTGCTGAATGAAGAAAAACTCTTTCATGCATGGTTCTGTAAAAAGAAATTCGATATTAATCACAAATTATTAAAATTACATTAAAATTACATTTTTACCAGAAAATCTGGTGAATAGATGGGCATCCATGTATTTGGCAATGGCATTTCATTTTTATGGTAGTAAGGAAACACATAAGCAAAATAAGTAAATGTAAAATAAGCAAATTGGGACCATTGAGCATTCCCTTTTTTAACTGCCTGCTATATAAAAATTTGTGGATTAAGTTGATCTTCCTGATATTGTCAAGATTACTAGAGCACAAATGCTATTATAACAAATTATAATGACTCAGTAACATGTAAAGTTGCTTCCTTTTATGTTGTAATTTACAAAACTCTCCAGAAACTGTTTAGGAATAAAAATTGTGTAAGCTATGAAATAATGTTTTATATTTTATAAATTAAAACCGACTTGATATTAAATACCTGATTACTTTTAGACAGTACAGCATAAACATCATTACTGTTTATGTAGTTCAGTGTTCTTTTCTCTATAGTTGCTTAACCAAATACATGATTAGTAAAAAAGGATGTGAATGTTAGGAGCAGAGAACGGGAGGGAGGTGACATCTGCTATCAATGTAGCAGCCACCTCCAGAGTTGAACCTCCCCCTTTGGGTCCCTAGACCAACTTGCAGAGCCAGATCTTTAGACTTATATTTGGTTATCTAGAAAGCATTCAGATAAATTGTCAAATTAATTTATTAGGGCTGCATGAAGCAGGTGTCTTCATTAATGTTCATGCAATCTCAGAAGCTCAGGAACAGCAAATATGCCTCTTTTAAAATGCTGTACATAGCTTTGTTTTTTGTAAGATGCATTGGATTCTTCACTTGGAAATGATTTTTCAAACATCTAAGGATGGTCATTCACACTCATTAAATTGTGAAATTTAATCTTTATGTAATAAAATGATGGTCAACTGGGCATATTCTTCAGTGCTATAGGATTCCACTTAATTATTTGGTATTTGATACTATGTTATCAAAATTCCCAATTAATGTATCTGGCGTTCCTTCCAGACTTTTTGTAAGCATTCAAAGTTTTCTTCCAGACATTTCTAAAACTTACTTTGTATTTGTTTTTGATTTTAATGGTATTTGTTTACTTTTGTCATTTATAAATGCCATGCTGCCTATTAGTCTGCTGAGACTTTATTAACTGATTCCACAGAATGAAATATTGTTTAGAAAACTGCATTATACTGTTATGTTCACCAACTGTCTGAATTATATATTCCACGAAAATTGGCATATGATTAGGTTACTTTTGATTAGAGATTTGGGGGACTTATTCGTTGTAATATATATTTCATGTCCACATTTTTATTTCTTATACATAGAAGCCTTACATTAATATTGTGAAAGCAAAAAAAAACCATGAGTCTCTTTTTTTCCACCATAGACTTATACAGCCTCCTTCTATAATGCTACAGAAGTAACAAGGCAATGAGCTTACTATGGAGGAGATGCCAAAGAATAGATCTCCTTCCCTACTATGAATTTAGATCACATTCTTTGTGAACTGAGAGGGAGAGAGAGAAAGAATAGTACATATTAATGGTTAATACAACACCCTAAATTAGATATACTTTAGTAGCAGGGTGTAATATATAATGAAACATGAAAGAAGGGATTCAGTATATGCAAATATTTACTTTTAACACTTATTTCCCCCCAAGAGTATTGTAACAGAACAAGAAATGTATAAAAAGCTGAATAAAGACTATTCAGAATCTTCTCATCTATGCATCAGGACACCACAGCAGGTATTTTACTAATTTCCTGGAAGCCAAATTTGACCTCAAAATGACTATTTAACAAATACTAAGTCAAGTATTTTATATATAGATTCAAGCTCCATCTATTCTGAAAACTCCAGGATCTTCAATGAAACTTGCCACTGTGAGAAAGATGCGAGAGGCAGGATGGACTGCAATTTCCAAAATCGACCGAAGACAAAAAATGAAAGAAGCTGGAAAGCTCTTTATTTAAACCATTTTTATTTTTTCTTGTTAGAAGAATTAATTGTTCAGTTAGATATATATTTATATTCAAAGTTACTTTTCTATTAATATTGTGTGAAGCCTCAGTGGGCATATAGACTAACATGCCCTTTGAAAATGCTTTGCAAAGTGGATCCCAATATCTAATTCCAATCCCAATAAGGGCTAGTACATGTTGAAGAGTCCACTGCTGTGTCTGTATTGCTTTGCAACATATTTCTAATGATATTTACAGTGAAGCCCATCTCATTGCCTGCATTGGAATGAAATACATTGGAATGATCAGAGTCAATATAGCTCTGCAAAGCAGCCCTACTTCACACATGTCTACTTTCTATATTTTGTTTCAGTAACATTCATTTTTGCAGTAATGTAGCCCAATTCTTTTGAAAATACTTTATATTTGAACACATCTATTAAAAGCTTATCTTACAGAGCGACCCATTTCTTGTAACTACAGTTGTATTTGGGAAGTATACACATCCCATCCTTAAGAATTTCACCTGTGTAAGAACGATAATTAGTAAGCAGAACTAATAACCCATACTTCCTCAGTAGAAAAGTTAAGCAAGATTTCTTCCCATAACCCTTTGTTAGCCTTCCCATATATTCTACAGGTGGAAATTATTGTAAGCAAACACGAATGTTACCGTTATTATTAATATTGAAAATATAGTTTAAAGAATTAAATGTTCATGTTATTTACCGAAGTACAGTGCAATCTCAAAGAGAAATTTTTCAAAGTGGGAAGCAAAATATTATTAATTGTTATTGGAAATGCATTGTAGTAATAAAGTTATTTTATTTTCTGACACTGAGTTAAGTCATATTCCTAATTAGCACAAGGATTTAAATGTCTTGTTAGCCACATCCAAAAACAATTCTTTATAAATTCCTAGCGATGGTTTCATAAATTGGGATTAAGATTCAAGGTTTTTTTTCTAGAAAAAAATCAATCTAAATTTCCTAGGCTGTATTAAAGGGTAAGTGATAATTTTGAAGCTCATCATCTTCATACCACATCATGCTAAGATTAAATTAAATTCTTGATGCATCTTGATATAGAGTAGCACTGATGATGTTACCTCATTGGGTAGTGAAATATCTGCAAGAATACAAACCAGTTCAGAGAGCACTAAGGACCCCTCATGTCAACCCGGAGCTACAAATATTCATCTTTATTAGTGATGCATTTTCATTGTTAACACCTACTTTTGGGACCTGTCTGATCATTTTTGGACAATTAAAAGCATTCTGATACTACAATGTGACTTCTGAAGCAGCATTAATGTTCACTGTTAAAGTTTTAAGCAAAGTACACCACTGGGAAAATAGTATAGATACAAATAAGAATTACAGTCTTTCGTCAGTAAAGCATTTTAAATCCAGAATATCCATAGTGAATAATCAATATTCATGCTAGATTACAAAATATCAACACTGATCAAAACATTAAAAATGTTACTGTAAAAAGAATATTTTATTTGAATCCAACTGTTCCCCATGTTTTCCACTTCTTCCAGTACAACACCTAAATTCATTCTGAGATTTTCCAAACTCAGAACACCATGTGTTTTAAGTGAAAATATAAATGAGTCTTGTACATGAGATTAGTATCAAATCTTAAGGGAGCATCTTAATGAAGCAAAGATGATGAATGTTAGGAGCAAAGGAAAGGAATATAAAATTGAACTGTTTTATTAGAGTTAAAACAAATACTACATTCTGTGCATCCTTTCTGGATTTTTTACTGATTCGGGAAGGAGGGAGGGAAATTTTAATTCAGACTTTTCCTGTTGTGCTTATCTGCTACAAATATAAAAAACAAAATGGAATAAAAGTCAACTTAATATTTCAGAATTCCAGATTGTATATAAACAGTATAATTCATGAATACAAATGTCCTGGAACATAAAAAACAAGATTGTTAGCACAGCACATAACTCAAAAATGTAACAGCATTCCTCACTAAAAGTTTTATTTATTTAGTTAGTTAGTCAAACATGAACAAGATAATAGGTATAAGTATAAACATGGACATGAACACAGGAAATGGGTATGAATAAATGCAGACAATAGGACAGGGACAGTAGGCATGCTAGTGCGCACGCCTTAGGAAAGGGGTGAGGTTCTTATGTTTCCAGAGATATCTGTTTCCTAAAACATTTATTTACGTGTTTTATATAGCCATTTATTTCAAATGTGTACGGCTAAATAGAAAAAAATCACAAGAATACCAATTAGCACAACTTTTGTTGCTTGCCATAATTTTGTGAATATCAGTTTCTATAGTCTTATAACTTGGTACTGACCAGAGTGCTGATCTAACTTCCTCTTCTATTACTAGAGCTTGTAGGTAGGAATATCTTCTCAGATACCTTGGAGGTTGACATATGTAGTAGTTCAGTATACCCTTTCAATTTTTCTTTGATCTTTGAATAAATTATTATCTGTCCATTGGTGTCCTTTAGCATACAAATTTGATATTAGAACATTCTGATTCCTTTGAAAGATTTTCCTCCCCCCCAAAGTATATTTTCATCTTGAATTTGTTGAAATACTACCTTTTACCAGGCCTCTTGCTCTTTGTTGAGCGCCTTTCTAATATTTTTGTCTTTCTAACATACAATTTACAAACAGAAAGTTTAATTTCTTCATCTTTGGCAATCTTTTAATGTTCATCCTTAACAATACCCTTAAATTCATTCTATCGTTCCACTCTTCACACACAGGAATGCCAGTCAACTGCTTTTGCTATCCCATTAAGATTTCCCCCTCCCCCAAGATGCATAGATATACACTTGCAATGGTTATAGTCAATCAAAAAATTATGCAAGTGATGGCTTTGTAAAATATGTAAACCAAAGCACTGATATCCTACAATGAATGTCTGGCCTTGCTCTCCACACCGATTGGTGTGTTCTGGGAGGTACATATCCGTAACAGTAGTTCATCAAGTTATTTGTGTAGTTACATATCCATCATTGTAATATTGGTTTTGTTTTTGCTTCTATCATGGGCACCTGTGATGCTCAGAATCAGAACTAGTAGCAAATAGGAACCAAGGCCACATGGAAAGTATGATTCTCCCCAATTTCTAACAATCACAGAGTTGGAAGGGACCTTGGAGGTCTTCTCGCCAACCCCCTGCTCAGGAAACCATATACCATTTCTAGTTTCACTTTAGAAACTTTTCAATGAACTGTGGACTAAGGCAGAATTTATATATGTGACAGGTAAAGGAAATGTCTTTGAAAGATAATTTATAATATTTAACACATAGTAATTTGAAAATCTAAATTGATTTTATGCAATGCAATGCTGAACATCCATATTAAATAAATATGCAATTTTGCAGCCAATCTTGGAAAATTTCAATTAATTGTAGGTGTTTAAAAACCTGTAAAGAATATCTGAAATTTTACTTCTGCTGAACAAGCAACAAGTATAACTATTTCTATTCCTATGTCAACGCTAATGGTAGATAAACCTAGAATTCTTTGGCAGCTGGTATTTCTAAACTGTTTTTAAGACATTCTAGGTAAGATTCTGCTTCCTGTCAACTTACTGGATTTACATCAATTTAACATAGGATACAAAGATAAGTTTCCCACTTCCTACTCAAATCTAATTCTTTACAGGAAGGAAAAGCATAACTGCTTATTTTTTCAGTAATAATCTTACATTTATTCAATGTTTGTGACATCTTTAAATTGCCTGATTTTTAAATATTAATCTTTTGCATTTTCTGTAGCATTATTTATCACTGGAGCACATCTAGTGCTTATTATTTCAATTGGATGGGATTATTCATTTGATAGCAATATAGTAATGGTAACTTCCATTTCATGAAAGTGTAAATGACTGATGTCACTGAGTAGATGTTTTGGTAAAAAAGAAAGGTTAAAACTGAATGATTCATACTTAAATGGCAAGGACCAGATGTCATTGGTTGGCACTTTCAGATTTTAGTGACTCTTGGAGAAGTCATTAATTTAATAGCATTAAATAGATTTGAATTAGGTTTGTCATATTATGCCATGGTTTATGGATTAAATCATAATGGGCTGCATACATAGGACATGGTTTATGCACCATAATGTCTAGGCCCATCCAATACAATAAGTTAAAACCAAATAAATACCATTGCAATTTAGTGCAATGTATGAATCCAGACATAGCAAGATTAAATATAAAACTGATTAAACACATTGATGTAGGTCCTGGTCAAAACCTTTCTAGGAAGAGAATATCTGGACTAAACCAAAATTACATATAAAGAAATGTAGTGTCACAGGCATGGATAATGTTGATATATGTTGAAATATTGCTTCTTTTTGCTAACCGTGAAAGTTCATCTGTCAGAAAATAAAATTATTTAGGGCAGATAACTAGAAATTTTCAACTGAGATGGTATGAGTGGTATTAAATGCCACATACATAATAATAGTTTCTCATAAGTATTTAATTTTATAAAGTTCAAATATTTCCTACAAGAGCTTTGGATACTCGAAGTGGAAGTATACCTGACTTCTTTTAGTGCAACATAACTTTGCAAATTATCATAGAATAAATGGAAATAAATAAGAAAATGTGTACAATACTGACACTTAAAAATATTAAAAATTATAACCTCCATTATTAAACTGCTCAGTATTCATAGATATTACACATTTCTATAAATCAGCCTAAATAGCCTAAATTATGCTGCAAAGTAAAGCAGGATGATGATGTTATATTTTTGTGTTTCTCAGTTATAACATGCAATTTTAATGAGTATTCTATTGAACTACATAGAAGGGTTGACAAATATTTTCTAAGACTCTTCCTCCCTCCCTCCCTTCTCATACTTTATCCATTTACTTTGTATTATATTTCTGAGTTTATATAATTGTAATAGTCAAATTCCTCATAGCATGCTTGCTATGCAATCGACAAGGAAGGATAGTAAATAAATTAGTCTGGTCTCAGACATTCAATCTACTTTTTTCATGTAGGCAAATTTTCTCATTAAAAATCTGTTAAAGGTTCTAAGAGTTATGGCCTGAAGAATGGAATAACTACAATTCCCCGTGATCAGATGAACTTACTGTCTTGCTAAATACAGTGGGGCAAAAAAGTATTTTAGTTAGCCACCAATTGTGCAAGTTCTCCCACTTAAAAATATGAGAGAGGCCTGTAATTGACATCATAGGTAGACCTCAACTATGAGAGACAAAATGAGAAAACAAATACAGACAATCACATTGTCTGATTTGGAAAGTATTTTTTTGCACATTATGGTGGAAAATAAGTATTTGGTTATCTCATGTTTTTAAGTGGGAGAACTTGCACAATTGGTGGCTGACTAAATACTTTTTTGCCCCACTGTAAAATAAAGTGCAGAAAATTATGTATTTTTTAAGTTGTGTTCATTGTGTATCAGAATTTTGACTTCACTATTCCATATACATCCCTCACTGAAAGTAACTTCACTAGACTATAGGTGATGTCTGTACATATGGGCACTTCCATAGGGCAATGTTTCCATTTTCCAGTCCTTAAGCAGTCTGAAAATTCATACCTATATTCTTCCTTTATGTTAACCAAGGAATACTGAGAACATAATATGCCATTCAAACTGTCCCTTCACTTGACCAATAGAAACCTAAAAGCAATGCTATTTGTTTTACAGTATGTCTTGTCCAAACTTATTAGACTTCAAACTGTGACTTATTGTAGAGCCTTTTAATACTTGAGTAACCCAAATCTCATAATTGATTCCACACAAAAGGAAAAGAAATACGTAAAGATCCAGCAGTTTGCTAGCCTGCTTGCTCTTCACCGTTTCCATCTAGATTTTTTTTATCTCTGCTGAAGCAAGCCAGCATTAAAAGACCTATCGGATGGATGAGCAAAAATGAGAAATATACTTCCTCAACTTTCAGAACGTTACCCGTGTAAAAATACAGATGACCTTCTTTTGCAATTTGGCTTGCACCACAGCTGAGCCAAAAATAAATCATTTTAGCTGCCAACCTCAACTGATGTTAATCCCAGAATTCCAGAGTGGCTTTTGACTTGGAGAGTTCTGCAGTTGATCAGCCAAGTTGTGTAAGCTCAGCTGTACAATGAACTACTAATAAAGGAGAATATTTCTAGCTCAGGGTTGACCTGAGGGGTTCTTGGTGCTCTCTGAACTTGCTTGTTTTCTTACAGACGTTTCATTACTCAAACTAGGTAACATCAGTGCTAGTACAATAAAATCTTTGCATGAAAGTTGGGCATGGCAAAAGACTTCAATCCCAATACGAGCATGTACAGACTCAGAAATATGTATTCCTGTTTTATGGAGAATAAATAATTAATTTTAAAGTAATGAATATTAACTACAATTTAGTTGCCAGGCAGAGATATTTTAACTCCACTACTTCCAATTCCATTTCCTTGGAATTAATCCTGTATGATTCCTGCAGTAGATATTACTGAGATTAGAAGGAGCAATTAATGCAATTATATAAACAGTAGATCAGCCAGGAATTAACCTGGAGAATATAAAATGCACCCAGTGCCTGAACTGTGCATTTTCTCAGAAGCAAACTCAAAGGTACATAGGATGACTGCATGAAGAAAAGACTGTGCAGCCAAGAAACTGATTCTCCTTTTATGAGTTGTTCTGAGATTGGACAGCCCAGCAGAGTTGATAGGTATGTATCCCTGGCTTTATGTGCCTCTGCATGTGAATCTGGAAAAAAAATTACTGTATATTTGTAGACAGGAACATGTAGTTCAACAATACAAACTTACAATACATGCTGCTTTGTTTTTGAGGTGCCACAAGATAGGTGTGTTTTGGCAGTAAAATAACATGATTATCCTTCAAAAATATTTTTCCTAAGCAGGATTCTGTTTGATGTGAGGAAAGATTTTTAACAAAAAGTATTCTCTATACCGTCAGTTCTTGATTTATGTCATTCATCAGCATTTGATCAGTCATTAATCATTAATCATTAATAATTTTTTCTCTGTCAATGGCTTTACTAGTATACAAATTCTAGGATATAATGTTTGAATGAAGCAGGATGTGTGTGGAAAGCACAGAAGATATAATCAAAATCTGAAACCATTTCAGTACATTTGAACAATGGGATGAAATTCAATATAAATGAATAAGAATGCCTGCATTTAGGAACTAAACTGCATTTAGGATATATTGCATGTGACATAAATATTTGCCTGCATGAGCGTGACATCATTTGGCTACAGTTGGGGTATATGTGTGCTTGTGAAGCTGAAATTAGAGCACTAATTAGTCAGGTGTCACACATTAAGAACATTGACAAATTAGACAATTTTTCACCAGAAATCAGCTTAGTATGAAATCTAACATTAGGAAGTCACCTGTTGCAAGGATCATTTTTCTTTAAAAATATTAGAGATAGAATAGAGAGAATAACAGAATAAAAAGAAGAATAAGAGAAGAAAATATTGCTGTCTTCCAATATTGGAAGTGCTGAAAAAGAGTTGGGACAGATTCTTCACTTTTTGTTTGGCTCATTGCTAGTCTGAGCCACTCAGCACTCCCTAATTACAGGATCTGATGGCATCATTCTGCTTCTACTTCCAACCCATTGCATACTGCATCCAATTTTTCAACTTTAATTCAAAATTGCTTTCAGAGCTGATGGTTTCCAGTGCTTCCTTCTGTCCTAGCAGTAGGCTGCCATGCCTGACATTACCCCTCCCTGCAAAGGCTGGTTGCTGCTCTGTATTGGTATATTTTGATGGGTTGTCAAGCTGCTATTTTCTCCACATTTAAAAAAAAATGTTGCATTTAATTCAATGGCCTATTAAATCAATGAATTGTCTCAACCCTAGAAGCCCATGTTCAATTAAAATCTTATATATCCCAGTGGGCACCTTTTTGATATCTGCCCAAGCTGAATGAAATATACTTCGCTTACGTTTCCATTCCATGCAAAACTTCCATCCCCTTTCCTTTGTATTAAATATATATTTGTTCCTTTTTGGCATGAAGATGAACTATCAGTTCTTTGTTGTTAGCAAAGTTTCGTTGGAGTTGGAGTTGAAGGTGAGAACTACAATGCAGATCTCTGCTCATGTTTGATTATTATACAGTAGTGTCAAAGCAGCAATGTTACAGCATCAGTTATACTACAACAAGGGGGAAATAGTAAAAAATTAGGTCTGCTTTTGGTTAAAAAAATTGTCTGTGTGTGGTTTTGTATGTTGTGTGAAGGCATCCATGTGTGCAAATATCTGGGAATATGGAAATGCTCTAATTATTAGCTGTGAATATTTGCATATATCCATTTTCAGACCTAGTTACATTATTTTGAGCCTTACAAGTACAGAATCCTGGTGATAAAATCAAGATAAAAAAGGAAGACAACTCTAATGTGGTGACTGCCTGTATTAGAGGATATTAGAGGAAGCTAGAAAGCCACCTAGGGAGCGAAAAACCCTGGCATATTTCTCATCTATGCAATGTATGATGCTTAAGTAGGGAATTATCTCAACCTGCCTTCCTTCAATTTATCATGAGATTAATTGTTCCTGATTTCTAGTAATATGGAACTGGGGGAATAGAGACAGGAAATATATAATGGGTATTGATAGGTGACTGATTTCTGTTCCTTTTAGACCTATTCTAGTGATATTTCATTTGGATTTATCTTTATATCCAGCATGAATCCTGTCCTTTCCATCTCTCTGCCCCTAGTCTTTGCCTTGACTTTGGGGCAAAGTCTGGCTCTTTGTATCCCTGTTGATTATGTCATCCATGTGGAGAAGAGAGAATGTGGCTACTGCTTAGCTATCAACACCACCATCTGTGAAGGATTCTGCATGACCTGGGTAAGTGAATACCGGCTTGTAAGATACTTCTGAGTCTCTCCTTGTAATCCTTCTTGAGGATATATCTGAGCGTGAATATTTGGGGTTTTGGGCTGATTGGAGCTGCAGTAGATGAAGTACTAACAGAATATGAATGGAATCATGTTCTGCACTTTAGAAATCATAAACTGGTTTTTTTGTATTCCATTTATTTAGGCTAACACCAGAGTTTTATGGATTTCCCACATGCAATGGCTGTATGTCATCTACTGGCATGTGTTTTATGCCTCTCCCATTAATGACATTGCACCTCAAACTTTGATTTTTTTCCCTGCATTGTTTTTAAATTTGGGGGAAAGGTGGCATACTAAATTGGGTGTCTTAAGACTTAGCACTCACATGTAGAATGGAATCCTAGACATGACACACAAAGCTAGCCACTGACAGTTTTTCATTCCTCCTTTAAGATGATAAATAGTGAGAAGAAATTTACAAGAATATTTTTAATAAGTTATCTTCTATAATAAAAAACATAATTTAAAATTTCTTTTAATATTATATTCCCCTTCAAGGATGATTGTTCCTTATTTTCTCAAGTTGTGTCTTAAAAAGTGGTTACTATGCAGAATACACCAGGATTTCAATCTTTCCAGATGTTTAAGCTACTATTAGAGAACTGTGCTCCTTACAATATATTGTTGACCTTCTCCAACACTTCCAAAATTCCTTCCTCTCTTCCTCTGGGAGACAGACTACATCAAAAGCCATTCCTTCTTATCCTAATTAATTAGGATATTTGTTTGCAAATTGTAGAAATACTAGAACAAAGAGATTCCTCCAATAAAAAAATTCAAAACATATGTTTGAGTAACTGTTTATCTCTGATAGTTGCTATCTGTCCAGTGAGGTCCAGCACAGTGAATGCACTTCAGGTGTGTTTGATAAAGTAATGCAATCTATCTAGAAGAAAGTCTTAGCGCTTGTCCTCTGAAACAGCATGCCCCTCCAGAGTTCTGTATGGATTCCTGTTTGAAGATGTTCTGAAAGTCACTGAAAATGTAACTTTTCCCCCAGGGCATGCTGTAAAGAAGTGATTGAGCCCCCGTAGGATATTTTACTATTTATAGAGCATATCTTCTGGACCCTTATGATCTGCTTTATTTTTAAATTGTTCTTACTTTTTTTAAATAGTAAGCCACAATGAGTAATGAAGTAACAATGACTAAATAACTTAATTAATGGTTCTGTAGTAGACTCCCTTGAAATTTAGATTTTTGAGATAAGTCTAAAAAACTTGGCATTTCATTTCCTTTTACAGCCCATTTGTGCTCAATCACATTGATCTGATAGTCAGTTCTCCAGTTTCTGCAGTTGATCTTCCCAAGTCTTCTCCAAAGATGGAACTTGGAATTTCTGCACGCACAGTAGGTGCTATCTCTGAGCAACTGCTTTTCCAAGCAAAGTGCTCATTCTAAGTACATTCATAATCGTTTATACAGGATCAGTTTTAACTGCTTAAGTTTTAGTTTGAAAAGCTCCCGTAATGATGAAAGGATTCTTCTAATTTCAGTTGCATAGTGATTAGGAAAAGCAGTGGATCAGAATCCAACTTTATCAGGCTAATTTTAAACGAAGTCTATTAGGAATGCAGAATAACCATTGACATTTTGTTACAGGACAGAAATATTAAGAAGTTACTGCCCAGGAGGCTGAGTGCCTTATCCCAGAATGTGTGTACATACAAGGAACTGGTGTACAGGACTGTGATGATACCTGGCTGTCAACACCATGCTGTCTCTTACTATTCTTATCCTGTGGCAGTGAGTTGCAAATGTGGGAAATGCGACACTGATTACAGTGACTGTGTGCAAGAGGCAAGTGGCGCTGGTTATTGTGCAATGTTCTAGAAGCTACATAACTCTTGAGGTCTTGGTTCTCTGTATCTTTCACGCACAGCAACAGCTAAGGAGCAGCAACAGCTAAAATAAATAAATTGGTTAGCATATCCATGAGTTTGATCTGTCCATTTATTCAAAGACAGAACAGTAAAATATAATAGGCTGCTCATTTTTGTGACTTTCATTTCTCTGAGGTTTCACAGCAAAAAATGTGTCAAGAATAAAAACAACCCCTTTTTCTTTACTAAAGTCAGAGCAAAGATTCCATGAAATGAAGTCTTAAGTTCTGCTTTCTGACTGGAAAAACTAGAGTTAAACTTTTCCTACTATGTCTATCTTCAGTGACCAAGAACTTAACATTAAATAAAATTTTAAAATAAAGTCCACTAAAATCCTTAAAGAAAAAACAACCCTGTCCATTTGAAATGTAATCCTTAGCATGCTGCAGAAAGCTTCAGTGCAATCCTCAAAAGAGCAAAATGCATATACATAGATTGTTGTTGCACTGGTTTGAACATTTTTATTGTAATAGATTAAGTGCAGGAACATAATAGTGTTTGTACTGTCCTTGGTGCAAGGCACATAATGTCCTGAAATCTACATATAGTTCTTTAGAAAGAATGACATCCCCACATTCTTGCGCTTTCTCAGACAAGCTCAGTGATAATGTACAAATATAATAATGATCTATAAGATCTAAAATGTAAAAAGCCTGTTAAGAAAAAAATGCTTAGCAGTTTATTGTACAATCAACAATATAAATAGTCAGGAAACATTTTCTGCTTCCAGTTAAGTTACACTTGGTTCTTTTTTTATAGTAATTTTATTAAATATAATTAAAAAGATTAACACGAATGCACTAATACAAACTAAAAAAAGAAAATGAATAGAAAAATAGAAAAGAAAAAAAAAGAAATGACTTCCTCCATCATATAACATTTTTTGTAACTTATTACTTTCTCTTAAAATGAAATAAGTGATCTCTTCTTCCCGTATCTCATCTCTTATCTATAAATAAATTCTTAAAACTTCATCTTTCCCTCCTGATCAACATGTCCATTAAAGGTTACCCAAGATAACATATGTTTTAAACTTGATGAAATAAATCAACTTTATATTCCTTTCTTTTACTTTTAACAATCTTGCTCTTTAATCCATTGAGAGTGTTCTAGAACTCACTTTTTCTTGCCCTTCTCACAAGTCTTCAAAACTGTAAATCCTCTTTTGTAAATCCAATAGGATAAAAAAGTTATCAACATCCTTTAGTTGTAAAGACAACAGCTGGTTTCATTTGTATATCTACGGCACATCTTTTTCCACATCATTCTTATAGTTTGTCATTTTTAAATCCACTTTCAAATCAGTCTTAGTTTCTTTCAGTAAAACTTGTTCCTCTTACATCTTTTAAACACAGTCTTATCTGTAATACAAGCACCTCTAAATTTAAACTTCTGGGTATATTATTCATAAATGTCCTTTAACATGACCAATGTGAAAATATTTTACTCCATTCTGTATTAGTAAGTAAAATTTAAGCATTAATCTTTAATTGTAATATTTAGTTCCTTCTGGGTTTTTTTAGCATAAAACTTTCAAAATCCTATCATTTTATAAAAAGAATTTCAGATAGCAGCATTTTTCCATGAGAAGGATTCTTATTTCAAAATTTTATTTGAAATCCATCTGGATTATGTTTGTAATTTTCAAAAAACAACATTCTAATCATCTTTTCGCTGATTACTTCCCCCCAAAAAAGAATTTTTAAAAGTCCTTAATAACTTGTATTTAAAACTTCTTTCACTAAGGATTGAAGGAAATTCACCTTGTGCTATAAAATATATTGTTCCAAAGGTTTCTAATAGCTGAAAAGCAGATGACAAAAAAGTGATTAAAATTTTTTTTTGCAAGTCTTGTGTTCATAAGAGAGTCTACTGCGGTTTGGGCTAGGATGGTGTTTCCGCGTCTCTCTGACCTGAAAACTTTCCAGATAATGCTCTTGCTGTATCCTCACAAGGATCAACTGTCTGGAGCACTTGTGGATGATCCCAAGTCCTCCTTGTCCAAAAAGGAATTATGAAGAACTGGTCCGCTCACGGGCCCTTTATTCCATAACAATGATTGGCTTTGCTCTCAGTAGAGCTATCTTTGGTTCACCATTTGAAGTCTTGAATTATACCGTACTTGATTCTAAATGGCAAATTTTCCATTTTTTATTAATGACTTATAACTTTTTAAATAATAAATTTAAGGAACTAGTCTACTTTGCTCATAATATTTGGATTAAGTTATTTTGTATTAAGGAATAAAATTCTTTAGCGTAGGTAAAGGTAAAAACACAATCTATAAAAATTCATACACCTTTGTTCCCAATTAAGTGAGTGAGACACTAGCAAACATACAGCTAGAAAGACAGCAAGCGGGTTAGATTAACAGCATCTATGGAACCCCAAGAAAAACTAAATGTCTAATTCACTTTTCAACATTTCAGCAAAGATTTGGCCCCGGAGATAGTTCTTTCTTTTCTTGTTCTATTCATATATACAAAACATTTCCCCAGATATTCCTTCAGTCTTCCACTTATTCAAAGTAGTTATTCTCATTCCACTCTTGGAATTCTTGTTTCCTAAACTCAGACATGCCCCATTTTAGATGGTGTTTTATGACTGGTGTCTCTATCGCGGCTTTGTCTTTTTCATGCTTAATAACAAGAAAAAAAAGTTATCAATAGACTGAGCTGCTATTGTTTCTTGATAGTTGAGTTCTTGTGATTATATTCCAGGAGATTCAATGAATAAAAGTCTATGGGGACAGTTTTCCATTCTGGAATAGATTTATGAAAAATTCTCCAAACCCAATGAAATAAACTACTTGAGCTATGCCAAAGAGAGGTGCAATGACAAGAGCTCTGCAACTAGCACCCTTTAAAAAGGCTGAAGGACCTTCTTTCATCCAAATCTTCCTGTGGAAACAAAACAAAAAAAAGCAAATAAGACCTAACTGGTTAAAACATACTGCAGTGTATTATCTAAACATATTTCAGCACATGTTAAATATTTACCAACAAGATTTCTCTAGATTTCTTATCAAGACTTTAGCAATATGTATCTCATTGTACAAAAACAAGTTTTGCCAAAGAGTGGTATCATACCAAGAAGTGGTATGATTCCAGCATTTTTATAAGCCAATTCAAATGTTCACTCTTTTGTGGATAACTAATATGGAAAACTAGTTCTGAATTGTAATATTCCACATGAATAGACTGTGTGACTTCACAAGGTAGCCTGGACTCAATCACATAAAAGTGGCTTCTACATGTTATAACTGTGCACAAGGGCAATTGGTTACTTATTACTTTAACAAGATTTGTATCTATAGAGGTGTCAGGATAAGTTAAGGGCAACTAAAAAAATCAGTTCAAATGGTCTGACAAATATGTAAACTGTTTTGTAGGTTTTACCTTGAACAATCTACAATGCCACTGTAATTCTCCTCATTTCGTCCTTTGCCCATTGACTGAAGACGAGTCTTTATTACTGGAAAAAAGTGTTAAGAGATATATGTTGGTCAATTAATCACTTGAGTAAGGGATAGTTCAAAATGTATCCCTTCCACAGAACTATTATTGTATTATGAAAGCAATAGTGTTTCCTATATAAGAAACCCTTAACAGATAAAAATATAAATTAGCTTTCATGGGTTATCTTCAAGGAAAAACCTTTTCTAACATGTCCCCATGACAAAGTAGCCCAGATACAAACATAGAGTCATTCTTACCATCACAGGGGTTCACAGATACAGCTGCCACTGAGCCAGCTATGCACCCAGCAAGAAAAGAGTGAAAGAAGCTTGTTCTCCCCTCCAATGAATCTTGTCCTACTCTATTCAAATGGGCAAACAGTGGGAAATAGATGACAGAGAATGGAACATCCCTGAAAGACAAAATTTATTCCTTTTTCAAGCAATGCAGAAAACTACTCAGAGATTGAAAAAAGCTTAGGAAAACATAAAATCATTACCTCAATAAAGTGGCTCCGAGACCCTTATAGAGTCCTTTGATGCCATGAGTTTGTAGAAGCTCAGTTGCTATTTGGGTAGCAGATATATTCCTTGGGGTAACCACAGGTCCTACATTGTATGCTCTAGTCAGGATAGGGTTGACCGTTACAAGATTGCATCCAGAAGTGGAACAAGAAACTCGGCTCACAATTTGCTGAGATGCTAAAATGTTAATAGAAAATACATAAGACTTGTTATTTTGAAAAATCTCACTTGAACTTAAATCTGAGTATTAGAATCCTTAACTACTTGTAATTATATGAGTCTGAATGCTCAGATAAATCTTATGTTTTAGAACAATCCCTAATTTACTCACAGCAGTGGAATAAAACTTTGATGAGCATATTTAGGTTCATATATCATTATGATCTGTATATGATCAGTAGAATTTCAAATTCCACTCCCTTTTTCAAATCTTCCTCCAATAGACATAAAGAAGAGAATGTAACTGACTGGATGGGGGGGTCAGTGTATGCAGTCCCTTTTCCAATTATAACAATTTTGTGATTTTAGATTGAAATTATGACAAAGGATGGATTTTAGATTGCAATTATAACAAAGGATTTGCTTTTGACAAAGAAAACTTTGATCTATGTGATTGTTTTGATTATACTTCATCAAGTCAGTATTAACTCTTAGTAACCACTTGATTTTTTCTCCAGGAGTGATCAGTATATTAATTCTTTCTTAATTCATTTTATCTTGTCATTTGTGTCTTGACTATATTTTCTATTGTTTCCAATCATACAAAAGGCACTGCAGATTTTCTACATTTCCTAATACTGTCCTGCCTCTTGGTTCACTATTTTATGGCATTCTGGGTAGTATTGTGGCACTGTACCTACCATGACACAGATTATAGTTTCAATACAGCTGAAACAATGAATTTGAGAGATGGATACAGAACACATTTTTATTTTCCAAGATAAAATGGTGTAATATGTAAGAGTTTTACAGTGAAATCCCACATAGTAAGAAGATTAATTTATTTCTCAAAGATGTAATATATGAAGAGAGAGAGCCAAGGCAACATTACCTAGTCTCCCTGCATCCTGCAGCTGGATTTTTAGCATCTCCATAGGAGTGGTGATAATGACTTGACAAACTCCAGCACCGCAGCCTGCTAACATCTCTTTAGATAAAGACAGACCTGCCCTGAAAGGAAAAAAAGAATAAGAAGATTTGTCAAACATATTACTTTACATTAATTTGAATATAACTACACAGAGTTCCAGCAATGGGAATGGGCTGAGTAATGGAGATACACAGATTTTCTCTAAAGGAACAGAATTTTTTTGACATGAATAATACTTCACCCTTTACTTATTTCACCTTGTATGTTGGTTTTGTTTGTCTCTCTAGCTGTCCCTACTAAGAGGATGACGCTATCTTTCTGTGTTCACTGTACACTTTTCCTGTCTATTTTGTGACTTCCTTACCCTGTGTAGAGCCTTTCATGTTTCTGTATCCAAAAGGAACATGAGGATAAAACTGGGGCTTCTGTCAAAAATGTGAAAATGTCCTCTCACTTGTCTGTGAATAGCAATGCCCCTATAAAATGGTAGCAGTTCCAACAATTTTTAATTAACTTTGGCAAATCCCAAAGAACTGCTTTCCTAATATATAGGATAGAAGTACAACATTTTCCCTTTCCTCTTTTACTTCCATTTATTTTCTGCTTGCATTATCTTGTTTCGAAATATATTTTTGTTTACGCCTTTCAAACAGTACAACTAATCCTATTTGTGGCATTTATAGAATAATTAAATTAGTTATTACATTATTATTATTTTTAAAATATGGCTTATTAAAAAAAAGAATTCCAGGAAAGTATATGTTAAAAAATATTAAACATTCACTATAAAAATATAGAACTTGAAACTAGTTTTAAAATCTCGACTCAGCTATGAACATTGACTTTAATGGATGTAAGATACAAGTGATACTCTAGTATCTGAAATAACATACCCTTCTTTGGCAAGAAGGTGTCTAAAATAGTCATTAGCAGCCAGTTTGATAGCCTTCTCAGGTGTTACAAGGGTCAAGTTCACCGCTGCACCTATAAATAAACATACTTATATTTAATAGATATAAAGTGATTGTATTCTTCAGTTGATAATTAACATTACTCTATTAAAAAAAATTCCACACCAGTTTGGTGTAAAGTTGAGTTCTTGTTATTATGAAGAAAAGAAAATTAGAATTAGATTAAGAAAAGGAAGGTAATGATTACAGAAAAGAATTAAAGAACATTTAATATTTATTGGAAATAAATTCATTCACTGTATTTTAAATTAGCGATTCTTCTTCATGTTCTAAAGAATGCCATCAGTTTGATAAGATATTTAAAAAGTAGCTTAAATAGTTAATAAAATGAAATCCCAAATAAATATCATTCATATAGTTCCATGAAATATATTTGGTTTCAGGAATGTTTAGTAGTTTATTGTAACTTTTACTACAAACTTTAATTAAAACATAATCAAGTAACTTAAATAGCCCACCAAAAAGGAAATGATGTGTCTTGCGGACAGTCACATAGATGCATTAAAATGTTTTCTCTCCTCCCACCATCATTTATAATTTTTATGTCTATATGTGTGTGTTGTAAGAGAAGGATAAAAACTGGGTCATAAGCCTGAGCTGGGGGAATCTACCAAAGATGGAGAGATGGAAATTAGAGTTAGATTAACCTTACAAGAGTTGAATAAAAAATATTCAATTATTGAAAAAGAAAAGGAAAAAAAAATAAACATCACTTTTTAATTTTAAGCTTTAATATGCAATTATGCATTGATGCAGAATCTGAATTATGTAATTGCTCAATTTATAGTATTCAGCAATTGGGAATTTGGCTGAATTGAAAACCCAAAACTACAAGATTGCAATGATTTGTTACAATTGTTGCACTCTAAATTTGATCAAAACCATCCTCAGGGGGGAAAATATCATTTTGAGAGATTTGAAAAAAAATTGTTCATGTATAACATTTACTTAGTCATATTTATGCACAAAGGAACTGAATACTATACAAGCATACAACTTGTATGGATGTACAATATAAAGAAGATTAAACTCTGATATGGCTAGAAAATGTAAATTTAAAATAGGTTCTGCCTAAAACATTTATTCATGACTTAAAAACCACCTGAATGCTGAAACCAAAGTTCCCTCCTCCTTTTTCCTGGACTTTCCCTGGCTTCTGGAATAATGCTTATTAGAGTTATTGGGGAGATGTTACATACCAGTTCAGAAAAAAAACAAATTTCTTTCTGTCTTCCTGGAGTTCTGTCTCTAATTTTAAAAGAAAGCTAGCTTTTTTTAAAAATTCAGCAGAAGTATGGTCTACCATCTCTGCCTTTGCTTTATAGTACAGAAATCATGCCTCTCCAATTTTTATTCTCTTTAGATGAAGGATTACATATAAACTATTCTTCTGGAAGTCCCTTAAACAAGCTCCTTTTGACCTTGTTCTAGTCCAGGGCTGTCAAACTCCCAGCCCATGGGCCGGGTGCATCACCCGCTGGCCACACCCCATTTAGTGAAGGGGAAAAATGTCCCAATATATCACATGACGCCGCCTTGATGACGCGAGTTGACACGTCTGCTCTAGTCACTCCACTCTGTTAACAAACCATAGTGCAAAAAGTTCAATGTCTTCACCATCATTGCAATGCATACAAAGCAACTCCATGTTATTCTTCCTCTCCATAATCAACCCAATCCAAAATATTGCTCCTTTTTGAGATGAAGACAAATTGGAAAGGAAACCAAGACCTCAGAGTGACCGGGTGGGTGGGGGGAGCAACTTTCTCCATTTCAGCATTCTTGAAAAGTAAGTAAATCCTAAGTGCTTAAGACAAATGCTTGGAATATGCTAGTCACTGGTATATAGGCAACTGAAGGGCAGTAATTTAAATATTGCTGAATTAAAATTCCCACTTTTCCTTGCTCCTGGGCGTTCCGGTAGTTCAGTAACTTTTGGTCAGCCTCAAGATTCCTTACTCCTGCAGTATCTGAATTGACACCTTACAGCCATATGTTCTTCCCCTTAACTGGACTCCAGCACTATGTTCTAGAACTCCTAACAATTTTTTAAAAAGCAACCTTTTGTTTTTCCATTTCTTTGCTTCTGTATTTAATCCCTGAATAATAAAATGCTATTCATTTTTACCCAGAAGTCATGGAAACAGCTTACTACATTAGAAATGTATTTAGAACTGCATTCTAATAAAATAAGTACAACTACCCATAAAAATTAATACTAATATTAATAATTAAACATACTTACCTCTATACATGCCAAAATAGCCTTCTGAATGTAAGGTTTTCACTAGACAATCCAACCTGATCAGAAAAGCAGTAAAAACAATTCATAAGTTTCATATGCAATGTTTGATATAATTCCAACTATTGTTTTAATATCTATTTTTGTTTCCAGTGATATCTATCCATATTTATATAGAATTAGCCAGTCCAATCTGATCAGAACATTAGTAAAAACAATTTGTAAACTTTTACATAATTTGGAATGGTTTTAATATCTGTTAGTCTTTTCAATGATGTCTATCCATATTTATACATAATACAAAAGTCAATGTACTCTATCAAATGTTTTTGCTTTCATAAATGATTTCTAGCTAAAATTGCTTATAAAGTAGAAATTAGCATTAGCAATAATGAATATCCTAATGCTAGATAGGTGAGCATCTCAAGCCTTTGAACTACATATAATAATTACAGAATCATTTGATTAATAATGGTATATTTATATTCCTCAGCATCTGCATCCATTTTTATCCACTATGATAAAAATTGCTATTTGAACAATTTACAAACACAGTAATATCAGTTTTATAGTTACAAAAAAACCAAATTATATCCCCAGCTATTGAAGAAGTTTCCTGTCCTAGAAAGAATGGACAAAAGGGCTTTTGAAAAATATCCTCTTCAAAACAAGTTTTGTTGGCTTGAGATGTTTTTCTAAAGGTCACTTACATGCTTTTGTAGACTTGCTGTCCACTTCTTTGATTCTGTAGCCTGGTTTTAACCAAGTCAATTGGAAATACACAAGTAACACCTATGATCCCAGCAACTCCTCCATTGATGAGCTTAGCAGGCAAACTAAACAGAAAAAAGTATAGTATAAATATATAATTTATAATTATATCACTGCTTCTCTCTTCCCATAACCTGTCCCTTCCCTATTCCTATCTATACAAAATCAGCTGCTTTGTCCTTTGTTTTGCTACTTAAGAGCATAATCAATAGGAAGTAGCAATAACGTCTTTTACATTTCAGAATTCTTGTGGAATACCTTGTCATTGCTTCAGACTTGCTATACGTTTTTCTTTCCCCTATAAACTTGAGATAACATCTCAATAAAAAAAATCTAGGTAACTCTATCAGCCTCCAACCTTGCGATTACTTCAATCTTATTGTCTTCTATCACTTTTCACCCTCTTCATTTTACACAGAATTTAGGCTACCACATACCAACATTTGGTATCTTTAATTTGACATCTATTGATGTTTATATTGATGTCTAGAGTGAGACATACCTAATCTGTTTCTCAGTCATTTTCATCTCAAAAGGAAGAATGCTCCAAGTTTTCTTTGGTCAGTAAAAATAATACAAGCTGCCGAGCAGAAGTTGGTTCTTTGAAGAGACAATTCTGTCTAAACTCTGCAAACTGAACCCATACCTTAAAATCCGTTAGTTGTTCTATAAATAATCCAGAGGTATCTCATTGGCTGTTTGAGCATAGAGGCATTTCAAATATGCCTAACCATCTCAAATTCAGTATGACAAATTGGAATACCCTCCCACAACTGCTATTACATCAGATGTCATCAGTTATTATTAATATCTAGATGATTAATTTATGATATGAAGATTCAACTGAAGTTGCAATATACTTTTTATATAATGCCTATGAAATTATACAGAATAGCTCTTTGATGAATCAAAAGTCACACAGAAATTAATTTAGAAACAAATCTTAATCATGTTTCATATATTCTGCCTTAATTAAATGAAAGCCACATTTGTGTTTGAAACTCTAGAACTTGGTTAATCCTTTTTTCCCTCTTCTGAAGTGTTCATGAATCATTGTGTGCAGAAGTGGTAGATCTTCTGAAATGTTGCATGCCTGCCAAAAGATTTCCTATCATAGAATTACCATGGCAGGAAAAGCTGCACATTCAGGTGCAGCTTATTTACGGTATTTGCCACAGCAGTTGGCAACTACATTGTGTTATATTTTCTGCTGAGCTGCAATAGGGAATGCTCTGGCAGGAAGTCCTTTTGATCCAGCACTTGTAGGTTACAAACAAGTTTGAAATGAGGCTTGACTATTAGAAATACCTTGTTCTATTGTTATTATACTAGTAGTTGTCCATTTCTGAAAGACTTGCTGGCTGAAGGGGTGGGAAACCTGTTCCCAAGAAAGGGGAACAGGAGGAAAAATATCCAATTGCCTTTGGGTCACAAAGCACCATCTGCAAATGGCAGGTGACACCAATCCATCAAATTTCGTCCATCATATTTTCCAATTACAATTTTTCTTCTTCTTTTGCTGCTGTCAACCCTTCAGAAAAAATGCAGCTTTCTGAACTGGGGCCAAGGTGGAATATTATTTACACTTTTCCTACAGAGAAAGCCCTCAGACAGCTTTTTTTTCTTATGTAAAAAAAAACCTATTTGGGCATCTACTTCACAACTGAATGACGGATACAGAAGTCAAAGATGTACCTTTCCCAGCGCAACAAGCCTCTTTTGCTACGTTTTAAGAACGGTTTCGTCCTACTTCTAAAAAATACTCTGGCTTCTCTAATGCAAGAAGGCTTTCTACCCCTAAGCACGATTTTCCTTGTATGCTAGCGTCGGACTTGGGAGGGATCGTGAGACAAAAAAACGTAATGGAAATGAAATTTGATCGTAGAGGCGCCCCTGAAAAAGGAGACCCCATTCCAACTTGGTATCCTCGGGTCAGGTGACGGACAAGGATTCCTTTCTCTTTCCACTCCCATTTTACTCACCGGCTGCACGGCTGCATCTCCCTTGACTACGGGATTAAAAAAGCATCCAGTGCGTTCTCTCCTCCTCCTCCTCCCCAACAAAGGCGCGTGGTCATTGGCCGCAGCAATTATAGCTCCTCCAATGACAAGACTTTCCATGTTTCGGCTCATCCGTTACCCTTCCCCATCTTCCAAGTGTCAATTCTTTGGGAATTCTTTTGACAATTCCGCGGGACTGCTTTGGCACGCAAAAGATTGCTTGCAATTTTTTTTCCTTTTGTTTAAACCCCATGGTCATCTCAGTGCTCCAGCCTGTTCGCTGTATTATCGCTGAACAATCGTGGCTCCCCGCCCTCTCGTTCTCCGCCGGGCAGTTTCAGTTGAAAGTAATCTCAAATGTACTTAAGAGTAAAGATCTGGAAACAGAGATTTTACGTCCTCGTAGTTCATCCTTTTGTTCAGCCGTTCCTTTATTTCTGCTCCATGGAATTGGAGAAAGGTGCATACAAATATGGGCAACTGGACACTCCCCAGCTATGTTAGATCACAAATTTCATGATTTTTGGTTATTAACCATTTGGTTAGTGCCGATGAGAGCTTAAGTCCTGAAAAGCAGCCGCTTGACTCAGCAAGCCTTATACAATAGGCTTCAAATCCATCAGGCTTTGAAATGCAACGGCTTGCGTGGCTGGGGTGAGGGGGAGTGAGAGTCTGATAATATTGAAGTCAAAACCTGTATAGATTTACCTGGTACTGTGATTTTTGGTCTAATAAAAGCATTGACTGCACATTGCAGTTGGTATTTTTATTACAGTTTCCTCATTGTGAGATACTGAATGTTTGCAAAAACTTATTTTCCATCATAAAGTAGTAATTCTATTGTGAGGTTCATTATTTTACTGACAAAAACCCCTGACACATAGATTTTTGAATGTTTATGAATTCAACATGTTCTCATTCTGAGACGTACACTTTATGGTTTACATTGCCTCAGTGATGGCTGAGTTATGCCAAAAGTTCCAACTCATTTTCTACTACTGGATGGAAAAACAGTAGTAATATGGAAAAAGTTGCCTGCTTCCCAAGTCATCACATGGGCAAGTGTGGTGAAGATATTTAAATCCTCCCTCCCACCAGCCCTTTATTCAGAAGCTGCCACTTCATTGTAAATTTTGCTGTGTTGTGCAAGACTGTGGGCTTAAAGTTTAATGAATACATAACATAAGCAACTTAAACCAAGATCTTGTGTAATCAAACCAAAGTAATTAGAATCTTGGGAATTACAACCAGCTCTATAAGCCTTGTGATTTCAAGCACTCACTTCTTGTTGCTTTTTTAGAGTCTGCTGTGCTGTTGGAAATTTCTACAATTTGATGCTTGTAAACACTTATCTATTCTTTGCCACTGTCACCACTTGCCAAATAATGAATTGCTCAAATCTCCAAATGTTGTGAATCATCCAGACTAAGCCTTCATATAGCAACTTACTATATTTTTTTGTTTTTCAGATAAATGCTTTTTCTTTCTAGTAGAGATCTTCTGACTTTAACTGGAATGGGTAAGCTGGTGCCCTATAATCCCATTTTAATCCTCAGAGTCTTCACAATTTGCAAAGCTTGAAATGTTACAAATATTAACATGGCAGGACTTAAAATAAATCTGTAATTTCATCCTTTAAATTCATCCTTTCAAATAGAAATCACTATCCCCGCCCATTGCCATGATTTCGTTGTGGCACTGGTCATGTCCCAGTGGGGAACAGGAGTAGAAACAAGTTCCCCAGTCAAAAATGGTTGTGCCTCCCTCACCACTTTAATAGTTGTATTATCCATCATTTTAAGACATAGTATAGTTTCAGTACGGAAACATAAACTATACAAAGATGTAAAATGACATGAAGTAACTTATCTGTGGGGAAAAATATAATCTAAATCAGGGATGTCAAACTCATGTTGTCATGACATCGTCATGTGACGTATCATGACTTTTCCCCCTTTGCTAAACCGGGCATGAGCATGGCCAGTGTGTGACGCAACTGGCCCACAGGCTGCGAGTTTGACACCCCTGATCTAAATAATATTCCCTCTCCAAATAAACATTCAAGATGCCTCAGTCCAAAATGTATCTTTATACATTGTAATTTTTTGTAATATACTAACGTCCCTAAGGAAAAGGAATCCTTTGAATTTAGCTTTTTAAAAATGTATTCATAACAAACTCAGTATTGAAATCAATATTTTTCTAAAACACTACAAAAATTAAAAAGTATCTATCCCAAATACTAACATTTGACTTCCAGCCAAAAAGCCCAGGCAGAGCAAGGAGATATATGATCGCCTTAGATGAGGGAAGAACAGAAGCTGACACAGAAGATTAAAGAGTGATCTGTGAATAATGATATACTCAAGTTGTTACATTCAAAGAGTCAAATTTCAGCAACAAGTTTTCATCAATGCCTGATACACTCAACAAGTTTCTGCTACTTTTTGACCCTGGACTGGGTGTATATTTTTTGTTCCATTGTGAACTCTGGAATAAGATATACATCCAGAGAAATCTGGATATACCAATAAAAGTGGCTGTGGGTGTACGAAATCTCAGGATTCAGAGACTTATCATCTTTAGTTCTGGGTGGGGTGGCACTACGCCAGACAGACCAGATGCACAATTTGGAGTTTCTTCAATGCCTGTTGGCAGTTGTGGCTAGAAGAGCCTTCATACAAATTTGTATGGTGCACCATTTTTGCCCTTTTCTAGATTGTGGGGAACCTCACTCACATTCTAGTAATTTCCTGTTTGGATTATTGCAATGCATTCTAAATGGGGCTATCCTAGTAGTTTTGGGAAGCATTTTGGTCCAAAATGCAGTGGCACCAGGGGTGAAATTCAGCAGGTTCTGGAGAACCAGTAGCAGAAATTTTGAGTAGTTTGGAGAACCGGCAAATACCACCTCTGGCTGGCCCCAGAGTGGGGAGGGAATAGGGATTTTGCTGTATCCTTCCCCTGCCATGCCCACATTATTACCTTTAAAGCCCTTTATGGCATGGATCCAGGATAGCTGTGGAATCATCTTTCTTGAATGGGATTAGCACACTCAACTTGTCCTGACAGAAGAGGCTGACTGCGGATCCTATCACAGCTGAGGAATTTCAGCTGGTGGGATCTAGGAGAAAAGCCTTCTCTGCCATGCCTCCTGTTCTTTGGACCATCTTGTCACAGGTGAGATCTGCCCCCTCCCTTTGAGATTTCAGGAAAAGCCTTAAATTCTAGCTATGCCAATTGGCACGAGGTCCCTAGCTAGAGATGGTTGATACACTAACAGAGAAGGCCACCCCACCTCTGTCCTCCAAACCCTTTTATATTAGCTTGTTTTAAATTTTGTAATTTTAATCATTTTTTATAATTATAATCACTGAGTTTTATTTTGATGTAAGCCTCACAGAGTCAAACCATGAGATGGGCGGTGATTAAATTTGGTAAATAAATAAATAGAAAATATATTTAACTTAGGGCTGAAATGTGGAGTCCTTGGTGCTCTGTGAGGTTGGTTGCTTGCTTGCAGATGTTGCATTACCCAACTTGGTAATGTCTTCAATGTTAGAAGGGAGTTTGCTGTTTATATACAGTAGTTTGCCCTGAGTTAGGGGTGTTGTTTTCTTCAATATCTGGATAGAGTATCTAAGGATACCTTAAAACTAGCAGTTGGGTGGTCTACCAAGCTTCATTTAACAAGGAATTCTATAAGTACAGAGTTGTAGAAAAGGTTCATTTTCTTCTTTTAACTTAGGAGTTTTTAATGGTACTGTAGATAGCAGCAAACAGAATTTTCTGCCTTCCTATAAGCAAGGCAAGATAAAAGAATAATTATTTCTGATCCTAATACCTGGGCAGGACAAATAATATATAGGAAAAATGATTGCCAATCTTCTTGGAAGTGTAGAGAAGTGTGTATATGCAAGTTTATTTCCATTGTGAATTAAACATCCCAACTACAATTATATGCATCTATTACCTACATATTTGAATTCTAGTAAGAAGAAACCATGGGCACTTGTGTAATTAGTTCATGACTCCTCTTTTTTTGTTGATTATAAATAAAAGTGTTTTATTTTAGCCTCTATAGACATTTGTCATTTTATATGTACAATGTATGTTGAGGAACCATTCATTTGAAAAAGAGGCACCCAGCTTGACTTCTTAAAATAATTAGTGTATTTGAGGGGAAATTGTGTCACAATTTTTTTAAAATGAGCAAGCAAAACATTGCAGTAATTTACATTGGAAGAACAAAGATAATAAATGTAGCACTCCTACACCTTAACTAGTCTAAAACAATGTTGCTCAAATACTATAAGTAAAAAGCAATCAGCTCATTGAATTTACAGGAGAGCAATCAAAATGAAATTGTCAGAATAAAAAAAAGAAATTCCTGTCAGGATCTTGCACAGCTCTAAAAGGTATTTATCATAACACATCTGGTCTCCCATAACCTGTCTTTGAGCACAGCACATTATATCTTAGGATAAAATCTTATATCCTGGTGGTGCAGTAGTTAAGAATAAAGTATTGCAGGCTAACTCTGCCCCCAGACTGGAGTTTTGTCCTAACAAGTTCAAGGTTGACTCAGCCTTCTATCCTTCCAAGATCAGTAAAATGAGGAACCAGACTGTTTAGGACAGTCTGCTGGCATTGTAAACTGCTCAGAGAGTGCTCTAGAGCACTATGGGGCATTATATAAGCCTAAGTGCTATTTCTATTTCTACCTTCTTTCATCCCCAGAATATTATCTTTTATTGCATAATACAGTGGATATAGCTGAGAAAGGAAACTGCACGTGACACATCTTGTAAAGTAAGCTAACAAATGCTCCCACTCATTACTTTTCATTCAGATTATTTTTATTAGATTTTTGCATCAACCTCAGTAGAGAAACAGTGATAAAAATGCATTAAGAAAACAGAATATGTTTCAATAACATCAATTGCTAATAACATTTACACAATTACATGGGAAAGATGCTTAGTTCCCCATGAAAACAGCTTGATGCATGATGCTGCTAGATAGCAGAAACATCAGAAAGGAGGAGTATTTCTATCAACATTTGGGGAATTAATGAAGTCTTTTGCACAAATTCCAAAATACACATTTCAAGGAGTGAAAATTCTAGTTATGTACAACTACTGCAATAGAAAGTAATGTATAATGTAATAAAATAATGGATTCCACAAAGGGAATCTGCAGAGTAAGCATACAGCTATCTTTAGATGCTGTATCTTTCTGATCCTGCTTGATCCATGCATAATTGTTGGGAAGAATGAAGCCCAGTTTTCCAGCTCATACTACTCCCTAAAGACAGTGAAAGGTCTGGAACTCAGTACAATAATCCCCAGAGTTACTGAGAATTTGTATGAAGCAGGACAGAGCATCTATTAGATGCATAATGTGCCCATGGCTTTATAAAGAACAAAAGTAGGACAAGTTGCTGTTCAAAATAAGGTATCATAAGTGCTTTTTAAAGGCTCCTCAATTTATTTGCTTTTTCTCCTAGAATAAGGCACTGCTTTACACATTTGCAGTGTCATAGTGCTGAGGCAGCCTGTATATCTAGGTGTAGGTATAATAAGTGCTGTTTTTTTCTCCCTGAAGACCGTTGGGAGAATCTAACCCTACAACCTCCACACCTTTCTAAAACTGCTGCCTCTAGTATATTTATGGTGATCATTTGTTAGAATACAGAAAGACTGTATTCCTTAACACAGCTGAGATAAAAAGGAGAATGTCAAATTTCAGTCAATGAGGCAATAGGATAATTCAAAACATGTATGTATCTTAAAAAATCAAAATGGCATCCATGTACCCCAGTAGTGAATTATCAGGAATATCTTATACTGTATCACATAAACCTGGAAAAGAAGCTGTGGGCTAGTTCTCATGGTTTGGGTCATTCTTAGCATGTCTGACTTGGTCCTCTCAATGAAATTACTAAGAAAATTTAAGTGCTAATAGCATAGATACATAATTTACATGCCATAGAAAAAAATGTAGCCCAAGAATTAATCCTTCCCAACATTCAAGATATGATATTTTGGAGATGTAATTCCACGTAAGGGACTCCCCCACCAAAATGACACTGGAAATTGTAAGATCAGGAGAATAGAGCCATGGTGTTTTTAAAGGCACTGGTAAGATTTTTTTTGACACATAAAGAATATATTTAATTCTGACTTGCATGTCAAGCACATAATCTTTCATTATTTTTTAGGAATAGGTGATCTTAAGACAAGTGCTAACAATTATGCCCATAAAAATAGAGACAGTGTGATACAAGCAAGTAGATGGGAACTCACTTCAATAAGCTTCATGTTTGATTTTAATTTCAAAATTCTATTTATAGACTTGGTATTCTGTCCTGTTCCTCAAAAGGCACTTAAAGATAAAAAAGCAGCCAAGCAATAATGGATAACATTTGGGAAGCAAGACTGGTTTCTTCAATCACATGAGTGCAACAACAAAATTTGCCAACACTCCAATATATATTTTCTTTTTAAAAAGCAATGGCATGTATGTATAGAGGAAGGTCTCTGCTGCTGTTTTTTCCATTACCAGCCAGTGCATGTGTTTTCCAATCCATCTTCATAGCTATCATATTCCCCTCCCTGCCTTCCCATCCTGGTGTTTAAGCCACAGCTTATTTATCAGCATTGTTCAGTAGGGAGGTCTAAGGTCTACAAAAGACAGTCATTTCATAAAAATCACAAATGGTCCCCAGGAGACAATTTGGAACTATTTATTACCTGGTATTTGTTCAATATTACTATTTTTGGGCTAGTACAGGTAATTGGTGTACTTTCCCAGCATAATAAAGGAGAATATTTATAGTTCAGGTTTCACATGAGGGATCCTTGGTGTTCTCTGAGCTTGGTTGTTTTCTTGCATACATTTCATTATCTGAACTAGGTAACATCATCAGTGCCATCACTAGCACTGATGTGCTAACTACCACAATAAAACAGGGTTCTCTTCTCATCTGTATTTACAGCAACAGCTCACCCATCTCTTCTAAAACCCAAATGAGAAGAGAAAAGCAATAAAAATGAAAAACAGGAGCACAGATTAAATAGAATTTGTGTTCTCCTGATGTGGAACATTTGGAACACAGAATATTTCTCAAAGTCTTTCCCAAAGAATTCCCCAAACTTATGCGTACCAGTTACATGGACTGACATGAAGCAACTTCCCAAAGACTTCTGAAAGCTGGAACATAGAATGGGAAAGTAGTGCAACAACATTGACATATGCTGATGTGTGATTTGGCTGAATGAGACCTCAGTCTGAATGAAACATAGGATGACAAACAGAAAAGGCAGGAACAAAGCAGAGCTGAGAATTGTAGGACAGGTGAGTTCTACAGAGACTCAGAAATTACTGATTTTTCATATGTTTTCACATCCTGTTTCCATGTTTAGATTGATTCTGGTCTCATTTGAGAATGGCCGGCATAATAATAGAAGAGATGGTCTATTCTTAAGGACATTTTACAGGTAGTCCCTGACTTATGACCACAGTTGAGCCCAGCGTTACTGTTGCTAAGTGAAACATTTGTTAAGTGAATTTGCCCCATTTTATGACCCTTCTTGCCATAGGTAAGTGAATCACTGCACTTGTTAAGTTAGTAACATGGTTGTTAAGTAAATCTGGTTTCCCTTTGCTTGTCAGAAGGCGACAAAAATCACATGACCCCGGGCCGCTACTGTCACAAACGTGAGACAATTGCCACCACATGACCATGGGGATGCTACAGCAGTCATAAGTGTGAAAAATGATCATAAGTCACTTTTTTCAATGTTGTTGTAACTTCGGATGGCCACTAAGTGAACTGCTGTAAGACTAGGACTACCTGTATTTAAAAAAACACCTAATTTTATGGGGAAATCACTAAAGCAAGTTCCATTTTAAGTCCTTCCATTTTCAAGAAATCATTTTAAAATCAAAAAGTTAGCAGAAATTGATTCCACAGTCTTAATTTTATGATAACTCATACCAAAGACATTTTTAAAGTTAAAAATTGTTACATATTTATTTCTGTTTCTGTTAAACTGCAAATTCCTGGTAAGAACTACTTGCAGAACTGGTGAAACAGCTTCCTAAATAACCAGACAGTCCATTTAGCTACTCAGATCTCTAGTAACGTCTTCTCCATTAAGAGACCCTCACCTGGACCTCAGGAGCTGCCAGCATCCAATTGGTCTTAATGGCAGTTGGTGAATTAGGCATTTGATACCTTTCCTTAGGTACATCCCCTATCACTTGAGTTATTTTCTAATTGGTCCAAATAACTTATCTGGGCCAAGCAGTAGAGTTAATTGAAATTTGTTGGACAGATGGGGGAAAGATTGAGGGAAAGCAGGGAACAATTCACACAACTTGGGGCACTTGTCCCTTTCTTTTTTTGACATACATACATACATAAACACACACACACTTGAGTAATTCTCTTTTTACAACCCTGTGATCCCTTAATTCAGGGTAGAGTTGGGTGATTGGATGGAGCTGAGCATTTACTGGCCGGATGCCCTTCCTGACACCTAAGTACTCAGCACACTGAATTTCAAATGAAGACCTCAGTAAAAGCGCTTCCCCTGAAATAATACAGTATATGCTTTGATGTGTTTTGATGAAAAATGTGCATGAAACATATAATACAATTAAGACGGTGTTTTGTTAACAGCTGAAAATTTCTTAACACATTGTTTCAAATGGCTTATCTATTTAAAAGGAAATTAAATAACTATTTAAAAGGAAATTAAACAACTGAATAAAAAGAGAGACTGAATTATTGCTTGAGTTCTGATTCCTAAAATCATAGCTTGTCAGGAAAGGACCATTTAAAAGTTTCCACAATGCATTTTCCATTTAAGTCACTGGTAGGACCACATTGATTGTAATACAGTATATTGCATCACAATGATTTTCCTCTGTCTAGCTTAACTTTCCAAAATTATTTTTAATGTAATTTAGTAGAAATAAATATAAACCTGTTATAATTTGTAAACTCAGCCCTGAGATATTTTAAGAGTATTATATCATTTCTACATTTATCCAGTTTTAAATAGCCATGGCATCACTAGATAAAAGTTTGATGTTGTTAAAATAACATGCAGTAATTAGATTTTTCGAGATAATAAAAACAGAGTATTAAAGTAGAACTGCTTACCTCTCAATGTTTTAGTTCTATAGCCAGAACACCAAAGACAGGCCTTTAATTTTATGACCTTGGGTTTCGGTATGTGCTATACACATTTCTGGCAGGAACAAATAGCTTTTCTTTGAGCATTAATTGGATGCACAGACTGAGCAGTCTGAGAACATAGATAAAGCAAAAGATTGAAATCTGAAGGTTAATTTATCTGATATCAATTTCTTGGGTACAGGATGTAGGGCAACTTTAAACACGTAGAGCAGAGGTGGAATTAACTTACCTTCCATACTAAATCGCAAATGTACGCTCATGCAAATGCTCTCTTTGCTCACACGTGCCTCGTCTACGCATGCGCACCAACTTCTATGCGTGTAGAGTGCTCATTCATTGTGTTGGGGCAAGTGGGTGGAGCCTCCCACAGTCGCCGCTACCAGTTCACCCGAACCGAAGAGAACCAGCTGAACACAACCTCTGACATAGCGTTTCTTGCCTTTCAATATAAGCTTTTTTGCTTCTCCCCAAATATATTAGTGCCCACAGTTCAAACAACTGGTATGAAGCCTGGTATGAACTCTATGCCTGGGATGGTTGCATGACTGTCGCCATTAATGTTATTGTTCTTGATATCATTAATAACAGCTCCTCCTCCTTATTTTTAAATGTAAGGCTGAACATTTGTTGGGGAACTGAAGAGACTGTCTGTATTCTACTATACACATAATCCTGTTCTGATTGTTGTCTCATGCTTTTGAAGTTTGCTTTGAGCTTCAAAATGCCACACAGCTGCCTTGCATATTTTGTGGATGGACATGTTATTTTAAGAACATTTCTTTTAAACACACAAATACGCATTACACCAATTGAGTTAATTTTTACCCAAGCTTGAGAAGGATTGATTTGAATGAAAGTACATGGTTCACTTTGACTGGAGCATGAAAATAATGATGAATATTATTTGTATATTAGGTATGTTCCCTATTGTGTAAAGCCAGCATGCAACTGTTATAACAAATACAAGCTTGCAAACAAGCATTATGGTTATTATGCAGCAAGTAACTAAGCTTCATTTCTAAGGGCACTAATGAAAGAGCAAGTCTCAATGAGCAGAATTGATTTTGTATCAACATACTTTAAATGATATATTACGGCATGAAATGGCCATTGGGATATGGTGTGCATTAGGGACTGAGTAATCATCATAGTAACTGAGTAAAATAATTTGGACATCAATTTTAGATTATGCTACAGTAAGGTTTTTTTGTTCATATTAAAAATAATTAGGACAATAAATACTAAATGTAATTTGGGGGGAAAAAAACCAAGGAAGGAACAGTTTCTTGAGTGAAATTAAGTTCCTCATTGAGGTACCTAGACATGTTTTTAATAGATGCTACATAAAATCATGACTGGACAGGATGTCTCAGTCGCAATGAAAGTTTTTTTTTGAACTTAAAGCTTTAACTGCTCTCTGCTTGTTTGGTACCAACTCTTGGGTTTTGTTCTGCTTTTCTTTAAAAAGGCCAGTGAGTTCCCCATCAATCTCTATCATATAAATAATTCTGTATATAAATATATAAATCACACACACACAGACACACACAATCTTCCAAGGGGAGAGCTGTTTAGAAGCAGAACACATTTCTTTAAATATAGTTATCCGGAGGCAAAACCCAGGGGCAGAGTCAAAAGGGGAATCAGCCTAGAATCTTTACGTACCCACAATTAGACTAAGTGTAACCCTTTTGAACTTTTGACTATTCTTATCTAAGGCAAGAGCAGTGCTAATTATAAGTTGTGTAGATTCCTGTGCATAGGCAAGAATTCTAATAAATAACTTTAACTGCAACTTCACATGTGGTCCTGATCTTTCCCGCCTGACATTATCTTAAATGGGACATTCCAAAGAGTGAAAGAAAATAGGAGCGAGTACTCATTTTTCTACAGGCATCTGCTTCTCCAAAAATGATTAGTAAAGAGGATTCCATTGTGAAAAACTTTGTATCAAGAAATGTACCCAAGTATGTGTGTGTGTGTGTATGTTTGTATACACACATGTGCATGCATAATACATATAATGCAAAAATATGCATGCATATAGACACACGGACAAAACATACATACAATCAAAGAGACTGTATATACAGCTATAAGTGCACCTGCACCAAAACAAGCACGCATACATACAGGGCCTATTCCTCCATTGCTGTGCAAAGTCATACTTCAAATAAATTTTAGTTTTAGATGTCACTGTTGGTCTTGAAAAGGCATTGTTAGTCTATCTTACTTGCTGATGTCATAATTGTTTTAAAAATTTAAATGCAGTCACAGGAAACTCTTGAACTCGACAAATACTCCCCTTTTCTGTCAGTTGATTAACACCTAATTAAAAAAATGGATTACAGTTGTTAAGTTGAGTGGGCAAGCACTTCTTGCAGCTTTTCCTTCAGTCCTGGGTTCAAAATAAAGTGACACAGGAAGTGTTCTAAAGCATGTCTCTTGTGTTTCGGATTGCACAACAAAGGACCATGCTGAAGATCATGCCAAAGATCTGAAAAATGAGAGCATTATTTTAAAGGATGCAACATTTGCCACATATCAGCAATGCTTCAGAGAATTTGAGTGATTGTTCTTTGGATTGGTTCTCTGCTCACTAGACATTTTGGATACTTAAAGATCACAGTATGATCACAGTATTGTGTAAAGTTGTTTTCTCCTTACTTTTCAGGAAAAAGAAAACAAATCTCCAGGCATCTACTTGATTCTATTTTATTACTATTATGTTCCCAGCCAGGCTCATATGAATTATTCTAACTGGCAAATAAAACTCTGTGGGTTCTTGTTGCTCTGTAAGCTTGGCTGTTTTGTTGCAGACATTTATTACCAAACTAAATAACATCATCAGTACTACTAGGGATTTTGCTTTAATGCCTGATCTAACATCCCTATCCCAGAACCTACCTAGATAGATAGATAAAGTCTGTCTGTCTGTCTGTCTGTCTGTCTGTCTGTCTGTCTATCTATCTATCTATCTATCTATCTATCTATCTATCATCTATCTATCTATCTATCATCTATCTATCTATCTATCTATCTATCTATCTATCTATCTATCTATCTATCTAAGTGTTGTGCCTTTTACAATTTTAAAGGTGTTATTTTTATTACTGCTATTATTCATAATAAAACTTGTTCATTTATATTGTTTTTAGGTTTTTTGTATACCACCAAAAGTCACTTACTTAGTGTTGAGTGACAATATAAATATGATTACATACATGAAATAATGAAGTGGTATAAATATGGAAGACTAAACTTCAAAGAAATCCCTTTTACTTCCAAGATCCTGGTCTTGGTTGTGTGGGAACAATTAACATCCATATTCCCCCCCCCCCAAAAAAACATGTTATTTACAGAGTAGGAGCAGGACTGCATATTTTAATTTATTATATGGTGCATTCAAATTGTGATAAAAACACAAGGGGTAAAAATACAAAATATTAAAAAAGATCTAAAATACTATAAACATACTGTATATCTAGATTAAAGGTAAAAGTTCTCCACGCACATAGGTGCTAGCCGTTCTGAACTCTAGGGGGCAGTGCTCATCTCCGTTTCAAAGCCGAAGAGCCAGTGGTGTCTGAAGATGTCTCCATGGTCATGTGGCCGGCATGACTAAACACCAAAGGCGTACTGAGCGCTGTTACCTTCCCACTAAAGTTGGTCCCTATTTTTCTACTGCAAATGCTAGGCTGGCAGAAGCTGGGACAAGTAATGGGAGCTCACTTTAGATTACAGATATAATTTTTTGTTTCATTTGTTATAGCGAGAAAATCAACAGTTTCACTATTGGTTCTATTTTGGCACTCTGACACTATGTGTTGAATAATTTGTCCCAAGTCATAATTTGGTGATGATATTGTGACAACAGTAGACAAGGAATGTTACATCTTACAAAACTTCTAGAGCAGTATTTTTTAAGCTCAGCAACTTTATGATGTTCTTCATCCCCCTGAACTCCCCCAATCAGCATACCAGTTGAGGTTCATGCAAGGGATGCTTACAGTGCTTCTCTGTTTTCTTTAGTAATCTGCTATAATTTCAATGGCTTGGAAAGATTTCAGGTTTGTGTAAATACAATGTTGTTGTTGATCATGGCGATGACAACGATAGTCAATACAATCAAAATTACTTACTGTGATTCCAGCAATTGCAATCCCAACAATGCCAAGTAAATGAAGATTTGAATTAAGGAGAGTCTCTATTTCAGTCAGACAGTTCTGTTCAAGACAGGAAAGACATTAAAGTCTTCAATCCTTTCCTAAATCTACCAATATGAATTCTCAACAATCACCTCTACCTGTGGCAGGTGTGTGTGTGTGTGTGTGTGTGTGTGTGTATGTATGTATGTATGTATGAATATTTTTTATTTTTAAAATATCTTACTGATTATTATTATTTTTATACTTTTGTAAAATCTTTAATTTTTTTAAAAAACGTTTTATAACAAGATGGCACTTGTTTAACTTTGCTGCTGTTCCTCTTATCAATGCAGCAAAGCAGCCTTGAATCATTGAAATAGTTGTATTCATGGGTATCTGCAGAATATGATGGTTTTATCAGAATGGCAGAACAACTCTCACAATGTCAGGATGCAAGCCGTGCCTCTTATTGTTTAAATGCAAGCTTCCTCATTTGCATTCCCTGCAGATGCCTACAAATTCATTCTCTTCTTTTCCTGAATTTTTGCCTCTCAAGTTATACAATGCAATCTTCCAGGTCTACCCATAGAGTCAGTTTATGGATCAAAATACTGGAATACAGAATTGCACTGCATCAAAAAGTGGGGTGCCATGCACGGACAAGCTATTTTTGCAGGCAGGAAAATCAATGAAGAGGAACTGAACTATATAGCATACATTATCTATGACAGTGATGGCTAACCTTTTTGCCAACACATGCCAAAAGCGGGGGGAGCGCAGGGGGTGTGTCATGTGCGGGCATGCCCACACCCATAATTCTATGCCTGCAATACGCATGCGTGTGTGACCCTCCCCTCCCCCTACTTTTGGTGTTTTTCATCCTTCCCAGGTTCCAGAGGCTTTCTGGGGAGGGCGAAAATGCTCCCCCATCCCCCGGAGGCTCTCTGGAGACTTCAGGAGAGTTCCCTGAAGCGTCAGGAGGGTGAAAAATGGCACTACGAGCAACACGGAAGTTCGGGAATGGACTTCCAGGTTGCCTGTAGGGCCGTTCCCCCTCCCTCCAGAGGCTTCAGGGAACCTTCCTGAAGCGTTTGGAGGGTGAAAAACAGCCCAACAGGTAAACCAGAAGTTCAGGTATGGACTTCTGGGTTGCCTGTAGGGCTGTTTTGTGCCCTCCAGAGGGAGGGAGAAAAATGGCCCAATGTGCAAACCAGAAGTCCATTCCCAAACTTCTGGTTTGCGCATTGGATTGTTTTTCGCCCTCTGGAGGCTTCAGGGAAGCCTCCGGAGGGTGAAAAACAGCCAAAAATGAAGGCTGAAGTCAGCTGGTCAGTGCACACATGCACGCTGGAGCTGACAGGGCAACGCCTCGTGTGCCCTAACAAATGGCTCTGCATGCCACCTGTGTCACGAGTGCCGTAGGTTCGCGATCACGATCTATGACATTCACATAAATTAATTTTATTTTCACACAAAATAAAATTAGACTGTCAACTATATGTTTGTCTAGTTTATCTTGTCTGAACTAGTATAAAAGTTCCCATAACCAAAATGAAGTCCATTTGATTAGGTCTGCCATATAATTCTATTTTGCCCCAGCTTTTACTGGTCAACTGGAAATTTTGGCTCAGGAGTAGAAATCAGATTAAGCTAAACCTCTCAAGAAGCCACTCGGTAAGGGTGTGGGAATCAACAAGGTCTTTAAATCCAGGAAGTTGCAAGAATAATGTAAGCATCCTTGCATGTATAAGTAGTGCTTGACTTACAACAGTGACCATTTGAAGTTGCAACGGCATTGGAAAAAGTGATTTTTGACCATTTTTCACACTTACGACAGCATCTCCATAGTCATGTGATCAAAATTCAGACACTTGGCAACTGACTCATATGGGGAAACCAGATTCACTTAAAAACTGTGTTACTAATTTAACAGCGGCAGTGATTCACTTAACATCTGTGGCAGGAAAGATTGTAAAATGGATCAAAACTCACTTAACCGCTGTCTCACTTATTAACAGAAATGTTGGGTTCAATTGTGGTTGTAAGTCGAGGACTACCTTTATATGGTCCGAATTAACCAAACAATATAATGTATGTAATTATTTTATTAAAAAAAATTAAACCACAAACTATATACACGATCACATTGGGGATGTTAATTTTTTCTTCTGCATGATGAACTTGATGAGGATAATTCATCCATACTGCTACTTGTTATGGAATGAAAGTTTCACTGGCATGACAAGTAAATTAAAAAAAAAAGTTTTGCTAAGATGTTTCATTTTAGGGAAACCAGGAAATGGTAATGACCAGTTCTGACATCCCAGGAGGTTGCAAGCAAATTGAAAGGGCCGAAGAAGCAAGTTGGCTGCAATAAATACTGCTTGCTTTATTCTGCAGTCTTCTTCAGATATATGAATGTGTGTATAATTGGCAAAGCAAACAAATTGCTTAGAAGTCATCTTGCTGGCATTCTACTTTGGTGCCAAATGGCTCCTGTCCAGAAGATCATCTCTTCTGGCTTCGGGGATGATATTCCCACCATATCTTATCCCATTCCTAGACTATTTTTGACTTCCCTCTCAGAATGACATGACAGAATACAGGCACTTACTTTAGACGATCCAATATCTTTTGGACAGGTGGGTTTTACTTGAACGTCACTGTCTTTCCCACAGCATTGAAGCTGGAGGGAGAGAAATAATGTATTACCAATCTTCCTGAAACAATCATTTTCAAATGATTCAAAAAACCCAAAATATGTTTACCCCAATTATATTATTCAGAATTCATACATATCACAAAGGATAACATGTATTAATAACTTCAATCCAAATTATGGATGCAAAGAAATCAACTTCAATTCAAACAAATCTGTGTGAATATGGAAATTAGAGCTGCCTAGGTCTAGAGATATTCCATCATTAACCTTGGATAGGATAGCAATTCTCCATCCAAGAGCTGTGTGCAATTCAGGGGATCCTCCAATACTCATAGCTCCTACCTTTTGAGTAAGTGGCAGCTATGGCCAGGAAAACCTTTGCACAGCTTCATCTGTGGAAAGGGCCAATTGTGCCCTTTCTTGGAATAGGAGGTCCATACAGTCATATATGCCCTAGTTATCTCATGGTGTCAGGCCTGTCTCATTCAACATCCAAGAAAGGAAACCCCTAACTCCAGTTAGTTAGAGAAAAGATACTTTTACTGGATATGTAATGAAAACAGCGAAAGTGAAGCAATATCTGAGGCAAAACAGCACAAACTTGCCCTTATCAAAAGTTACCCAAATCCCTGCCCCCAATTACCCCAGCCCAATATCCAATCTCCAATCCCCAAGTGTGTCATGTAGGGTGCATCTTCAGGTGGGCTCATTTAGCTGGTATGCAGAGACGGTTGGCCTTGACCAAACCCAAACACGGACTTTCAGCATGTGCAGAAGATGTTGAGAACAAAACTCCCTTTTTTGAGATGCCTCCACCAGCACACTTTCTCTCCCAAATACCATGCACCCCTCCCTCCCAGTTACTATGGCAGCTGAGAACAAGCAAGCAAGATAGAGGCTGATACATGGCTTGATTGTGACATACTGTACGTGAGGCTGCCCTTGAAGAGCACTTGGAACCTTTATCAACTCCAGCATGCAGCAAATGTCCTCTAGATTTCTATTGGCATTGGGAACATTTGCTTCTCCATAAGGCCATAGATTTTTAAAAGCAAGCTGATAAGATTCCCCCCTTCAATCCCCCTGCCTCCAGTTGTTTCTCATTTCTGATGGAGCCGTCTCAAGAGGGACATCTCTTCTTTTTAAAACAGCTTTGCTAATTTGAGGTTCAATCACTTCTGGGAGTGTTTGAATCATGAGCTACCAGCATCTTGTGTAAATTGATAGCCAACAGAGGCATAAACTGTATGCATAAACAATCAAAAACTTGTCAAAGTAGAGGGATAACCTTTTACACAGGACTGTCCAGGAAATGTGCTAGACATTAGCCAACATAATAGAGGAACATTCAGTACTGGCTGTGATAATGACAGTGCACCCAACAGCTGAAGGAACATGAATTTCTGCATTAACATTTTTCTAGTGAATGTTACTTTTTCTTTGTTTATTGCTTTATCTGTGAATATATCATGTATATTAAACTTTTTTTTCCTTTTGGTCTATTTTATCCAATAAAATCCCCACCTCAGCTTCTATCTCATTTGTGGGTCTGTTGTTTTTGAATCCATTAACCTACTGTCCACATATAGTTGTGGCAAAGCAACATGTTATTTTAAATCTTATGGCACTGGAAATAAAGGAATTTGTGTTTCTTCCTGAATATTAGCTGCTGAGTGGCTGTCCAGTGTTATGCAGTAGAATCAGGTTGGATTGGATTAAGTTCAGTTTCTAACAAAGTCTCTTAAGAACTCAAGCTCAGCTAAGCATACAAAAGAAACAAACTGTGGCCTCTCTTGGGCCTTCCCCAAGTCTCGCCCCCTGCCATGGATTTATATACTTATCACAACTAACTAAGAAGGATCAATACATGGTCACATGTGTAGTAAAAAGTTATTCTAAACATGGCATTATAGCTGCTTCTGTGGTTAATAAGACTGAAAACCTACCAAGGAAATGAGGCATAGATCAACTGACAGGATAAATGATTCACTGGGTGAAAGAAAGACACATATTTAAGACTCAAATAAATACTGAGAGTTCTATTCATATTAATCCTTGCATTGGATAGATTTGAAAATGCTGATCAAAACTTTTGGATCTGCTCTTTAAAAAAAGTATGACTGCATTTAATATATTTATTATTTTAATACCTTTCTGCTGTATCCCATACATCTCACTTCTTGTGAGATGGGTGACCTTATAACTTCGATCTCTCTCTCTCTCTCTCTCTTTCCCCCTCCCCCCTCCCTCCTTCCCTCCTATCTATGTGTCCATCCATCCATCCATCCATCCATCCATCCATCTGTCTATCTGTCTGTCTGTCTATTCCACCTTCTCCTCCTTCTGGAACTCAAGGCAGCCTACATGGGACCACCTTTCATTTTTTTGCCCATTATTACCTTGTTTGTTTTGTTTATATTTTGTCAAATCTGGAGGATTCCAGATTTTACTTGCACAACAATAACCTGTGTGGTGGCTTTTCCTGAGAGTTTGTAACTGGCCCTTAGTTTCTATGTTGAGGATGGCCTTGAACCCCAATATTCCTAATGCCACATAATTACCATACTACACTGGCTCTAATATAGGTGTGTGCATATGTGCCTGGTATAAAGTAAGCGAACGGTAACAATATGACTAAAAATAAGCATGTGAGCCCTCTTTTAATAATAAGGGAAACAGCTCAACTCCAAATCTAATTCTGGAAGCAAATTCATTGCGGTGTTGTTTGTTTGTGGCCTATTTTAAAAAAAAATTATACACATGCAAAATGGAGGATACACTATTGCACATGCTGAGGTAAATTTTTAATGCTTAGCAACACTCTGAGTAAAAACTTCAGGGAATGGTTTTCCTCTTTGCCTCTCAATTAAGAGCGTTTGGGAGATTGTATCCAGCAGTTCTCCACAGAGGGGAAAGACAATAAGCATTTGGATTTTTTTTCTTTTATAAAAACTGTGATCAATAGACCACACTTTAGAAAAGATTGATCTAGGCCCTATTAAGGAAAAAGTAAATTTAGCAACTGATGTCAGAAATACATGTGGCAACGCTTTATCTCACCATAGTCCTGAATAAAACAGATTATATTGGTATAGATAGTCTTGCAAAAACCAAAAGAGTTATAATAAATATTTTTTTAAAAAAAAGAATGGCGGTGGAAATAGTTTTATACATGCTACCTTGAATTGACGATGACTATAATAAATAAATATAGCCTCTATGGCTGAACTCTTACTATGCCTTCCTGCTAATGATGCCCACAATGCTTCCAAGATGTCATGTGTGATTTAATAAAACTTTAATGTTTTACTATGGTCTTCCAGAGGAAATTTCCGTATTTAGGGAGTTTTAGAAGAATGTGTGTGCCAAAACCTGGAGAGGTTGCTGACTATTATAGTATGTTAAGAATCCACAGAAAGGATGACCAATTGGGTGCCATATAGAATCTTGCTTGATTTCAATAAGAATAATAATTCCAGAAGAAGGGAAAAGACAAACATTATGCAAACTGTATCATTGGACTCATTGTCCAATCATGGTATTCTGAAACCACCTAAAATGCAACATTAGTGAGCAAAATTTCTGAATTTATATTACTCACCGCATCATGAAATTTGATGAGTGTTTTATTTTTGCTTTGATCATTGATGTAGTTTTCATAAGCTTTCTCATAGATAGCTTGGACTTCGTTGACAGCCTGCAGAGATAGCAACCACAACAAGTAGACATTCTAATTAGATATGAAGAGCAGTGAAGAAACCAGCAGAATTTCAGTAACAGGAAACCCATGGATTTCACTTGAGAATGTGGTAGCAACAAAGAGGAACGCAGTCAACTTTAAGGTATAAAGTTTTATCTATTTACAGAAATAGACGTATATTTCTGTATACGTCAACCTTCAACTATTTCTATAGAAATAGTTGAAGGTTGAACCCGTAGCAATTTGGGAAGCACAAGAAAGCAAGCTCTAGGCTTTGGCTTTTGGCAACATGACTGATTGATGCGCATAGCTTATAGGGTGCAAAAGGAAATTGTCTGGGCAGGTTGGGCAATAAAAAGCATTGCCACACTAATGACAGAATATGCAGTTAGGAAATATCAGCTTAGGCAGTAAAGAAAAATGTTCTCCAAAGAAAACAATAAAAACTCTTTCTGTATATTTGCCAAGACACACCCAAATCAACTAGAGGTTGTGCATAATTTTAAAGAGATTTTACTCATTTAAGCTATTTTTCAGTTAAGGATATTTAGGGTAGTACACAATAAGTATTTCACTTACCGTTTTTTTGCCCAGAAAAGCAAAAACTCCTGCAGCAATTTCAGCAGCAAAAATCACCAGCAAGCAAGTAAAAAACTACAAAAGAATGAAGATAAGATTACAGATTAAATTTTTATGGAAACTTGAATGCAACATGTAAACACACTCTCTGGGAATTTGAAATAGTAGTTTTAATAACAGAAATACTTTATATAGGACAAGAGTAATGATGCAAAAAGGGAAGGTTCTACCTCAACTTTCCTTAAATCAGAATAATTTCACACTTTAAGGAAAGGATGGGATAAAGAAATATCAAAGAAGCATTTCTAACACTGCAACATATCCAAAGCCTTTGCAATAGAATTCTGTTTATGTTTTGCTCTTCAATGCAGCCATTGAAAGAGGCTGTATTCTAATAAATGAATACAGAATTGCAAATTAATGCTTCATGAATTCTTATAGCCACTTAGATAGAAATATGTCCTGACTAGGACTTAAGGGTCATTACGGGTAGATAATAAAGGAACCTGCAAGTTACTGAGTTTAAAGAAAAGTTTTACACTATCCACCTTCCTCTTTCTTCCAATGTACAGCAGATTGATTTCAACAGGTGTCCTGGCTTAATAAATTGTAATTTATTTCACTGGATATGATGTTAGATCCACCCACTCTTTTTAAAAGTCTCTTTTCCTTTTATGCAGCTTTGATCCGCTCTCTGTTATGTCAGAATAGTTCTGTTTTTAATACCAGTCTGCTAACTGCTACCTTAATTTACAGTTTGATATTTGAATTTAAAAACAGACTTCCCTGTTTTGGACTTGGAGTAAAGCAAAATACATATACTTTAGCAGAGGATTTTAACTAATGTTTGACTTAATGATTTCGCATTGGAGAGAGGCCTCATATCCCCTTTTCTACATGTCCATTACTTACTGCTCCAAGCAGGCACTGAGACTCTCGTGCTGCTCCACAGCATCCAAAAAATCCTACTGCCATCATCAGCACTCCTGCTCCTATCAGTACATACAGTCCTGTAAGAAAAGACAGAATTATCCAATTATTTATGAACTCCAATGTATTAGCTACGAATCAGATAGCACTTTTGTTGCCATGGAGACCCACAAGTCCTGGTTTCTTGTAAATAAATCATTCTAAGCTATCCAGTTACACTGACCACTAGGAAGCCCCATGTGACCAGTTTCCTTCTTTACTGGGACTTTTCAGATGCATTTGCCAAATTCTATGGGTTGAAACACTCAACTTGGAACTGAATGCATGAACCTTTGCACTTTAGATCAGGTGTCTCCAACTTTGGCAACTTTAAGACTTGTGGATTTCAACTCCCAGAATTCCTCAGCCAGGAATTTCCTGGCTGAGGAATTCTGGGAATTGAAGTCCACAAGTCTTAAAGTTGCTAAAGTTGGAGACCCCTGCTTTAGTTGACTACATGCAATACATTGGCTTTAGGAACTACCCACACCCTGGTGCTCAGTGATAGCAAGAGGCAATATCTAGAAGTTTTCAAGATGTATATCTAATCCATCTATCAGGAACAGAGAAATACATGGAAACATTTTAGTATGTAACATTTGTATCTAAAACTGTTATTCTCCCCAACAGAACTCAGATAGTCTTCCTTTAACCAGTCCCTCATTTGCAAATTTTTGTAGTTATAACAGTAATGAAAAAATAATTTTACAAATAATTCTTGCAGGTGTGACCTTTGCAGGTCTATAAAGCAAAGTAAAGCTGAAGTAAGATCATAAGAACAGTCAAGATTTCACTTGGTGACTATTTGGCTTAACAACCAACTGGCCAGCCCCAAGTGTGGTTACTAAAGTACTACCTTTATAGATATTTAAATGTATCCACAACTGTGATAGAAACTTGATTGGTTAAAAAAATTACAAGAGCACATTATAATATTCTAGATCAGTAGCACTGCTGTTGGTTTTTTATTAAATAATTCTTGTAGCATCAGTGGTATCTTAACTCCCTTTCTCTCCCGAAATAGCTGAACAGAAAACAATAAAACCATTCTCAGCAGCACTGCTTGATTAAATAAGAGGCAGAGTAGAGACTTGATAGATGGTAAGATTTTTTTTATTACGGCCAAATAGCAATAAATAACTTTTTTAAAATTCCAGAATTATAGATACATGACTTGGATGAATGATTTCTTCAAGGAAAGAATAAATTTTCCAAGAATTTCTCAGGGAGAGGACCACCTTTCTCCCCTTCAATCAATGCTACGATTGAGTCAGGAAGTGTCTTCCTGATGTCTTGTTTTGGGATTTAATCGAAACATGGAGAACTAGGGAAGAACAGGACAGTGAAAGACTGGACACCCAGACATGCCTTTAAGCTACCTTCATAACTAAACAATTCAAGAACACTACTCTGTGTCCTTAAAATTTCTCTGTATTGCTCTTTCCTGCAACTCGGAGGCCTGACGTTGCTATGACACGACATGCAATCTTGGCGCTCCAGGATTGCTGTCGATATCTCTGTTGCTGGATGATCCTTTTGGATCTAAATCGTTCTAAAGGAATGGTGATAGAGAAGGGCACGTCCTGCTGATCTCAGGGGCATCACAAAGCCTCTGATCGATCCAGGAAAAAGCTCTTTTTGCCTGCTACAAGAGAAGCAGCCAAAATGGCTGCAGAAGATTGGGACAGACCCCTGAAATGGAAGCAGAATAGGAGAGACAGTGTGTCAAAATGGTGAGAAAAATCCTTATTATTAGAGAAGAGAAAACTAAAAAAACTTAGGGTTAAAATAAAATTGAAGACAGAAGGAAGCAAGCAGAGAATTAACCCTGGTTTAAAACTATTGTGTTATCTTTTTCACTTTAATTTTGTTTGTTTTCTATGGATGGACTTTTTACAAATGTCTCTTACTTTTAAAGTGAACTGGTCCTTTATCCCCCTTTCTTCCTCTATACTTTTTCAATTTTTTGTATTTGTGGATTAAAAGTTTCTTTCCTCTTTTCTTCTTCTCTTCCAGAGTTCGGAGCTTAGAAAGAGAGGCAAAAACAGAGGGAAAGGATGTAACACTGCCATCTAGAGGCTAGAGGCTTGGCAACATCTGATAATACAAAGCTATTAACTTTGTTTACTGAAAGGGTCAATGGAAAACATCTTGTTTATTCAGGTGTTTCTTTGACGGAAAGAGAAAGCTTTGACCTGAAAAACTTTACTGAATTTGTTTGAAACCTAGCAAAAGCCTTGGATGTTTTAGTGGCAGTGTTTATAACCTGGAAAAATGGTGCAATATGAAGAAGAAAAGGAACTAACATTGCAAAGAATTATGCTAGAAATTCAAAAAGTCTTAATAATCTTAATAATAATAATTCAATTTAAGAATTGGAAAGAGACTTGAAATTATAGATCAAAATACAGAAAGTACGGAGGAAAGAGTTGAGAATACTTATAAAACAATGATGAAATTTGAGGACAGAGTTCAAAAAACCACAGACACATATGAAAGTGATAAGAAAATTGTTGACACTGATAGCAAATCGAGTGTGGAGGGAAATGATAAGTGCGAAATACGGAAAGGAGAGATTGATGAACTGGAACTCTATCTCAGATGTCAAAATATAGATGAAGAAAGGGGAGAGAATTTTACAGAAACAATGAGAGCAATTTCGGCAGAAGCATGAGCAATAACAAAAGTCAAGCTGATGAAAGGAACAGATAGAGGGTTTCGAATCTTTATAAGATATGCAATGAATAACAACTTGTCAAGAGACGTCCACATAAGACTTATCAAGAAAACAGAATACAGATTCTACAAATGGCAAGAGATATTGAACTGCACTATTTCTAGAAGGATACAGGATGATGAAATGAAATGTCACAATAAAATTTAGTTAAATGTAGTTAAATTCTGAGTACTATGTATAAGACAAAGTAATAATAGTTATAGTCAAATAAATGATCAATAATAATAATAAAGCATTTATATATACTAGATTGATAATATGAAATTTTATACAAACTGTAAGTGAGGATTATGGAGATGATGTTGAAAAACCTTTTTATAAAAGATAAATAATTCTATATAGAATAGAATATAAAGATGTAATATCATTGGATGATTTCAGGATGATGTAATGAAATGCCATAATATAAATTTACTTCAAATTTAATATGTTTCATATAAAAAGGATATAATAATAGCTATGCTTAATGGATGTTTAACAATTATAACAATTTCTATACATGTATATTAGATTGATGATACTAATAATGGAAAAAACATGGAATTGAATATGTGATTTTTGATAAAGCTCAAGTGATGACTATGGAAAGGATGCAGAAAGACCTTGTAACCAATTGACACACTGTATGCAGTTGAAGAGGTTTTTATGTTATATGTTTTGTGTGTTTGTGTTTGTTTGAAAATAAAAAAAAAATTAAAATAAAGAAAAGAAAATATGGTTATGAAGAAAATACGGCTGCTTCATATTCCTGCTAAGTAATATATAAAACATAGCTAAGAACAATCCACTGAATTATTTTCGTAGTTCTGGCTTCTATCTTTACACTTTATTTAATGCTGCCCCTTGAGTAGAACTACAGATCTTAATTTTTGCCTCCTGCTTCTTTTGCCAAAGATTATGTTATTTAGACTATTCAAATATATTTTATCAAAAATAGAATAAAAATATAGCGCAGAATTTTAAGAAAACAAAACTGATGAAGAAAATGTTCGGGAATGTTTTTACAGATATTTTAGTTCAACTTACTACTGATGTCAGTATTCTGCCGTTTAGAAAGGAAGTGAAGTCTTCTATTGTGAAATTAATTAAAACATTTTTAATTCTGCAACATGTCCCAGCAGTTAGTTCTTGACAAGCCAATTTATTGTATTGTTGTACACCACCCAGAAGTGTTTTTTGTGAGGTGGGAAGCCATTATAAATTTGATTAATAAATTAATTAATCACTCTTTAGAGAGAGAAAATATGACAAGTTGCAAAAAATAAAAAAGTGAAATATTCAAGATAATTCAGACTTTATAAACTAAATAAATGCTCAAAATCTGTCTTGCAATAAAAAAGTAGCAAAATTATTTGGAATAGAGCATATGGTTCCCTCTATATATCTTGGAAATGTATTATGATTAATAATTAACTCATTTTAAATGAACATCTTCAGCCATAATTTTAGGAATTGAACGATTCAGCAACCTGCTTTAAGAAATACAATATGCTGAATATCACTGCACTTACTTGTTGAAAAGGGTCCTGTGGTAAATCACATTAAATGGAAAAATGAAGACTGAGTTGATTTGAGAGTACACAGATTGAAACGTGGGTGACTATCTGAAAATACCATTTGCAATTGGAGGTGAAATAGATGCAATGCTCCACTGCACCACAAGAGGGCGGAATAGACTAACTCTTTATTTACCTCTTATTTTTATGATTTTTAGAATAAATGAATTTATTGTTAAAAAGAACGTCATTTTTTCAAGGACTAAACCTGCTGCCCTAACACAGATAATTTATTTTGATCCTTCAAAATAAGTTTTTGATTTACCTACATTATGCATAAATTAAATTACTCTGAAAATGTACTGTAGAGACCCTTATTATCTAAATGCTTGCAACCTGAGTTTTGAAGCCACCTTAAAATATATGCTTACTCTAGTAGATATCTTTGGTACATGTATACCTTGTTATTTTCCAGAAAGTTCTGATCTTTGGAGAATGGACGATTTTTCAAGACGTTTTAACCTTTCACCCTCTTTTCCTCCTAATTACTCTGTAGAATCAATGGCACAAGCTATAATCACATATTCTCTCTTCCAAATGCAATTGAACATTAGCCGAGACACAGCCACGATATATGAATAATTTGACAAGATTTTTTTAAAAATATGTTATTTACTGTAGTTATTTAAAATATGATGTTTTTTGAAGGTAATATATATTTTTGTGCAGGCATTATAACAGTGAGTCTGACAAATAATGTATTTTAAATGTTTTAAAACATACACTGCCTTCTGCATGCTGTAAACCAGGGAGTCCAGGCTGACCGCCCTATCAGCAATTTCATTTAACTCCAGTTACTTCTTGAACGTCAACTATGGAGCATGGCACTCCTTATATGGAAGAGAGGTTCAGCTTGAAAAATCTGCTCCTCGGCCCTTCACTGTGGCCTCTTAGAATACATAAGCTCACCATCTGTGGTTTAAATACACTGTGAATGATAAAAACAAAATGCATGGGTCCAAAATGACTTTATCTTGTTTGAGTAATTTCTCTCATTCATATTTTCCAGATGATGTCACCATGAACAGAGGGAGAGATGCAATTCAGTACCAGGCTCTATTAGAACTTTGCAAGGCAGGGTCAAACCTGTTCAAGAATGCTAATTTGCCACTCTTCTCCTTCTCTAGAGGTAGCCCTCCATAGAGCGTCAGACCCCTGCTCTTCCAGGAGAGAATGAGGGGTGGAGTAGTGAGATTTTTATTGTTTCCTATTAGCAAGCCTTAAAAGAAAGCTTTACTTAAAGAGGACAGTCTGGCTTAGTGACTGATATGAGTGAAATGCCAACAGCTCCACCAGTGAAGGGTAGCTTGGTTACCAAAACTCTGAGTGGACTATCCTGCAGTAAAACATCATTCAAAGGAAGACAAGAACCCCCACTGTAGGGAAACCATGGTAAGGCCAAGAAGTTTGCAGGGGCTGCCATGAGCAAGGAGAACAACATAGTCATAGGCCATTATGTGAGTAATTAAGTGTTATACTTTCTTACAGGGAAGTGGTGGCTCAGTGGCTAAGACATTGAGCTTGTTGATCAGAAAGGTTGGCAGTTCAGCAATTCGCATCCCTAGCACCCCATAACGTAATGAGCTCCTGTTACTTGTCCCAGCTTCTGCCAATTTAGCAGTTCAAAAGCATGTAAAAATGCAAGTAGAAAAATAGGAACCAACTTTGGTGGGAAGATAACAGTGTTCCATGCACCTTCGGCATTTAGTCATGCCGGCCACATGACCATGGAGACGACTTTGAATAGTGCTGACTCTTCGGCTTGAAACGGAGATGAGCACCGCCCCCTACAGTCGGGAACGACTAGCACATATGTGCAAGGGAAACTTTTACCTTTTACTTTCTTATATGAAAGACTTTCAATGTTTCATAGTTTTAACGAACTAGAAACAATTTTCTTAGGTATCTCTACTCTGTGGCCATTGTCACTAAGGCAAAGGTACACAATCAATGAAAAATTGTTCGATGCACGAGAATAACATTAATTGTATTTAATACGTTACATTATATTCAGATTTTAATTTAAATAGAATTAAATTTAATTTTTCATTTGCCAATTTTCTCATTTTTTTTTGTCCTGGTCAAATCTTGCTTGAATATTTGTGGCTCCTTTCATGCTATTCAAGAGCTGAATGTCTCTATGTATGGTGAAGATGCACATCCTCTGTGTTCATCCCTGGAAGAGCCTCTACGGTCAAATAAAGTTGCCTCATGACATGAGCACCTCAGTTCTATTTTTTTTCCAAAAATTGCCCCCCCTCAAAAAAGGAGGGTTGGCTTATTTCTTCTTACTTGAGGTCAAAGCTTTTTCCCCTTTGATTTGCTCTTAGCAATAAGAGAGTCCCATCTGAGTATGGCAGAGACATCAGTTGCCTTGCAACAAGGCCAAACATCTAGCAAGAAAGAAAAAGAGTACTTTGTATGACGATGGAAGATGAAGACTGTCTTTGTCTCAAGTGGTGAATGCAGAATTCCATCTCACTGCACTGCTTATGGGATGGTTGGAGAGGAGGACTCTGCAGCTGCGCAGAGTGTATAGCATTGTTGGTGGCGACATGAACTTCTATATTACAGACAGAAAAGCTGGGCTTTCTTTGTTTCTTCTCTGCTTCAGAGCTCTGTCTCTAAGGTGACATGCAAACTTTCAGCTAGTGTTTCCACACATAATTAACCTCAGAGGAAGTTTCCTTGTTTATGCAGCTGATATCTAATTTACTTAAATCCCGCAGCACCAATTACACCATGTCTAATGATGTAAGTCCTTCCTAGCAAAGCTAGTAACTGCAACCATTATGAAGAGACCAGACAACAGACAACTAGATAAGGAGCCATATGGTTGGTTTATATACAAGCTGATTTAAAACAAAGAAAAGCAAAGCCAAAGAAATCATAAGGCATACAATATTTATTGTAGCACCTTTATATATGCTTGGAGACAAACATCAACACCAACACTTCCAGTGTTCTTATGTTCCATTGATAGGATATAATTTGGAATATGAAAGGAACCATTTGTCTTTGTAATTTGTAGACAATTTGTAAGTTGCCCAGAGATGGGCATTGTAAGCTGCTGGCTCTTTGTGGCCTCCAACTCATCATTGTCATCATCAGTTACTATTATTAATATTTCAATATCTGCTGCCTCCAGAGTTTTCAGCATAAACCGCTAAATAATAAAGATACATTTTCTAGCTGGTTTTTTGGATTGAGTAAAGAATGATAATTTGATTCACAAAATTTTTCCTGAATCCACAAACCAAAAGGGCCTCAAGTCCTATCTTAGTTTCTCTGATGACATTAATATGTCACTGTCCTCACAATGCTCCCAAAATGATGCATATTGTGCACATGGAAAAAGTCTCTTTCCACATCTAAAATGTTCCAGGGAGCTCTGGAAGATTCACTTTTCTTGTTAGATCAGCTATTCAGATTGCGAAACAAAAACTTTCCAGAACTAAATTCTCTTGAATAACATGTCATTTGTGGTGTTCCAAATGTGTTGCACATAATTATGGATATGCATGTAGGTCCCAACTCTGCAGAGGTATCTACTACTATCCTGATAGCCAGTCTGTAAGGTCAAATTTCACTGAAGAATTGATGCTTTTGAATTGTGGTACTGGAGAAGTTTCTTAAGAGTCCCTTGGTTTTCTTAATAAGATCAAATCAGTCAATCCTAAAAGAAATCAACCCTGACTGTTCTCTGGAAGGATAGATATTGAAGCTCAAATACTTTGGCCACCAAATAAGAAGAGAGGACTCATTGGAGAAGACCATGATATTGGGAAAGATTGAAGGCAAAAGGAGAAGGGGCTTAGGAGGATGAGCTGGTTTTAGATAGTGCCATTAACGTAATGAGCATGGATTTGGATAAATTTTGGGAGATAAGGGACTCTGGTGTGCTGTGCTCCATGGAAGTTGCAAAGCATTGGATACAACTTAGTGGCTAACAACCATAACAAAAGGTCAATTTGGATAGAAAATAAATTGTTTCAAGTCACCCAGTGAAAGGCTATTTAATTATGACATCCAAATTTGTAAAGCTCAGAACTTTTTTTTTTAAATAAATGTTTCCCCTGCCCAAAACACATAATGAAAAAGATAAAAATCCCTAGAAGTTTGGGACTTGTTTACAATAGAGCCATCTTTGCCATTCCTTTTGCACTTGAATAACAGAACAGAGACAAGAGTTATGTTGCCTTCTTTATGTTTGAAGTGCTGACACTGGAGTGTCTCAAGCTTCAAGAGCTATATAACTATAACTGCCTCCTGTATTTTGCATGCTCATGTTTTATTGTGAGAGTACTATGAAGCTGAGATTTGCCAGTAGCACACCAAGAAAGAACTATTATCTTAAACTACTGGTTTCAGCAATTATTTTCTTCGTAGTGGATGCTTTTCCAAGTTTTATTGCCAAGAATTCTAAATAGGTTTTTGTAGCATAAACAGCTCCCATAGATGCAATTGCATATAAGAGGCAGATATTAAAAGAGAAATCAAGATTAAGATTACCTCATTTTGAAAGAGAATCCAGAGACTTAATGGCTCAATATAATTAGAAGCAAGGTAATTATATTTCTTTTCTTTCTTCCCTCACAATTTTACCAGTGAATTGGAGAAAAGGATTATTTAGATTTATTTGTGTACTTATTTAATTGCAGTAGGATTTGAAAGCATTTAATAGGATCAGCTCACAATTGTGGAAAAACATTGTACACATATTATATCACAACTTCTCTATGTCTGCTAAAATGTCTGTAACACAATTAAAGATTTGGCGTATAGGACATTAACATGTGTGCTACCACAAATTTTTATTTGGGGATAGTTGAAGTGACTTGGTGGGGATAAAAATATCTGATTTCTCTACCTAGCCAGTCTATTGCAGCCAGATTTATCCTATTAAAAAAGAAAAGATGGTCCCCAGACAACCATTGAAAATTTTCTATCCCTCTCTGCTGTTATCCAGTAATGCTCTAGTTTTCTGCAGCCCACAAAATCCATAAGGAAATTTCAGTATCTTAAAAACTGCATTGTAAAGTGGCCTCATAGTAGTAGCTTTAAATGATTAATTAACTTTTACAATAGTTATTACATTATGGAAAAGGAGGAGGACAGACTCAGACAGCCTTAGCACTGTTTCATCTCCTTGTTCATCACAGATCAGAATAATTCAATCCACCTTTTCAGGTAGGCACTGTGACCCAAACAGCATGCTACACACATTGTTTGAAATGACATCATTCCCTCCCCACCCCGTTTAATCGATTCTCAGAGACTGCCTAGACAAGTCCCCGCAGTATGCTTGGTAAAATTATTCAGAAGACATTTCCTCTTCTGTTTTTTTCCTTGGACCGAGAGAAAGTGAGTAGCCCACAATCACCCGGTTGGCCAAACTAGGACTCATGGTTTCTTAACTTACAGAGCCTGGGTTAAAGTTCAAATGAAACTTAGGTCCCAACCAATACCTTGCCTCTTTTCAAAACACCCATGTTATAAAATACTAGACTTGTTCCTTATTTAGTAAAGTAGAAAGCTACTAATTTAAGCATATGTCTGCAGGAATTACCTTCAAAACTGTATTAAAGCTGATTAAATGTAAAAAAAGTATGACAGTGGGGGATCTGAAAGTAAATAATATTTATTTCCAGATTTACATATTATGCTAAATCCTGCCACATCACAAGCCAGTGAATTCTCAAGCTCAAGCACACGACACAGAAAAAAACCAGATTGCCTGTCTCACATGCCACTTGCTGCAAGTTGCAGTCTATAGGGTGGTGAGTGGGGAATCCTCTTTTATGGAAAGGCAAAAGGGAGGAGACAAACATGTTTTTTTTTCCTGAAGTAGAGGCACATTGACTGAAAAAGATCTGTTTACTGTTGGATTCATTTCCTTCTTTCAAAATACCATCATTGCATAATAGGTGGCAGATAAAAATGCTGGGAGTTTTCCTAGACATAGATACTGGTTTTTCCTGCTTATGGTAGCACTGTATTATTATTTGGTTTGGTTGTTGCTTAATGTAACATATGAAACAAGCCTAGTAAGTCATAGCACATGGCTTGGTGTTGTATGTCCAAAACTGTTTTCAGATTTCATTCTCCTGTCCTCCACTTCTATATGCCCTTTTCTTACAGCAACATTTCCCTTCCTTTGTGATTTCTTATCATAGAATTGATATAATTCACTTTCTGGATAGCAAGAAAGTTGTTTTTTCTCCCCTATGCTAATTTTATGTGTAACTTCTTGACATCCTATAAGAATTAATTCTAATTTCTTCCCCTTAGTATCCAATTTCATTTGGCTGTTACGGTTTGCAAAGTCAATAAGCAGGGTTTAATCATAAGTAGTAAAGCACAGAATATAATTTTAACTTCACAAGAGAAGGAAAGCTGCAATAGGCCTGGATGAAACAAGATGAAACTTGCTCTTATTTTAGCTACGCTTTTGTGTGGGCACCACTTCCAAGGAGGAAATCTGCTCACTTTGAGGGCAGACATGACTTCATATCCTAAAAGCACAAGCTGTCCCATTAAGGTTTTTCTAAAACAAACAGCAGCAGAACAGCCTCGGAAAAGGAAGGGTAGCCACTCCCTACCTAAGGTTTTACCCAGAGCAAATCTGGCACCAAGAAATAATAAGGTGGACAAGAATTGTGAGCATTCTTGTCAAATGAACCAACAGAAAAGTTAAGAGATGCTAAGAAGGCTAGGAAGAAGACAATTTCTATCCAAGAATTCCCAAATGTTTTGGTTTGGTTGTTGCTTAATGTAATATACATCTTTGCTTAATGTTGTTGCTTGTTGTTGCTTAATGCAATATATAACAAAATGGATACCCACACAACCTTATCAAAGTGGCTGACCACTCAACCCCTCAAAGCACAGCCAACACATGTTGTGAAAAAGATAATACTGCCATATATTAAAAACATTCCAAAAACAACTACAGACTATTACAACCACATGGCATCACCATAGCACACAAACCACTAAAGACTTCACTATAGTTTCAACTAGAAAATAGTGAGTATCCTAGACCAAGCTAAGCAAACAATAGAGTAGAAAGTTTGAAGAGTAAGACAACGGTTATAGACAGATGATTGGAGAAAGAATTGGGTAATTGTGAGGAAGAAGACAGAGGATCAAATTCTGCAACAGCATATTAATACAAGATTGAAGACTGATAATACAGAAATAATGGTCCTAAACAAAATTTCTACCAAATTTCCGTAAAAGAATATTCTCTGATTATAATCCCGTGAGTTTGATTTACAAAAAGAAATTTAGTTATTTTAGAGGAAATTAAATGAAATATTACAGAAATAAGCAAGTCAATGATTCAATAATGGTTTGGGGTACAAGAAAAGCTTATATGAAAGGTTATTTTATACAGCAAAAACTAAGCTCAAAAAGAAGAGTCAAGAGAAAACACAGGGTATTTTGGGTGAGATAAAAAAAAGAATTAAAGAAATTTGCAGAGAAGATAAGTATTTCTCAAATTAAACTTTTACAGCAATGCACATTGATGTTAACAGTAAGAGAAATGGAAATAACAATGAAGTATGTAATTGAGTTTGCAAATAAACCGGGAAATGGTTGCTGTATAAGAGAAGAAAGGAAAAAGAAAAATTGTATTGACACTTCAAGAGGGAAGTACTGTACTAACAGATATGGTTATGCATAAATGTTTCATCATTATTATCAGGACATGATGTTTCATCACTATAAAGGGCATGATATTTCTTTAAGGAAAATAGACAAATATTTACAAAACCATAATCTACAGATTTATAGCAAAACAGACAAATTATGAATAGACATATAACAATCAGGGAAGTTTCTAAAGCTATTAAAAGATTAAACCAAGAAAGGTGGCTGGATGAGATGGATTATTAGGTTTTACTGTAAATGTTTTGAGGATAAACTTTTACAACCTCTACAAAATATGAATTCTATTTTACAGGAACATTGAAAGAGGCTAACATAGCAAGATGTATATGATTTGTCTTTAATAAGAAATTATACATCAATACAATTACTGAATAATGATAGTATGTTTTCCACAACAATTGTAGCTGATAGATTCAAAATAATTTTTCAGGAATTTATTTATGAAGATCACTGTGGATTTTTAGACACATTGCTAATTGTGGTTTTTAACTCAAAGACCAAGTAAAATGTTAGAACTATGTTGGACATTCTAGAATATTTGACATAATAAAAAACAAATTGCGTTCCTTTTTTTTTTAATGCAGAGAGGGTTTTTAGCAATTTGAACTGGACTTTCATAATTAAAGTTTCAGGGAATATTAACTTTGGAGATACATTTATAAAACGAGTGCCGTTGATTTATACTCCATAGAAAGCACAAATTATTGTTATTGGAGATCTAAGAAAACCAAAGGAACAAGACAAGGCTGCCCACTGTCTCCTCTCTTCTCTATTTTGGTTCCTAAGATTCTGAATAGAAATATATGACAGGAGGAGAGGATTGTAGGAGTAAAAATTAAATAAACAGAGAACCTGACAATTTGGTATTGGTTTTGGAAAATCCCTTAAAGGGAATTGAAATATTAATGAGCAAATAAAAAGAATTTGAGTCATTAGCAGGTTTCAAGATTAACAAACAGAATATAAAGATGTTAAGCAAAAATATGAGTAGGCAGCAAACACAAGAGCATTGATGAACAAAACAGGTTTTAATATGGAGAAGAAAGTAAAATAATTGGGTATTACAATGATAAATATGAATTGTATATTATTTCAAAACATGCTATGTTAAAATATGGAACGAAGTAAAAAAAGGTGTTAAGGTGAGAGAAGATACAATTGTCATTTTTGGGGAGAATTTCTGTGATTAGGATGGAAGTTTTGTTATTTTCATTTCATATCTGCTTTGACAACTGATGATAGAGGTTCACCGACAAATGCGCGCTCGACAAAAGCGCACCGACAAAACCGTGGCGAGAAAAGAGTGAAGTCGAAATCGCGCACGATAAGGTAATAACCCTAACCCTTATCCTAACCCTAACTCTAACCCTAACCTTAACCTAACCAGTAGGGTTATTACCTTGTTTTCGTGTGGTTTGTTGATAGCGTACTTTCTTCGGCGCGCATTTATCGACGCTCTTCTGTGGGCGTGATTTCGATTTTGCTCTTTTCTTGCCGCGGTTTTGTCAGCGTGGTTTTGTCGGGTGCGCATTTGATGGGTCACGATGCATAGATAGTCCTTCACATAAGACCAAAATGGAGCCCAGAATTTTGGTTGTAAGTTATTGTGATCATAAGTTGAGGAATCACATGACAGGACTCAATTGTAAAGTGAGTTGCTGTGGTCAGAAAGGGAATCATGTGGTCATTAAGCAAACCTTTTCTTCTAAATGGATTTTTTTGGCCAGAAATTGGCAAAAAGCATAGGAAACTGGTGAAGAATGCTGTAAATTGTGATCATGTGACTGTGGAATGCTGCAACTGGTTGTAAAGGCAAGTACCTGGAATGCAATCACATTACTCTAGGAGGAGGGCAGGAATTGTAACTTAAAGGATGTTGTAGGTGGATTTTTAGAAGTCTGTCATAACCTTAAATGATCATTAAAACACTGGTTATAAGTTGACAACTAGTTGTATCAATTAATGGCAGAAAGAAATTTTGGTTTGGAGCAGAGTAAGTCAGTTTAAAATGTACAAATGAAGAACATGTTATTGCTAAAATATATAAACTTCAAACTGAAATTTGAAACAGAGGAAGAACGAGTGAAAGAATGTATGATAAAATGGGCCAAGAATTTAGGTTATAGTATACAAATGGAACAGTGGGAAAAGATGTGGTTGAAAGGACTGACATTTATATGATTATAAATATTATATTATAATTTTTGTAAAATGATAGTAAATCATTGATATATGTCACTGGAGAAACTGCTAAAATGCATGAAGGCACTTCAAATTTATGTTGGAAATGTGAACAACAAGATGGGACATTTTACCATGATTGGTGGATGTGAAAAAAATTATAAAATGTTGGGTTTAAATACATACTAATGTATTAAATGAATACTAATTCAAAATATTTTAAAAACTAATATACAATTGAAGACAATGATTTTCTTTTAGGGACTGATCAATAAACTGTTAGAAAAAGTCACGGCATCTTATTTTGATACATAATAACTGCAATGAAGTTATTTTATGCACAAAATTGGAAACACTTGAAATTACTCACACTGTAGGAATAGATGGTGAAGATGATGGAATTTGCTGAGATGGCCAAATTGACATCTTTGACCAGAGAACAGACATTATCAAAGTTTATTGTTGACTGGAAATCCATTATAGACTTACGTGCAACATAAAAAGTGAATTTATGACCTATGGTTTTGATGATTTGAAAAAAAAATAGATAGAAAAAAATGAAAGTCATGTTGTAATGGTGTTGGTTGTCACTTTTAAAGCCCTACATGGCTTGGGATCAGGTTGTCTGAAGTACTACAGTATCTCTTCCCAGTTATAGCCACCTGACCCACCAGAGAAGGGAGACAGGGACTGCTGTGGGTCCTCTTTCTTAAATAGATATACCTGGTGGGATCCAGGAGAAGGACCTTCTCCATGGTGGCTTCCTCCCTTTGGAACATCATCCCCATGGAGATTAGACTAGCCCCCAGTTTGAAACTCTTTTGCAAGGCCCTGAAGACCTGGTATTGCCAAAGGACCTGGGAAAGCCAGAGTGAAACATTGCCTGTCAAGTGGCTTGTTTGATTGCTTGATGGGGGTTACTGATGTTACTCTTTGTATATTGAGTTTTTTATTTCTTGGAAGCCACCTAGAGTCACTGAAAATGAGTGGGCAGCCACATGAATTCTCTAAATAAATGAATAAATTCTCAAAATAATGAAATAAACTATAGAGTAAGAGATAACTTTATACTTCTAAGTTCTGTAAAGAAAATGGGAAATTATTTTTTTTAAAAAAATATTTTCTTTCTTGTTTTTTTATATTTTGGGGGTTTCTATTTTTTCTTGCATTTTTTCTTTTCTTTATTCTAGATATAATTTCTTTTAAGTTTTTATCTTTATTAAAATCTTAATACAGATATATCAACAAAATAAAGAGTATCGCTACTAAGGGACCCCACACCACATAAATATGGGTTCTGTAGGTACACTCCAATGGTACCTACAGTTGACAAATTATGAATAGAATTATTTATGTTTCTTGAACTGGCAATCAGTTGTCTACTCCAAGTAGGGTTAACATATTTGGACTGCAAACCTGTGGAGTTTTTTGTCTCCCTCTTCTGCCATTTTATGGATATCCAGATTTGTGCAGCCCAAATATAGCAGCCTTTATTCCAACATCTGAGCTCTAACTGGTTTGGTTTCTAAGAAACAACTTGTACTGCCATAATAAAGAGTTGATTTGAAGTCATGATGTCGTTGCTGCTACTAAAAACAGCTTGAAAGTGGAGCCATGTGCAAAATGGGGGAGCCATTTCCCCACTGTGTTCTATGATTTATAAACTGGAATGGCCATATATGCAAATCCAAATGTCTAATTTATCATTACCCAGCCTATGGGAAACCATAGCCGGTCACAAGCCCGGATAAATGGGGAGTGTTGGTTCCCGTGGCGACAGAACCGTAAAACAAGCTGAGAATCCAATGGCAGGACAACACACGGATAAACAACTCTGTAATCCGTGACGTTCTGCCTTTGGCCTTCACAATGCAACGATCACTGCCTTGTGGACGTTGACGTTTACGAAGATTAAGTCCAAGTCCAAGTAATTTATCATTACAGTTCTATCAGTGGTTGCCCTTGGATCAGATGCTCAGGAACAATACCGGAAATGAACTATCACGTCATTTCCCAAGATTGGCTGTTTTGGGCTCTAGAGAGTTGGACTAGCAACACTAACATTGAATTAACAATGAGTACTACCTCCTCTGATTAGTGTCAGCTCTTTGGAGTTTTAGGAGTAAAAGTTTAAAATCTTACTCTGTGATATCTAATTTAGCTGTTAAATCATAAGGTCCTCTGAGATTACCAATAGCTTATTAGATTTGGTTGGGATGGATGTAGTGGTGAGATTCAGCCAGTTCGCACCTATTCGGGAGAACCGGTTGTTAACTTTTTAAGTGGTTTGGAAAACCGGTTATTGGAAGAAATCTTATTTTGTTTTTTCCCCACTTTACAGGGCTAATCATGCAAGGAAGGCAGGAAGGAAACATTCTGATGTTTTTAGCCTAATCTTTATTGTCCTGCTTACAGAAACTGCCTTTCTGGTTAACCCTTATTACATTGTAACAGCTAAGGCGAAGCACCCATCAATATGAGTGACATTGAGTTGGCCACGCCCACCCAGACACATGATCACCGAGGCCAGCCTACCCAGCTGGTCATTAGGGTAGAGAACCAGTTGTTAAATTATTTGAATCTTAGCACTGGATGGATGACTAATTTATTGATACCCATCTTTCAGAAGCTAAGTTTGCAAAAGAGTGTATAAGCACTGAGACTCTGTAAATGGGCACGAGAATCCTAAAGCATTGATTGTAGACAGCCAGTTCAGTGTAGGTTTGTTACTTCCCAAGTATTTGTCATTTGGTTGTAAACTCTGAGATTTTAACTTGCACCCTGTTGACAGGTGGATAGATTATGCAGAGATCGAATGGTGGGAGCTGATACTGCCTGACATACTTGGTGGAATTTAATTGAAGTCAATAAGGGATTTTATTCCACCTGGCATGGCCCAACCCTTATCCGGCAATGCCTGCTTGAGCTATTAGCACAGCTGCCAGCCTGTTTCCAAGGGGACGGAGCCAGTGGATGGAAAAGATGAGCAGAGAGAAGGTTTTCAGAATAAGGCCAGGAAAGGGATCCAGCAGCAAAAGCCTACTTTGTGGGCAGTGATGGGACTTAACACAGCAGGCATGTGCCAAGTCAATGGAAAGTACAGGATTATAATTCTAAATAATCATAAAGTTAAAAATAGGGCAGATCTAGCAGAACCTGTTCAAAAATACACAAGAGCCTGAAAGGAGGAAGAAAATTCCAGACAGTTTCTAGCAGTCATAATCAAGGCTTCATATTGCTAACCAGATAGCAGCAAAACTGACCTGAGCAGGAGGAGAAACTACAGTTAATCTTTAAGTTACAATAGTTCATTTAGTGACAGTTTAAAGTTACAATGGCACTGAAAAAAGTGGCGACACGTGCGCACATGCGAGTGGTGCATGCATGCGTCGTACCTGCCTGCAACGCCTTCGCAAGTCTCTGCGATGCTCCAGAGCTTGGCGGAGCATTGCACAGGCACCGCACGCGGCATGTGCATGCATGCAAGCGCCAAAGGCTTAAAGGTCAGGTAAGGAGCTCAGGCGGGCAGGCAGGTCCTCCGGAACACTGTACCGGAATGGTAGCCGGTGCTCTGGGCAGGCTCTGGTACACCCCTACCGGGGCGTACCACCTGCAACCCACCACTGCTTATGACCCTTTTTTCACACATGACCATTACAGCATCCCCATGGTCATAGGATCAAAATTTGGATGCTTGGCAACTGACTCATATTTATGATGGGTTGCAGTGTCCCAGGGTCATGTGATCACCTACTGCAAACTTCTGACAAGCAAAGTTAATGGGGAAGCCAGATTCACTTAACCACCATGTTATTAACTTAACACATTTTGTTTTGGCCTTCAGCCATAGAAGTTGCTCCAAACTTTTATTAGCTGACCAAGAAAAATTGGTGAATCTGCTTATGTTTAAAAAAAGGGCAGAGAATTAATAGCCCTCAATGCCAGCATCCCTCAATTACTGGATGTCTGAGAATTAAAGTTCGGCAACTTCAGATTGGCCAGAGTTTTCCCATTCTTGTACTAAACAAAGTAGAATTCACTGTAACATGTGAAATTCTCTGCAAGATTTTGCAAATCTAAAACTACATTCATGTCGAATATCAGCATACAATTTACAAACATTTATAAAATTAAATTCAGTCTAACCTCGACTGTATTTTTTTTATGAAATAGGTTTTTGTTGGTTTATTCATTTATTTATTTATTGACAGTCCAGAGGACAAAGGCACAGTTCTCAGTGTAGAAAGAGTTATAAAGAAAGTGATTGTTCCAAAATCATCCAATGAGCTCTGTAGATATGTCTCTATGGGAGATTCAAACTCGGTTCTCCCTGTTCAATAACTCCCAGTGGTGGGATTCAAATTTTTTTACTACCAGTTCTATGGGCATGGCTTTATGGGCGTGGCTTTGTGGGTATGCCTGGGGAAGGATACTGCAAAATCCCCATTCCCTTCCCACCCCACTAACCTGCTTTCCAGCTCTGTTCTCCTGTTCAGGGCAACAAAAGAAGATCAGCTGGGAGGCAGTGGGGCGGGGCCAGCCTATTTACTGGTTCTCCAAACTACTCAAAATTTCTGCTACTTCTCCAGAACCTGTCAGAACTGGCTGAATACCACCTCCGCATTACACTCAACCTGAAGTATACTATCTGGGTATGCAAAGCATTTGAAGATGGCAAGAGAAAGTTTTCAAAGTGTCATGGGAGCTCAGAAAAAGATACAGCTGCTTTAATATTTTGGAGAAAGATGTTTTTTACATTGTAATGTAAAATTATTTCAAAGGATTTGCACAGCTCTATTTACTAAAACAGCTACCGGCTATGAGAAAGTTCAAGTGGAAGATCCATTTTCTTCAGATACTTGCATAAGTCTTCAGTGGCTAATAAAACCAGGCACCTGACAAATTTGTCCATTCAGACACACGCTTTTGTGAGATGAGAGGTAATTTAAATATAGCAATAGCAATAATAGCAATAGCAGTTAGACTTATATACCGCTTCATAGGGCTTTCAGCCCTCTCTAAGCGGTTTACAGAGTCAGCATATCACCCCCACAGTCTGGGTCCTCATTTCACCCACCTCGGAAGGATGGAAGGCTGAGTCAACCTTGAGCCGGTGAGATTAGAACCGCTGAACTGCAGATAACAGTCAGCTGAAGTGGCCTGCAGTACTGCACCCTAACCACTGCGCCACCTCAGCTCTGATGGGTGTGCTTTCTTATAGTTAAGATACTATGATGGGTGTGCTTTCTTATAGTTAAGATACTGGGCTTGTTGGCAATTTGATACCCAAGCACCACATGATGGGATGAGCTTCTGTTCTTCATCAACTCCTGCCAACGTAGCAGCTCAAAAGTATGCAAATGCAAGTAGATAATTTAGGTACCACAACAGGTGCCAATTGGTGGAGAGATAACAGCATTCCGTGCATCTCAGCATATAGTCATGCTGGACACGTGACCATGGAAGCATCTTTTGACAATGATGGCTCCTTCAGCTAGGAAACAGAGATGACCACTGCCACTTAGAGCTGGACGTGGCTGAGGGGAAACCTATACCTTTAACTTTTTATAAGTATGTTACATACATCAATTCTGCAATGCATTGATCACTTCTGAAGTTTTTAACATATTTGTCTTTATGGATAATGGAATTAGATCCCAAAACCTCATTGTAGAATATAGCTTGTCTTATGGGGAGCTTTTCATGCAAAAAAAGGTGGGGACAAATGCAATATATCCAGAGTTTAATTTCCGTTTTGAAGAGTTTGCTTGAGGAAAGTCATACTATCTTAAAAAGGATCCATATAAAACCAACCTACTGCATCCTTCGTATAAATACAAAGTCTGTGATTCTCAAAACATCAAAAAAGATGCCCAAAGAAGGAAATGTAACATTATCTTGGGCTGATTTCATTGGAGGTGCTTGGCTCTGCGAAACTAGTGGATAGCTGTAATGCTGCCAATGTAAATAACTAGCGAAAAAAAGATGTTTAATGTAACTCAGCAGATTTACCTCCCCCTGTCACATGGATTGCCTGTTTTTCTTTTGTTCACCAAACTTTTGAATAGTAGTCTTGGAGAAATGCAACCACAAATAACTTTTACATCAGGCTGTTGTCAGTTGTAATGGGCCAAAGAACATGAAAGAGCATTGGCGTTAACAGTGGTAAAATAGTCATCTTGCTATGTTTCCCATTCAGATGATGAATGGAGCTTTTAGGCTCCAGGGAAGATGCAAGAGTAGCCTTGGTACATTGCACAGATGGCCTCAAGACATTGAAGGCAGCTAACCTTGCCCAACCTTTGAGGGATTATGGATTGTGGCAGCCATCATGTGTAAATATTCTTATAGACTTTTTAATAGACAATTTTATAAACTCTTGCTTCAATATATGTAATATGAAAATACAATTGATAGCCAAGGGCAAATTTCTAAAATTGCTGTTAATGGAGAAAAATGTCAAGAGCTGAATTTGATTTCTAATTATGCTTTCTTCCAAATTTTCAACATTGATGAATAATTTTCCTCCAGAGGATCATTAAATAGCAATCTTGTCAGATGGATCACTATGACGAAAATGAGACTATGTAGGGAATATTTATCTTAAACCTAGTCATACTAAAGTCTTTTTAAAAGAACCCGTTAACTATCTCAGTGGATCTAATGCCTATCAAGTTATTGATTTTTTTTCAAAAGTAGTCTGCTACTCTACTATTAAGAATTATACCTTCCATTCAAACTTTGCTGCTAATACATTTTTCTTTTAGTTAATATCAAATCTATTAAAGAAATTGCTTGGAGATTCTCTATACTTCATATTTTTACCATTAAACATTTCCTTTCAAATACAAAATTGACAGGACTTAGTTAGCTCTGATATTTTACCTTTAGATCTTGCTATAAAATTTGTCAAGCATTGTTTTAATAAAATCTCATTTTCTAATTGAGTTTTTATCCTGTTTTATTTTTTTATTTTACAGTTTTATTTTTAAAACATCTTCTTAGCTATCTCTTGTGTGTCTGGCTAAAAGTAATGAGAAAAATATTTTAATAGTTATATACTATCTGGAAGAAGTGTAGTTACACTGTAATCCCCAAAGTATTCAGCTATAGTCCACAATAATAAAGCTGCCTTTTCCTGATCTTGGATGACTTACCTCACTTAAGAACAAAACATTTATCAAGCTAATATCTTTATTTTTGTCAGAAGAGTCAAGATACTGAAATGATTTGCTGCACTAAGACTTCTTTCTGCAATATTGTAGCCTGGAGAATGAGCTTTTGTGCTCTGACATACCTATGAAGAAATCAGGTGTTGCTTTTGATTTTAATCAGCCCTTAATATTACACCTGAACAGCAATTGCGTCTATAATACCAGCTTTAATCCATTGGAAAGTCAGAAACTTCTCCAGAAGGATGGAGGAATGGAAACAACTGTAGCTAGATAGTAAAACCAAGACAATGTCTGTCACTCTCCTTTCCTTGTTCTCAGATTTTTCCAGTAGACTGCCCTTGGAACAATAAGGCTCTTAGTACCCTTAAAGCAGGCTCCTGCTAATAGAATAAATAGTAATTACCAGAGGTGGTTGCTACCGGTTCGCAATGGTTCGGGCGAACCAGTAGTGGAAATTGCTGAACCACATCCCCAACCGGTTCCCCGGTCGCTGCATCATCTTTTTTACATTTTTTATGTTCTGCACAAGGACAGACCTATTTACAGGAAACTGCGCATGTACGTGCACCGAACCGGCAGTAATGCCAGCAGAAACTTACCCCTTGTCATTATTCTGAGTATATTTCACAGTTCCTAACAAAATATGGCTAGAAAATATATTAATAGAAATTATTAAAAATTGTGGAATCTTGAATTTAAACTACCTTATTTTGGAATTTCTTTGGGGGCTACACTTAAGAATATCTATCTTGTGTATGTGTGGGAGGTTTGCTAAAGTATAAATACCTTTAAAGATATTTATGGTACACATACAGTATTTGGTAAATAAGGTGATATACAGGGAATACATTGTCTTGTGCAGCACAACTCCTTTACAAATAACCAAGCAGAGGTACCTTCTAGAATCACCATTTAGTTTACTTTACTTTATTGTCATTGCACATGGTACAACGAAATTAAATGCCATCTTCAGTGTACATTACAATTATAAAAAAACAACACAAACATACAACCTTTACATTCTATATAATTGAAATTTAAAAACCGATATTGCACTATACCATAGAATTCAATATGGTTATTGCCTGAGAGAGAAGCTGTTTTTCAGCCTGTCCTTGTTTTTATTATCCTGTATCCTGTACCTGTTTTTATTATTTTGCCAGTAAAATAGGTCTCCAGGTGAACTGGGCTACAATTTGTATCAATCCTGGCCCAAATGGCTATAGATGACACAGAGCAGGACCAGGCTGAGATGGATCTGTTTTTAATCTGGAGATCAAACAATCTGATCTCAGGAGGGAAGGAGTTTTATTCAAAATACTCTTGCCAGCAATGTAGCTCTCTGCTTTAATAAGGCACAAAAAAAGTAAGGAAGCAAACAAGGAAAGCATGGGTAAAATACAGGACAAAAAAGGGTTGCTGAATGCTAGCAACTGTTAATATATTTTAACTAGGAATTGGGACTTTATATATTTCTCCCTGCCAGAAGATTTACACTCAGATTTAGAAATATACAGAAGCTTAAAGTGATGCATATTAACAATGCAAGCTTTTATATAGTTATTTAAGTCCCACTGAGTTCAATGAAGCTTGATCTCTAGCATATATGTATGGGACTGTAATTTCAGGCTCAGATAACTCAAGGTGGAGGGAGATTTATTTGAGGCTTAATTAGACATAGAATTCAGTAACCGGGTAAACACCCCCCTCCCCCAATTAAACGAAGCATATCTTACACTACTGTAAGACTACAAGGTATTCTAAAACAATTCAGTTCAATATCTGTCTAGAAATCAAACTATGTTGAGAAACTGGCGCTGAGGGCATTTGTTATAGAGAGGTGCCAATTATTGGATATTTTGGTTTGTGTAATGCGTCACATCTGATGATCTTTATCCCTGAAAGGCTGGGCTATGAGCCAAGACTTCACTCCGTAAAAAACACTTAAGCTCTCTCAACAGTGTTTAGACTTAAGCAAGAGAAAGAAAGGCTTTGTCATAGATGCTTTAGCGTATTTTACCTCCTCCCTTATATCAGTCTATCCAGGGCTCACTGGGCAATTCTTCTTGTTAAGAAAGCTGGCTTACACGTACATTTTCTTCAGTTCAAGATTGGATTAAACAAGTAAACATTTAAACAATCTTTAAACAATATTATACAGTTTTGCAAGATTTCGCATCAAGTGAATGATACTTAAATGTCTAGATTCTAGCGTTCATTAACAGCCTTGATATTACCATTGTTCATTATTTCAAGATGCATTGTTTTGAAACCCTAGTTTCACTTTATTCTGCATTGGTCAGAGTTGCTCTCCAGCAGAGTGTCCAGTTCTGGACCCCACATTTAGATACATTCAGAGAAAGAGTAATGAGAATAATCAAAAGACTAGAAACTAAGTCCTATGAAAGTTCTGAGAAAATCAGGGAAGATAAGAATATGATCGAAATTTTAAACTCTGGACAAAAGTGTCATGATTAATAGCCAAAATCTAGAAAATATACCCCCAAAGTGTTCAGGAAGCAAAAGCTTTCTTGTCCAGCTTGATTATTGTTGTTGCTACTGAAGAAAAAATATATTTACACAGTAATACTTGTTATGGAACTTACCCATATAAAAATATTCTGGGGAGGCCTCATCCGTTGCTAAATCTCTTATAACATTTCCAAACCGCAGCCATAGCCCAAATGCGATAACAGCTGAACCTGCCAACTGGAAAAGCAAAGGAAAGGTTAAGTGCTGAAGGAAGATGGGTGGCAAGCACAGAAAAATCTGCAAACAGCAAACTTGTTTTTCCTGAAGACTCCCACAACCATTATTCCAGAGCCTCATCTTCTTCCTATAGTACACAGATGGTGAATGCCATTCACAGGCCAAGATCATGTTTTTGTGCTCGGTTCCATCGTCGATACCCTGATAAACCTATAGAGGATACTGCTAATAGCGTTTTTTGTCTTCCAGAATCCTCTCCACTGGTAGGGAGGCGGTATGTCAGCCCTCAGGCTGTCATCCAGGGGGAACCTGTCCATCACCATGCCCACTCACCCATGCTTACATGCCACTAACGCTGCCACATTGAGGTTGCCTCTCTGATGTCCATTGAGCCTGTAGCTGCATGTGGCTCTTCTACTAGGGTGCAACTGCCTACTCGGATGTAACTCTTTTGTTCGGATGCGGCTAACCAGGAAAGAGGCTATGATGACACTGGTGGGGGTGTGGCTGAGGGTGTGGGTCATGGTGATTGGTGATGGTGGTGGGTGTCATCTGGGTGGAGTTATGGGTGGAACTGGATGGGGTAATGGTATATATATGGGTGATGGTGTTAACTTGGTTAGAACTGACTTGGATTTGATTACCTTTGTATCATTGTCATTTAGTGCTGGTTATTACGTAGTTTCTTAATAGAGATAAAAGTTTTTCAGTAAACAAACTGAATCTCTGTTTGTATGCAATGTGAACGCCGGAACGTGACACTTTATGGATACTTCTTTCTCATTGTCAATATGGCTAGCCTTGCTTTTTCATTTTGCTAGGAAAGTCCAGGCAATCCTTTGATTATCTTAAGAACTTCAGACAGAGAATATGCCTCTTCCAATCAAATGAAATGGGGGAAGGGAGAAGGAGTGAGAAAGAGAAGGCAATCCTATTTGCTCTCATGGCACAGGGTGACTGAACAAGAAACAATGGCTTGTGCTTTTGCAAAGCCAAACAACACACCACTTTGTGCTGCTGTTGGAATCCCAGCTGCAGCTGAGTGACACTAACCTCACAAATCTGTACTTCTTTACATTGCAGTAGAGTTATGTGTCACCCCTTTGAGAAAGGATGGCATCACCCACTGAGGTAGGTATGGGCCTACATCGAGCTTGGAATATATCCTTTTATTTTTACTGGATTGGTACAGATACAGGGTCACTAGCTTTGTCCTGAGGCCAGGAACACATGATGTCATCCCCAGAGCTTACCAGGAGATGAACAGATTTTTACATCAAAAGTAGTGTTTTCTGACTTTTCTGCCAGCACCAGCAATGCAATCTGGCTCACCATCTCCATTTTATTTCATTGTAGGCAAATGCTACCATCCAGTTGACTGCCTTGTGTTGTGATAGGAAACCTCTTATGTCCAGTTGTTATCCCCCAGGCTCATTTAATTGTGTGACCTCTCTCGGGTAAATCTCAGTTGGTGAGCTTCTTTTTTCCTCCTCACTTCACTTTAAACTTATTGTAGAAGTTGGTGAAAAGTGAACAACTTGATACAACTTGTGCAATCTGATACAGGTTGCAGAGTGATGAAAGGATGTACATTAAAAAAGTGTAAGTTGGATATCAAAAGACTGACTATTCTTTTCTTGCAGGTTCATTGATTGTAGTGAAAATGTAGTTCATATTCCCTCCCATTTTCGCCCAAATGATCAGAAGAATGGAAAAACAATAATTTTCTTTTTCCCAGATCTACCAGTAGACATACCAGACAGGAAAGTTGAGTTTCACTACTCAACTAGGTAATATCTTCAGTGCTAGAAGGGAATTGGGCTTGCCCCTTTGTTTATATACAGTGGCTTGCCCTGTCAGCATTGGTGAAGGTATTGTTTTCTCCTTGGTATCCTTGATGGGCCCATTGTTCCCTGCTTCATTGTTTGTCTGGTGTTAATCCTGGCATTAATCCCTGTTTATTTGGGTGTTGCTAGCTGGTGAGGAAATGTTCTGGTCTTTATATTTTTTTAACTTTTAAAAAATGTTGTATATACTGTATGTTTTTTATGTCTATGTGCCTGTTGATGGCTAATTTGTCCGAATTCGAAGCTTCCAGGAATTCTCTAATAGTTTAGGATTTAGCTTGGTCTAAGATGCTCAGTTTATCAATTGAAACTATGATTAAGTCTGTCCATGAGCTGTGAAATTAAGGAGTTTTCATTATGTCTTCTGATTGCTAATTAGTATTCATGGATTTGCTCTGTTAATCTTCTATAAGTCTATCCTACACAGTAGTTGTCATAGTCCTTACAACAATGTGTTGTAGATGAGTCCTGTTTTTCCTTCTTGGGCTATTGGGCCTTTTAGGTTTTTTTAAGGTGGTTTGGAGTTGATTTTTGTACCATTATTATACCATGTAGTTGCTTGTTTTGATCTGAGATGTATACATTAACCTTTTCATAGCTTTAAAAACAAGCACTGTCATACATAAATACATGATTAAAAATAATGGCTTCTGTTATATTATTCATAAACAATTCATAAATGAATTTATGAATAATTATTTATTCCTAATATTCTCCAAACATATGAACTCCGTACTTATTCTCCAAAGTACCTGAGAGCAGGACAAGAAGCAATGGGTGGAAGCTCGTTAAAGAGAGACTCAACCTAGAACTAAGGAAAAATTTCCTGATAGTAAGAACACTTAATCAATGGAAAAGCTTGTTTCCTAGATCTGTAACTGCTCCATCACTGGAGGCTTCCAAGGATATACTGGACAATCATTTATAAGGATCCCTGCCTTGACCCAGGAGGGGAGAATTGGACTAGAAGACCTAAAAGGTTTCTTCCAACCCTATGATTCTGCACCTCTTTTGCATATGAAAACCATTCCTGTTTTTCCCTAAGGATTTTTATTATTCCAGCACTGGGATTTATAGGTCTTACATCTTTATAGTTTTTGTCTTAAAGTATTTGATTAGGCATCAGAAATCATTATTGATCCAAATTAACCAATACATTATGATCTTCTTCCTGTCCACTTGAAGTGTAGGAGCCTCATTTTTCCCAAACATACCAGAACACTTTAACTGTGTCAAATATATTGTATGAATGGTTGCTATTCTTTGAGAATCAATGGATTATGTTCCAAAAATAAAAATATGTGTTACTGCCTATAAAGAAGACTGTCAAAATGACACAATTCTAATGGAACAATACATGTTTGGATCCAAAATAGTCTTGTTGGCTTATCCAGGCAGAAACCTGCTTGGAGAGTTAAGCTTTTCTAATGCCTTCAAAAGATACTTCTATTTTCCCCCAGTGATATGATTACTAATTCCCTGAACACAGTTAAAAAAAACACCAATTCCCTCAACTGCAACTTAATATGTTTATTTTGCTTATAGGAACAGAACCCCAAACATTCCCCAGTTGTACAAGCAGCAAACTTGTCTAAATGGATTATGACTACTATTTCTATGGTTCTATTTCTATGATTATGACTATACTATTTCTAACTATTTCTACACTATGGTTCTTTCACACTCTGCTACCCTACTAAACTCTAAAGGTAACCAGAGCTTCCCTACTGTGCAAGTTATTTTGTCTGGCCCCAGGGAAGTTTTGATAATAAATTTTATCTAAAGGAATCCTTGTCAAGGAAACTGCAAGCAAGTTGCTGAAATATTCCTGTTACAAAAATCAACCTTTGCCAAGTACTACACTGAAAGAGATCTCAGATTTCCCAGGAAAATAAGATGTTTATTCATTTAATGATTCCAATCACCACAATTCTCACAGGACCCCCATTGAGGCAAATATGTGGTCCATTTAAAGTGGAGCAGACTATCAAACCTCTTCACTTAAGACAGTGGTTTTCAACCTTGGCAACTTTAAAATGTATGTACTTTAACCCCCAGAATTCTCCAGCCAGCACTGACTGTGGAATTCTAGGAGTTAAAGTCCACCTATCTTAAAGTTTCAAAGAATGAAAAGCACTGTCTTAATATCTGAGATATAAAGATTCTCTTTCTTTTAATACAAATATTTCATTACCAAGAACCAAAAGCAGATTTTTCCTTCAATCTTCTCATTAATACAGTAAAATGGAAATTAACTACTTACAGGGCAAGCCACTAGTATATAAAATGAGAGCAAACCCCTTCTAGCACCGATGTTACCTAATTTGGTAATGAAAACTTTGCAAGAAAACAAGTAAGATCAGAGAGCACCAAGGATCTCACAGTTCAATCCTGAGCTACAATATTCTCTTACATTGAGAGATTTAAATAGTGAGATTAATAGAAAAGACATAATTTCCCACACACGGTCCCATTATTCCTACTTGTGGTAAACATTCTATATCTTTTTCTTTCTTTTTAAACTGGCCAAATCATCCATCCAAAGCTCTATTTTCTCTTAAAGTTTCAGGCACAATCTCTTCATTCTCATTCTACAACTCCCCACATCCTGCACACCAACTGCAACTAACTTTGTGTGTAATGTCTTTTCTTCAAGTTGCCCAATGCAGCATGCAAGAATTTTCTCCCCTTATATTTTGTCCTCACAAAAAGCTTTTAAAAGTAAGCTATTGGTTTATTCATGAGAATTCAGATGATTTAGGAATGGATGTATTATTAAAATTTGTATTTTCAACCTTAGCCAAATATTCTAACCACTGTGTTTCCCTTCACACACACTAATGGGGTACACTTGAGAAGTCAAATCTGGTCCTGCAAATGCCTTACATTATATGTATCCATATTCATCCATTTGGAACTTTAAAAAAAAGCCCACCATTCGGCAATATTATTTTCTGGATGTTTAATCACTACTTCTTATTTAGAACAATTTGTCCTTCCTGCCTCTTTGTTAATTCTGCACAATTAACCTATTAAACATAATATGACTGGAAGAGAAATTTGCCAATACTGAAAGATTCCATTACATCATCACAAATCAAACAAAAAATAAACATTCCTTATGGCAGGTGTATTATTATATTGCTAGAGAAACGGAAGAATCAGCAGGGGCTAAACTCTCTTTTCTGGTAGACTTTTCTGCAAACCCAGTGTAGAGTACTTTGGGTGAGCGCTAAGGGGGGGGGTTAAATGTCCAGAGCAATTACTCTAGGCAAGTGTGGACATGTAATAAATCTCCTTTGCAGGCCTGAAATCATGGGGATGGTGTCTCTCTGCTCAGCTGCAGACTTGCAGGTAAGCAGAAGTTGAAAACTTACTATCTTTAATTTTATTTCAGAAAAGATCAAGACGCTGAGCTTGTCGATCAGAAAGGCCGGCAGTTCAGCGATTCGAATCCCTAGTGCCGTGTACCGGAGTGAGCTCCTGTTACTTGTCCCAGCTTCTGCCAACCTAGCAGTTTGAAAGCATGTAAAAAAAATGCAAGTAGAAAAATAGGGACCACCTTTGGTGGGAAGATAACAGTGTTCCGTGTGCCTTTGGCATTTAGTCATGCCAGCCACATGACCACGGAGACGTCTTCGGACAGCGCTGGCTCTTTGGCTTTGAAATGGAGATGAGCACCACCCCTAGAATTGGGAACCACTAGCACATATGTGTGAGGGGAACCTTTATCTTTATCTAATTATAGGTGTATGTCTTTAGGTTCCAGAAAAGGAAAAAAAGGCTATCTGTAGCTTCCACTCTCCCCTGTGTTTAAAGTGATGTGTGTGCCCATGTTTCTAGTTAGACTTTGTAAAAACATTTATCTTTAACTTTCAGAAAAGAGTAGATTTCACTGATCTTTCCTCCCATTTTTCAGGCATTGATTTTAAAACTTAAAATATAAGATTACAAAATATAACTATTGGGGATTTAGTTATTTCAAAAAAGCACAATTAGAAGATTATCCATAGATGAGATATTCAAGAGGAGAGTTATGTTAATCATTGATTATAGAGCAGCTTTAATGGCATTAATTATGGTTAGACCTGGTCAAAAATAAATAAATGACTTAAGCCTGTAGCTTTATTTTTCATGCATTTCAGACACTGATTAAAAAAATTCCACAAAAATTAAGATTTCATTAGAGCTTTCTTTATTATAAAAGTGCACAAATTAGGGGTTTGCTTAAACATAAAGGTTTTCAATACAGTTAAGCCCTAATGGTATGAGAGGTCAATGTGCTCCAGGGGAGAGTTAGCTTAATCATTAACTTTAGGGCTGGCAACCAGCTGTTCTTGATGGCACTGAGTAGTGCTTCCTATCCAATAGACATGCAACCTGGTCCATGGCATTGGATGGAATTTATTTTGATGATGTCACTGATTAAACAAACAGATAAGCTCTATATACTATACAATATTTAAGAATATCTTTTTAGAGAGAAAAGCAAACTTTACCTCTGTTTGCTTAGTATAGGAAGTCCACATCTTACAACCATTTGATCAATCGAAGTTACAATTACACTGAAAAAAGTGACACAACTGTTGCAGCATCCCAGGGTCATGTGATGTCCACTTGCAATCTTCCCAAGTGACTTCCAACAAGCAAAGTCAATGGGGGAACCCAGACTCCCTTAATGACTGCATGATTCACTTAACAACTGCAGTTATTTGCTTAACAACAATGGCAAAGAAATTCATAAATGTAGGTGCAACTCACTGGTCTCAATTGTGATCATTAAATTGAGAACTACCTCTAACTCCCTTGATATTATATTATTATTATACAATTGTATCACAGCGGCCAGTTGTTTCGCCGGATTTGGCATTGATTACTAGTCGGGCCCCACCCAGGGGCCTAGGACGTCGTAACATATTTTCATAATATGCGTGCAGATCTAAGCAGTGCGGCCTTTTGCATTTGACTGATGGTGATTTTGTCAATTTTTAACTGTTTTAAATGTAATTCCAGTGCTTTTGGAATAGCACCCAGTGTGCCAATTACCACTGGAATTACCACTGCTGGTTTGTGCCATAGTCGTTGAATTTCAATTTTTAAGTCCTGGTATTTTGCGATTTTTTCATGTTCCTTCTCAGCGACCCTGCTATCACCTGGTATTGCGATGTCTATGATTGTGACCTTATTTTTCTCAACCAATGTGATGTCTGGTGTATTATGCGCCAGTATTTTGTCTGTTTGTATGCGAAAATCCCACAAGATCTTGACCATCTGATTTTTGGTGACTTTTTCAGGCTGATGTTCCCACCAGTTTGTTGCTGTTTTAATATTATAATTTTTGCACAAATTCCAATGGATCATTTGTGCTACTGAATTGTGCCGCAATTTATAATCAGTCTGCGCGATTTTTTTACAGCAGCTGAGTATGTGATCAACAGTTTCATCAGCTTCTTTGCAAAGTCTGCATTTGGCATCATCAGAGGATTTTTCGATTTTGGCCTTAATGGCATTTGTGTGGATAGCTTGTTCTTGCGCAGCCAGGATTAGTGACTCTGTTTCTTTCTTTAATGCACCTGTTGTTAACCATAACCAAGTTTGTTCACTGTCCACTTTATCTTTTATTTTTTCCAGAAATTGGCCATGCAGTGCTTTGTTCTGCCAACTCTCCATTCTTGATTTTATCACATCTTTTCTGTATTCTTGTTTCGTCTGTTGGGCCTTCAGTAGATTTTTGTTCTTTACTTCGATTAATAGATATTCTTGACTTTCTTTTAAATAATCAGCCAGTGCATGTTTTTCTTCTTCAACTGTTTGCTTCACTTGTAATAATCCTCTGCCACCTGATTTTCGGGGCAGATATAGTCTATCAGTATCACCACGTGGATGTAAACTGTAGTGCATTGTCATTAGTTTCCTGGTTTTTCGGTCCAAAAAGTCCAAATCAGCTTGTGTCCAGTTAACTATACCAGCTGTGTATCTTATAACTGGTATTGCCCAGGTATTTATGGCCTTGATTGTATTTCCACCATTCAATTTAGATTTCAAAATTTTCTTAACTCTGTTGGTGTACTCTCGCCTGACAATAGTTTTTACTTCTCCATGCTTGATGTTATCCAACTGCAGAATGCCTAAGTATTTGTATGCTTCATTTTCTTTGCATTTAATTAATTGGCCATTGGGCATTTCAATTCCCTCACATGCAGTGATTTTGCCCCTTTTTATGGATACAGTGGCGCATTTTTCCATGCCAAACTGCATTGAAATATCGGTGCTGAATACTCGGACTGTGTTTGTCAATGATTGGATTTCTATTTCTGACTTTCCATAGAGTTTCAAATCATCCATATATAGTAAATGCGAAATTTTTTCAGCTTCTTTGGCTGTTTGGTAACCTAATTTCATTTTTTTAAAGATTACTGATAGTGGGATCATTGCGATGATGAAGAGAAGAGGTGAAAGTGAATCACCCTGGAAAATTCCTCGCTTGATATTAACCATTCCGTAGATCTCATTCCCTACTGCCAACTCAGTTCTCCATTGTTTCATCGCCTTTTCAGTAAAGGATGTAATATTTTTGCTAATGCCAGTTGTTTCTAAGCATTTTATGATCCAACTATGTGGCAGTGAGTCAAATGCCTTTTTGTAATCAATCCAGACCATATTCAAGTTCGTTTTTCTGTTGTTGTTGTTGTTGTTGTTGTTGTTATTATTATTATTATTATTATTATTATTATTATTATTATTATTATTATTTGGTTAATCTTTGGTGAGACTCACAGCCTTTGGGGCTGGTTGGTAGCTCAACAGCTTGAATCCCAACCAAGGACCTAGGAACTGTTAAGGTAATGTCGGAGGATATAAGCTGTTCCAAGTAGGGTGATTTTTTGTAGAATTAGAATGTTCAAGTCTGATAAATTTAAAATTTCCAAATAGCGAGGTAGCCCTTTAGGTATTGCTCCAAGGGCTACAATTACAATCAGGACAACAAACAATTTCTTTTTCCACAGTCACTCAACTTCAATTTGCAAGTCCTGGTACTTTGTGATTTTTTATCTTCAATTCGTGCAACTCCAGGTATTGCAATGTCAATGAACCATACTTTTTTCTTTTCAACTATTGTTATGTCAGGTGTGTTGTGGGCCAAGTGCCCGTCAGTCTGAATTCTGAAGTCCCACAAGATCTTGACTTTCTCATTCTCTAAAACCTTCTGAACCTGATGTTCCTAGTGGTTTTTGCTGTACTCAAATCCAAACTTTTGACACAATTTCCAGTGAATGATCTTAGCAACATGGTCATGGTGTTGTAGGTAGTCAGTTTGTGAAATTTTGCTGCACCCCCTGATCAAGTGGTCGACTGTCTCGTCTTTCTCATTACAGAGGTGACATTTGCTGTTGGTGGTAACATGTTGAATTTTTGCCTTCATGCAGTTTGTGGCTAAGGCTTGTTCTTGAGCTGCCAAAATAAAACCTTCTGTTTCTTTTTTCAGTGCTCCTAATCTTAAACAGTTCCAAGTTAGCTTTTGGTCAGCTTTGCCTTCAATACTTTTCAAGTATTGGCTATGTTTAGCTTTGTTTTTCCAATTTTCAGCTCGCTTCTCAATTTATTCTTTCTTATAGCTGTGTAGTTTCGATGGCCAGGTCGCGATATTTCATTATTTTTTCTAGTTCTTTTTCTTCGACTCTGGCATCTCCAGGAACAGCGATATCAATAAACTGTATACTTTGGCCCTCTACAACTGTGATATCTGGCATGTTCTGCTCCAAATGACAATCCGTTTGGATTCGAAAGTCCCACAAGATCGTCACCTTCTCATTTCCACTTTATGTTCCCATGACTTTCTGAATACAGGTAAATCATATTTTTTACATAATGACCAATGGATTAATTTAGCAACTTGGTCATGTCCAGCTTTGTAATCAGTTTGTGCAATTTTGCTGTATTCACAAATTAAATGTGAAACAGTTTGGGTTGTCAGTGGATGATGATGATGATGATGATGATGATGATTATTATCCATCAAATTGTTGTGGATTCTTAGCAACCATAGAGATAGATTTTCTCCAAGATGATCTATCCCAGGGGTGTCAAACTTACATTGTCAGGGCAGCATCACATGACGTACTTTTTCCCCCTTTGCTAAACTGGGTGTGGGAGTGGCCACGGCATGACACATCTGGCTCGCAGTCTGGGAATTTGACAGCCCTGTTCTATCCCTAACTTGGTTATTTCAGGTCTTTCAATTGGGCACTCATTGCCACTGCAATTGAATTCATCCACCTTGCTGCTGGTCATCCACTTCTTCTCTTTCCATCCACCAATCCCAGCATTAGAGCCTTCTCCAGAAAGTTATGTCTTCACATAATGTGTCTGAAGTAGGATAATTTGAGCTTGGTCATGCCTCAAATGAGGCATGAGAACTCAAATGAGGCATGAGAACTCAAATGAGAACTCTGGATTGATTTCTCTTATGATGCATTGTCTTGTTTTCTTGGTGTCCATGATATTCTCAAGAATATCTTCCAACTCCAAAGTTCAAAAGCCAATATCCTTCTTATCCTGTCATTATAACAACATACCTCCACTTCCATAGGATATCACAGAGAATACCATGGCTTGTACAATTCTGAACTTTTGTTACAACCTCGGACTAATTAAAAAGCAATATATGAGTGCCAGGCAGAGACAAAGGGGTCATACACACTTAAAACCAGCACTTTGGATTTGGAAGCAAAAGATTCTTTGGAACAAGTGGATATAAATCCATCTTTGACTCCTTAATAGAAGCTATCTGCAACTCCTTAAATAAGAGGCAGCTTTTCCTGGAATCATGTGGCTGCTTGCAATATCCTGGGAAAGGAAATGGTCCATTTAAGGACTATAACCATTAGTGTTATGTGTGGGTCCCACACACTTCAGAATACCTTTTTGCTTTTGAATCCTAATACAACAAACAGTATAAAAAGAGAGTGTAGTAGAAACAAACACTAATGGTTAGTAAAAACAACAACAACACTGATCTCAGGTATGAGAGAAAACGCACTGTAGAAAAATGTATTTCATCAGATCATAAACCAATAGGATATAGGCATCTTTCCATACATACATAATAGCAATAGCACTTAGACTTATATACCACCACAATGCTTTACAGCAGTCTCTAAACAATTTCCAGAGTCAGCATATTGCCCCCAATAATCTGAGTCCTCATTTTAGCAAGGATGGAAGGCTAAGTCAACCTTGCATATCTTTCTAATAATAAAAAGAATGACGATAAATTTACAGTCATATACTTTTAGAGTACGAAAAACATTCCAAATTCTTTAGAATAGTCCTGTCAATTTGGGCAAGTACTGTTATGTGCAACTGAATGACAGAGATAATGATTAATCTAACACTGCATCATGGTTATTAAAAAAACAATTGTACAGGTAGTCCTTGTTTAACCACCCTAATTGGGATTTGAGCATTCATCACTAAATAGCTGTTAGATGACACTTCATGTGACCACATCACTTGGCAAAAACAGCTTTGGTACTCATGAATGAAGGCACATGTACATGTCCCAGGATAATGATGCAGGATCCAATCTGGGTCTGTCACCGGGACCAGAGGTTTACTCTTCCAAGCTTTTGGACTTGGAAGTCCAAAAACTCAGATTAAATCTGTGATCCCAGTGACCAACCCAAATTGGATTCTGCAGCTTTGGTACTCTCAGTTGCGATCCTTAAGCCACATCACACTGTCATTAGGTGAGGACCTTATGCTTCTCCTGTCTTGCTGCACTCAGCTCCACTTCAAGTCCTCACAACCTCATATCTGCCCCACTTCTGACCTTTTGGCTGCCCTTGCTCTGCCTTGCACCCCTATCACACTATGCTCTGCCATCCCTGTTGCCTCCAGTTGTTTTTCATCATCATTTTCCTCCCATTACTGATGAGGTGTGCCAGGCCTGGCCTTTCATAAAACAGCTGCTGGCTGTTTGAAGACTTCTTCCCAAAGCCTCAAGCAGGTTTCCTGAGTCAGCAGGGGCAGCCAGATGTGGGGAGAACTTAAGTGCACTCTGTGGTCATAAATATGGGCAAGCTGCCAAATGCCCAAATTTTAATCTTATGATCATGGGGTCATTGCAATAGTTGTAATCTTGAGAACCAGGTGTAAGAATCATTCATGCAGCACCATCATAATTGGACTGTTAAGCAAGGACTACCCGTTTGTATATTGGTGAATAATAAAAGTCCAAAATCCATAGCTGGCATAGCAGATTGGAGGTGTTGTTAGATAATATTACTACTAGCTATTCTATAATACTAAGAATCTATTCCTTCTTTCAAAGAACAACAGAGGTAGGATTCAGACAAGAAAAGGCTCTAGATATTTCCCAGTCTGCTACTGGTTTTAGGTTCTGAGAACTGCAAGGGGTGTAGATAAAGATTTCCGGAGTTTGAGATCCTCTGCTTCAAACTGATACCATTAGGATAAAGTTGGCAGAGGAAACCAACTAAAGTCAGAAACATTAGATATAATTAGCTTTGCTTAGTTGTCTAGATTCATTTTTTATTGTCATTGTTTAGATGTCTAGATTTCATATAACTTGGTTTAGCATTCAATTCCTCAATGGTTTATTCCCTTGCATTTGTTAAATATAAATATACTTTATCCATTGTTAGTTCAGTGCTGGATTTCTACTAGGCCAGCTCAAAACTGTTTAAGTCAACTTTCCATGATACAAGGCAAAATTGAGCTATTTGTTCATAAGTTTACTCCTTCGAAGGGTGGGGAAATGGGAAGGGAGATCTAGAGGCCAGGAAAAAAGGGGGTGGCATCTCCCAATTCAAGAATAGGTGAGGGTAGTCCAATTGTCAGTCCTGAGTAGAACTCTTTCACCTGGGAAAACAGGTACAAACCGCACATACTGCAAACTTTACGTAAGGAAGGTGGAGACCTCAGATCAGGTTACACGTAGCATTCTAGGACAAAGCCAATGGTGAGTTGCACCTTTCATTAACACTGATTTGCTCCATGTGTACCTGCCCGCTTCACAGACACGCCTTTCGCGCATGCACACGGCCTTTTGCGCATGTGCTTTGGTCAAGCATGTACCTTCCGTGTATGCACTCGGCCTAAGAAACGTGCCTAAATAGGATGGGTGGGCAGGCACACCTGTGATTTCTGAACCGGTTTGAACTGGCTGAATACCATCTTTGGACAAAACTAAAATGTTCCCACTTTTTCTTGCCCCTCCCCCCTAATTTGCTTAATCACTGCATGAGTCTGCAAAGCAAAGATAGGGGAATTCAACTTCTGCTGTGGAGAAGTAAAGAAAAGGTAGAACAGATCTTATTGTGCTTAGAGCAAGAATAAGCACCACCATTTGCATACACTGGCAAAAAAAAATCTGGAGTCTGCCACTGGGAGTTGTGCTGCAGATCCTAATCATCTCAATTCATTCAAAGAGCATTATATACTCTCCAGACTACAGGGAGAGCAACAATCATGTATATAGAGGCTACTTTAAAAATCCATTTTTTAAAAACCCAATTGCAGAATACTGAAGGACATGCCAAGATTCATTTTCAGAGCAAATCACAAACTATATTCTTGGTTTCCACAATATGAATTAACCTAAAAAGGATTTCTGTCATTTATGGTTAAGAGTGCTGTAGGAAGTCAACTACTGTCTTAGCAAAGGGGAAGACAATCCATGAATTATAAAGCAGGAATTTTGGTGGCAGATTTTTTACCTTCAGAATTAAATGAGTCTTATTCTCAAAGAAGATGAAAAAAAGTGGCTTCACTCATTCCAATGACGAAGCATTTGAATATCCTTTCTTCTTACCAGATCTTCACATATAGGAAAACAATTTTAAAAAACTTTCCTCTTGGTGATATGCTAGAAATCTTTGGTCATCACAATAGCTCCAGTAATATTCATCCATCCCATCCATCCATCCATCCATCCATCCATTTTTCAGAGTCTTAAATATTTCTCTGTGGGTGGCCCATATTGGTAATAAGCTAAGTAGAAAATTCGAATCTGTTCTTACATGTTTTTTTTCTTAAAAATAAACCAAACTTGACTTGTTCAAATCTTTTTACCTCCCAGGTTTCTGAATATCACATACTATACATCAAACAGATGCAACTCCAGCTGAATGCCTTACAGTTCTCGGTGTGCTTAGATTGATTAATGTCATTATTTGAATGAGGTGCTGCTGCTCGTAAAGCAATGTAATTAAAACTCCTTTGCCACAAAATATGTAAAGCACTTTGTTTTCAAGTATATAAGAAGAACCCCAATGAATCAGGTCAAAGGGTCCATCCAGGCTAAATGTCTGGGTCACACTTCTACCTGCCTTTGGAAGTAACAACCCTTTTCTATTGTCACTTTCTAGCAAAGACAATTTGAAGAATGTTATCTGTGATTAAAGCTAATTATCTTCCAGGACAAGCATGAGGATTTCAAAGCACGAGGCTTCACAAATAATTAATAAGTCTAATAAATGTTTTGATTTACAATATTTTGTGTAGAGGCTCATGGAGGCTGGTAATGATTTTCTCAGTATGTGCTTTGAGGAAAACAACAGAAGCATTTGTGAGACTTTTTTTTAGAGTCAATTTTTGTTTAGCACCTACCCTTCTTTTTTCCTACGGGCACTTAAGTTGAAACCTATTCTCAGTCCAAGTGTCTAATTTGTATTAGTCTTGTGGTTTCATAACAAATTCTTGTTGAAACTTTATTAGGAGGTCCTGTTCTGAGACTTAGACTTTTATTTTCTTTTTTCAAAGAAGCATATCCGTTCTGAAAAGAAAACCATCTGGTTTGGTTTAGTGGTTAAGGCACCAGGCTAGAAAATAGGAGACTGTGAATTCTAGTCCTTCAGGCATGAAAGCTTTGGGCCAGGCACTGTCAGCCAATCCACTATTAGCTGGAATGATTGTAGGGAAAATAGGACGAAGGGGAATACTATGGATGTTCACTAGGTGGAGTTATTTATACAAAATAATAAAGGTGGGATAAAAATAAATAAAATAATAGTAATAATTGATGGGGTCATAAAAGAGAAAGTCATAGAAACTAAAGAACTAAAGTGCTCTGGGACTTTAGAATTCAAACCAAAATGCACTTGCAACATAACACCCCAATTGTCACTAAGAAAAACAAAAAAAGTCTGGGTAGTGGACATGGCAGTGTCTGGAGATAGTAAAATAGAAGAGAAAGAACTGGAGAAGATAACAAAGTACAAACACCTGTAAATAGAAATAAACTGATGATGGCAAAAGAAAGCAAAGGTACACTTATGGGATCACCACTTTCAGGACTAATAGTGGAGATAGTTATGCAACATCTAGAAGCCATAGCATTTCTACAAATGCAATCCAAAATATGGATCAGATATGTACACAATTTCACCATAATTCAAAAGACCAGTTAGAGAAAACCCATAGAACCATCAACAACATCTTCAAAAGAGTTGAGTTTACCAGAGAAGAAGGCAACAACTCGCTATCCTGTTCTGGACATCCTGATCTGCAGGGACCACAAGGGCAAACTGGAAACACGAGTAACAAAAAACCCACCCGCACCAGCTAAGTGCTCTACTACCAGAGCAACAACCCAAACTCCCACAAGAGAAGCTGTGTTATTTAGACAAGCACAAACTCCTCACAGCAGCTCTGAACAGCAGAAAAGGAAACAGAGCATGTGTACAACATATTCCAACAAAATGGATTTCCATGAACCTTTATCAAAAAGTGCTTGACCATTCAACCCAATATAGAAGAACCAACAGAAGTGCTAAGAAGAATTACACTGCCATACATCAAGAACATCTCAGAAACTACCACAGACTACTACCGTGTTTTCCCAAAAATAAGACCCAACCCAAAAACAAGCCCTAGCGTGATTTGTTGGCAATCAGCGTGGCCAGCATGAGAGGTGGTGAGCACACAGGGGCCAATAGTGTCTGGCACAGCCGTAGCCCTCCAGTCCCTTGGCACAGCGCAAATACTGATAAGTCTGAGCATGGAGGCAGAAGTGGGGAAGTAGAAAACAGGTGATCTGGACATGCTGCGTGGCTGCCTGACTCACGGGAGGCTCATGGGAGGCTTGTGCAGCAGCACTGGCAGCAGGCAGAGGCATGGGGGATGGGGGAAACAGGTTATCCCAATGACCCACATGGGTGTTTGTTCAGCACAGGTGCAGGCAAGCTGGTAAATGCTGGGATGACGTGGGTGGCATATTGAGATCGCCTCTGTCTCCACCTGGTTCTGCTGCGCACTTTTTGCCCAGAGGCAGACGAAATTTTGTCTGCTTGCAAAGGGGACACTTTGAAATGGAGCTAATTGGTCCATTTCAAGCCATCTCCTTTGCAAGCACATGAAGCTTTGAGTCTCCATCATTTCTCTGTCTGGCCGAAAAGTGTTTCGTGACCTATGGAGTGTTTGGGAATGAACCAAATCGCTCCATTCCCAAGTGCCCTATAGGCAACCAAACACTTCTTGCTCGGATGGAGAAATGACAGAGACTCAAATCTTCGTGTGTTTGCAAAGGGGATGGTTTGAAAAAAGCAATTAGTTCTATTTTCAAGTGTCCCCTTTGCAAGCAGACAAAGCTTCATCTCCCTCTGGGTGAAAAGTGTTTGGGCAGCTACCTTACCCCGCCCTTTCCATCCCACTTTCTGCTTGCCTGTGGCCTCAATCGGGGCCAAGCTCTCGATACGGTCCAGCCTTCACCTACCCTGCCAGGAAAGTGAAGAGGCCCCGTAAAGCCAGCAGCAGCATAGGCAGCCACTTGGCAGCTAGCACAATGCTCGCCATGGCCAAGAAGTGCCCAGGCTATGCCAGTGTTCTGAACTAGGCTTCCTGAGACAGTAAAAATCCCATGCTTAGTCCCCCAAACCCTTTTTTTATTTAAACGACTGTGAATGATGTTCATTCACAACCCGTAATGATTCACAACCAATCTGTGAAGAGTCTGACAGATGTCTGCCACAGTCTTTCATGGTAAGGCTGATAAGCACCCACCTTTATCTCCCTTGAAACACTGCCAGAGACCTAATTGCCAATTAGTTTTGCAAGGCCAAAGGGAGTACAGAGTCAAACGGAGCTTCAGAGTTTAAACTGACCAGAACGAACAAAATTGCTTTCTGCAAAGGCTCACGTCCGTTTGCTCCTCTTTTATGTCTTATGAAAAGGGCCAATCTTGTCCAAACCTTACTCCCGAGTTGCTTCTTTTGTCTTAACTGTTCTTGCCTTCTTGTAGCTCTGCACATGCACGCACTGAGAACAGGCTCTCCCTATTCCTCTGCCTCACTGATGTCAGATTCCGTAAGCTCCGGAGGCAGCACCTAACTACTAGCCCCCCCCTCTGCCTCTGACGCAGAGCCTTCCCCAGACTCCAGAACTGGCCCATGTTCCTCCCCAACATCCACTGTCTAATACTGCTGCCAGTCCCGCAGGCTGTCGGCAGATCACAACCGCCAGTAGAGAAAAGAAAGAAAGAAAGGAAGGAAGGAAGGAAGGAAGAAAGAAAGAAAGAAAGAAAGAAAGGGAAGAGGTGGGCCTACTGCTACCAGAATGTGACAAACAGTGGGCAAAGATGGTCAGCTCATGTTTTGGACAGCCCAAAAGTTATTCCACTGAAAGTATGGTACATTACAGGTATTTTTTTTCCATCCTAAGGGAAGAAAATCCACATGATTTAAAAGCTCAACTGGCAATCAGCTGATCTAAAAGTATCAATATCTCTACTTGACCAAGGCTTCCATAAAAGCACAAAGCAAAACAAACAGCTGTTATTTTCAAACTACTAGCCCCTGCCACGTTATCAGATTAAATATCTGTCTAATTGTTTCCATAGCACAATATCCTTCTCCATGCTATTACAACAGTCTTACTGTACAGCCACAATTCAGTGGCATGTTCTTCTCCTGTCCACATTGCTGTGAGGTAATAAAATCAAGCTGAGCGGTCATTCTCAATGTGTTTGTTTAATGGGGTGTCACATCCCACCTACAGCTTAAACTTTCAGCAAGGCTTTGCAAAGAACAAAATACATGACCAAAGCCTTTGCTTTACACCCATATTTCCCTTCTGCAGAAACATATTTCAAAACAGCTGTTTAAAAAGAAGAAGAAGAAAGGCCAGGATTTTCAGAGGGAGAGGTGATTGTCCTGAAAGCAGAAACAATGTGGTGTCTTATGTACCTTAATGATAAACAATCTGATGATGACAGTGTAAGGGTTTGTGATTGACATTTCACTTCATCAGATAAATGGAGCAGTTAGTGAACAGGAGAGAAGATGAATGCAAGAGCTACTCCAAGTTTCCAAGGGGGTTAAAGGAGAACACTGTCTGTGCATCAAGCAGGAAAGAGCTCTTGCTAAGAGAAAAGAACAAATAGTACAAACTATTAGGAGTTCTGCAATGACCAAAGGATGTACTTTTGTACATGGCAATAGTAGGCAGAGCCCTGGAAGACTTTACATTCGTAGTTCAAAACATCAGTTTTCTAGACTTTTTCCAGACAGTTTTCTGGACTATAAGCTCAAAATATACGGAAAAAAATTGTTAAACAACCGCAACCAGGAATGCCATGCAGGATTTCCACATGTGATGTGCAGGGATTTGGTACATTTTCCCCTCTACAGTAGAATAAACTATTACCTTAATTGGCACCACTAGCTGAGCAAACTTAAGTCTTTGTTTAGCTTTCTAGATTTGGGATGCCTGTAAGTGTGTGTGTGTGTGTGTGTGTGTGTGTGTGTGTGTGTGTGTAAAAATGATCTTTGAACTACTCCTGTTTAAGATATCAATGCAACTGCAGTTCTCAGCCAAACTCATCACTGCAAGCCCATTTTCAAGAGGGGAAAGACAATACAATATATAGAGTATATCAAAGGTTAGGTCCCACAGACTAATCACAATGTTTTATTATTGTTATTTTCAGAGAAAATATTCCTACTTTTAGGAATGTTCAAAGGTCATGCATTATAAAGGAAATTCATAGAAGAAAATGGCAATGAATGTAAATATTGAGTGTAAATTATATAATAAATGGTTATGGTATTCACTTTTGGTATACCCCTTTCAGATATTAGAAAAAAGGTTTGCATACACATTGAGAATGCTTTTTTGTTGATCCTAATCTAATTATCTACTTTTTAAGGGGTAAAAAAGGAATAATAAACATAGATAGGTTTTACTTTACCTGTAACAAAATACAGACTTTTCTGGATATGGGTATTTGTTTCTTGGGAATAGCATGCTGAGCTTTGAGAGATTTTATGTTCATGTTTTGTAAGTAGAAAATTAAGGCTGCAGTCCTATGTAAATGAAAATATCCCTTTGAATTCAGCAGAGGTTATATTTGATTAGATATGCAAAACCATATTCTGTCAGCCTGCAATATTTCTATTTACTCCACTGGCCAATGTCATGATGCAGAGAGACACATTCGGGGCCCCCCAATCTAAATATGTAATGGAAAAATCACACCTGGCAAGGGCATATTTATGAGATCCAGGTTTACATAATGTCTATCCATACTTATAAATTCAATAATGACTTCCTTATGAATTATTTGTTTTTGTATCTCTTTAAATTGGTGATTAGTTGCACTGTTCAAGCACAGAAAGCCACATAGCTCCGGGCATGTTGATAGCAGAGAGTGTCAAGGATTAAAAAATGCACCACATTGTGGTTGTTTATTTCCTTTGTTGTTTCTATGGTTTCAGTGAAGGTTTTTTTTTCCTACTAATGTTAGTAGGAAATAAGATCAATACACAAGTTATAGAGTGATGTTTACTAACAATTAAAGTGATGCCCGTTTCTTTAGAATCAGGGATAAAAATGAAAGGACATTATTTTATTAATGGAAACAGTCTGGCTGAGACATCAAAGCACTGGATTCTTTCATGTTCACTGGAAAATTTCAGAAGCTTAATTCCAACACTTAGCAAGATAAAAAGAAAACTTATGTTAATTATATAGCTTTAAATGAACTCGGCCTCATGGTTATTCCTCTACTCTGTCAATAGAGCTGTTGAAATTAATAAACCAGAAATGTGATCACAATGCTGGAGGCAGAATATTAGTCCACCAAACATATGATTCTCAAAAAAAGACTTTTACTATCCTCAAAAGCTAATCATCAATAACAGAACTTGATTGCAGATTATAAATTAAAGATGTTATCTGGGGGCTTAATAAAGATAACCAATTGATGCCAGTCAAGGAAAGAGCCTTGCATGCTTAGTCTTGTCCTTGAAGACTAAGCTTACTTCAGAAGCTTACTTCAGTTTACAATTTTAAAAAAAAGCAGTTTAAAAAACTACAAAAATAATTTAAAATTTCAGTTTAAAACTGCAGAAACTTTAGCTAAGATGGGTTGGTTAAACCAGTGTTTTTCAACCTTTTTTGTGCAGAGGCACACTTTTTTCATGAAAAAAATCACGAGGCACACCACCATTAGAAAATGTTTAAAAAATTTAACTCTGTGACTATATTGACTATATATAAAGTAATTTTCCCACGGCACACCTTACACTATGTCACGGCACACTAGTGTGCCGCGGCACAGTGGTTGAAAAACACTGGGTTAAACAGTCATGATGGTGGCTACATCATCAAAGCTCCACCCCCTTTTTACTGCATGTGACCTATGCCAAGAACTCTGTGCAATTGTGGCTGCCATTTTGACTTTTTTGACCCCTCAAATATACCTTTGTTTAACAGAGATATCTTGGACAAGAAAGTATAGCAGTAAAAGGCAAACTAAAATCTTTCATGCCCAGACTTCCAATAAATCATTGTATACTAAGGCAGCTGTCCATATATCCCCCCTACCCCACAAAGTTTTAAACTATAATTCCCATCATCCCCATCTAGCACTATCTTAAAATAAAGTTATTAGTCTGGGCTAGCATTATTTAAGGGAAAAGCAGCCCTCACAAAGTATCCCCAAGTTGATATCTTGTAGCTTGGCTTCTTTGCCATCAACACTGAGATACAACATTTCTATTTAATACTTGTCAAAGTGGCTTTTGATAATAGGAAGAGGCATTCTCTACTCCAGTATTTTGGGGACACACCATTATTGGGTTGGTATTGGGAAGTCTTGACAAGCTGATCTACATGCCCTTTGAGGGTGAAATTATTGTTAATACACCCAGATTCTTGCCAGTCTCCTCTTCTGAACCGTCAAGCACACCATCATAGACAGCCTTTCCCTGCCCTGGTTAGAGAGGATGGGAAATGTTATCCAAGACAAGGTGGCTTTTGGCATCAGGGGTGATACTGTGGGATCCTCGGTGTTGCTAGCTTCTGAGGAAAGCCACTGCACACCTCAGTCACTGTATACAAACGCTTACTTCCAGACCAACCCTCTAGTCTGCGTGTGCAACAGCTACTGCAGGGAGAGAGAGACCACAGAAGCGGGACTCCAACACCCCCAAATAAGCCTGCTTTTCCCGATGCACAGATGCCCTTTCATTTATTCCCTGTCGAGCCCCGCGGTTCCAACACCGCTCGCCTTTGTTGTTGTAGTTTTTTTTTGGATTATAATAACCCAAAGACGTGGCGCCGGGTGGAGAAAGATGCTCGGCTGCAGGGAGGAGCGGGCATTCGAGGGTTGGGACGGCGCGGGGTACCTGCACAGCGGACAGCGCCGAACAGGTAAGCCCGATCAGCAGCCGCCCCAACACGGAGGAAGAGCCTGGCATGAGGTCGTCACTTCTCCACCTCACAGTTCCTGCTCCACAGCGCGCGCACACACACGCACGTTCACACAGGCACACGCAGAGCGGACACCCGGATCCCTCAGCCCCGTTAACCTTTAGCCCCCGAACGCCTCCTGCTCCTCCGGCCCCGCAACTGACCCAGAAGATGAAGTTGAAAAGGAAGAGCAGGAACTTGACGCAGCGCATCCCTCCTTGCACTCGCCCCATGGCCAGCGACGGCTCTTGCTCGTGTGCTTTCTTCCTCTTCCTCTTCCTCCTCCTGCTGCAGCCACGAACAAGCCCGGCGATCCCTCTCGCTCAGAAGCCGCGGCAGGCGCCTTTACCCCGTTGCCACTTTCCAGCCGGGGAGGGCGCAGGGGCGGAGCCTGAGAGAAGGAGGCGGAGCGGAGCTGCGGATTGTTTAGGGCCCTTTGACCTTCCGCTCCCAACGGAGACTTCGCCGGGACTCGGCTTCTAACGTTGTTTTTTTTTAAAAAAAAGGCTCTATTTGGGGGGGGGGGGAGAGAAATATGCCTGCCTTTGCTTTTGTCTTAACTGGGACGGGACGAGATGCGCTTTGGCGGGAATCGTGCTCGTCTTGAGGCCAACTTATGCTCGTGGGAACCGCCTCCAAGATTACATTTTGACGCTAGACGTCGTTCCTTGATATCACACCTCCTTTGCTGTCTTCAGTATCCGTTTAATTCCATTAATGCTTGTCCAAGACGTCCTCTGAATAGCTAACTAGCTAGTTAGCTAGACAGACAGACAGATAAATATCCCCCTGCAACTGATAACTAGGCTGGGAATAAAACCTACCCTGTCCACATAGCAGCTGCGTTCCCACAAAAGACAGTCGAGCAAAACAAATGCATCATTTTAGCCTACGCAGTTTATGGTTCAGTCGTATTTAAGCAGGCTAGTTAAATTCACATGTCCCGGAAACATAGAAGAAAGTTTGCAGCTGCAAACATTGATGCTTTTCTAAGTTGCTTTTCTCATTAAAAAAAAAAAACAACTTTCGAAGCTTTCTGCAAACGGATTTTGTTTTCCTAGGGAGAAAAAATTGGCTCACAGCATTATGCGCAGCTTCACTTTTCTACTTGTAACAATTTTTCATTTTACACTAATGCTGGATAGTACTAAAAAGGTCACTGCTTTTAATGAATATATATTTTATAAGGGGAAATAGTATCAGCATGTAGTCGAAGATGGATTTGTATGCCTAATTACCACAATAATATATTAAAGTCCGTAGTCTGATATTTAAATTAAGGTAGCAATAGGAACACTCTTGGTTTATTTGGGGATTTGCAATAGCATTTGTAGTGATTGCCTAGATAAGTCCCTGCAGTTTTCTTGGCAAGATTTTAAGAAGTGGTTTGCCACTGTCTTCTTCCTAGAATAGAATTCTTTATTGGCCAAGCGGGATTGGATACACAAGGAATTTGTCTTTGGTGCACATTTGTCAAGAATCATAAGGTACAACACTTAATGATAGTCACAGAATACAAATAAGCAATCAGGAAACAATATAAATCGTAAGGATACAAGCCATGCAGTCATAAGTGGAGTGATGGGTGGGTGATAGGAATGATGAGAAGATTAATAGTAATAGTAATGCAGACTTAGTAAATAGTTTGACAGTGTTGAGGGAATTATTTATTTAGCAGAGTGATGCAGAGAGAGCTGAGAGAGAGAGTGACTGGCCCAAATGGCTTTGTGCTCAATGCAAGGTTAGAGTTTCTTGCCTGGTACCTTAAACACTTCGGCAAACTGGCTCTTATAATAACTTAACCACATATTCCCTAATTTAAGAAAAGCTTGACCCATGAAGACAAGTTCTGTCCACCAAGCTTTATCACAGGAGCTAAATACAACTGCTGAATCACCTCTGTTGCTTTTAAACGATGCGCTTGAAGGCAGGGAATAATGGCTTGGATTTCCTCTCAAAAGGGAAACACAGGACAGGAAAGAAGGATGCAACTGCTTGTCTTTCCATCATCAAGAGGGGAAAAAAATCTCCATGGTTGCTGCACAGCTGGATATTTGGACTTACTTGCTTTGTGGTGGGACATGGTACTTCCTGGATCAGATGTGACATTTCCCCATCTCTGAGAACAAGTGATTCCCATTTTAGGAATCAGCTGTACTAAAAAGTTCTCATGCTCATACATCCCTCTTAAGTATTGTGGCAAAATAAAGGCTAGCATGGAGTTTGTTGATCTTAATTTTGTAAGGTCCTTATACATTTAAAACAGATTATTTTAAAAGATACTTCAAGTTATTTTTCAATGTCATAGAAAGCAGTGGAAATGCTCAGTGAGATGGCATGAACAAATGCATGAGGACTAGAATGCTTCAATATATAGTTTAATTTTTGCCTATCTCAAAAAGCTACGAATTAAATATAGAACAAACAGATGCTTTGCCACCAAACTAAAATTCATAGAAGAAATGTTTTCATATATAAGATATAAGAATTTGGTGTCTACACATAGAAATGACAGAACATAATCTGCAATGGTTTATATAGGAGGCTTTTTTGTGCTCTAACAATCCTATGTGGTTTGCTTCACAGAAAGGTTTTTTGATAAACGTGTTCTTCAACCTGGAAAGTTTCATTATCAGGTATGTAAACTTGTCTATGTTAAAGCCACATCCTTATAGAAACAAACTATAATTAAAGGATCAGCTCAGTGCTCAGTCTTTCTGTAAATGCATGAAAAATCATTGTTGGCTTATTCTTAGTAAAGGCATAAATTTAAAACGTACACCACCCTCCTAATTTACAATTTAAGTCTAATTTTTTTAAAAAAATCCTTGCTTAAGGGAATTAAAGAGGTATGAAGGCCATAATGATATTTAATGTGGTTCTAATAAACATTGCTCAACAACTGAATTTGGTAGGTAGGTTCTACAACCTTTCCCACAGGATGAAATCATTAAAATCCACTTTCTGAACCAAAAGTTTATTCAGAGATCAGCTACAGAAAAGTTGGAAAGAATGTTTTCTAGTCCAAACCCCTTTCCAAGCAGATAAATTCTATTCCAGATAAAAGGCTGTCCAATTTCTTCTTAAAAACCTCCATTATCGGGCTACCATAATTTCTAAAGATATGCCACTCCGCTGATTAATTGTTCTCATTATCAGGAAATTTCCCCATAGTTCTGGGTTGGATCTTTCTTTTATCAGTTTCAATCTGTCACTTCTTGTCTCGTCTTTAAGTCCTTTAGAGAGTAGATTATCCCCCTCTTCTCTGTCACAGCCTCTCAAATATTGGAAAACTGGTATCATGTCAACCCTACTCCTTCTCTTTGTTAGACTGGGCATACCCAATTCCTGCATCCATTCATCATATGTTTCAGCCTCGAACTCCTCAATAATCTTTGTTGTTCTCCTCTGCATTCTTTCCAGCATCTCAACATCTTTTATGTATTGTGGTAACCAGAACTGGATGCAGTATTCCAAGTGTGACATTACCAAGTCAGTATATAGCAGTACTAATACATCACGTGACCTTGATACTGTTCTCTGTTGATGCAGCCTAGAACTGCATTGGTTTTTTTGGCAGCTGTAGCACTTTGCTGGCTCATACTTAAGTGGTTGTCCACTAGGACTCTTTGGTCCCTCTCACAATTACTACTATTGAGTCAGGTACTATTTGTATATGTGATTTGGTTTTTCTTGCCTAAATGTAAAACCTTACTTTTCTCCCCACTTAATTTCGTTTTGTTAAATAGGGCCCAGTGTTCAAGTCTGACAAGACCTTTCTGGATCTTGACCCTATATTCTAAAGTGTTGGTTACTCTCCTCCTAACTTGGTGTCATCTGCAAATTTGATGAGTTGCCCTTCTATCTCTTCACCAGGTGGCTCAGTGGCTAAGACACCAAGCTTGTCAATCAGAAAGGTCAGCAGATTGGTGGTTTGAATCCCTAGTACAGGTCTCCTGCACGAGCAGGGGGTTGGACTATGTGACCTCCAATGTCCCTTCCAACTCTGTTACTGTTTACTGTTTAAATAGTTTATGAATATGTTGAAGAGTACTGGGCCTAAGACAAAACCTTGGGGTACCCCACTGCATGCTTTCCTCCATGTAGATATAGTTCTATTAAGGACTACACATTGAATGTGGTTTGTCAGCCGGTTACAAATCCATCTGGAGGTGATAACTGTCTATCCCAACATTTTCTATCTTACGAAGAAGTATGTTGTGGTCTACTTTGTCAAATGTCTTACTGAAGTCCAAGTTTATGTCACAGTATTCACTGGCCACTAATTTAGTCACCTTGTCAAAGAATACAATAAGATTTGTTTGACATGATCTGTTTTTGATAAACTCATGTTGGCTTTTAGTAATAGCTTTGCTTGCTTTTAGGTCTTTGCAGATCTGTTGCTTGATTACCTTTGCCAGGATCTTGGAAATAATGGAAGATGCAACATTTCTTACTATTAATACGAGTGCTGATACCACTTTACCATAATAAAGTGAAGTAAATTTCTTGGTGCATAAAAAGAGAGCATGTGAGTCAGTTGAACAGGAAGTTGAAAAGAAACAAGCTGAATATGAAAGTTTCTTGTTAATGAATGTGGTGGGAATTTCTAGCCCTTTTAGTTTGCACAATCTATCAATGATCTTTTGAGAGAGCTCAGTGTCTGATCCTGCCTGAGATGGAAATACAGAATTGTTCCTCCCTTAAAAGCAGATGATATATTTATTCAGATACAACACTTCAGAATAGATTCTGTATACCTATTGAATGGTATCTTTCCTGTTTCTTATTATCTAATCATACCTTTTCATTCTGCTAGATCTCTTTCAATTTGATAACAATGTTAAACATTTATACTTATTTTTTAAATTATTGTGCTCTGGTTTGATAATCCATATGCATGAAATAATACACAGACAGTGTAAGTATAGATTTAGGTAAACAAGTCTGACATTTCAATTGTGATGGCTTATTTAATTTTTGTCTCACATTTTCTTCAGCAAATGCTGACGGGAATGTATGTGCCTTTCTCCTCCATAGCTGATCCCTGTTAACAATCAATGTCTTCATTAATAGAACACAATTGCTGTATTTTCATAACATGCTATGTCCAAGTCAATAAACCATAGTATGGCTTCACAATACATATGAAGAACTAAATCAATCGCTTAGTTTCCACAACACTCTGAGGTATGCATTATTTAGTCCTATTTTAGCCTGAATATATTGTATGAATCTGGGCATGTATGCCTTTTCCTTATAATAACCTATGAGATGGAAAGGTGGAGATAGAGAGAGCGATTCATAGTGAGTCTAGTGTCATGCGCATTAGATATTGATTCTGGATATGGATCTAGATTGCCAAACCTGGTCTAGTGTTTCAGGCACCACTGTCCTCATGCAATTAACCCAGGAATCTATTCTGGTAATGGATGGGATGCAAGACTGATCATGAAAAAAATATGAAAGTGCTAGTTTCTTAACATGATGCTTTTCAGGTCTGTGATGGTTTTGCTACTCTGAATCTCTCTACATTTGACTGATTATAATTTAGACAATGCAAATACATCTGTTAAGTAATGTATGTAAAGAAGACTTTCAGATTTTATTCTGGGAATTCCAAGAGTTATTTATGAAAAGGCCTATAATAGCAAAATAGTTTTTTCCAAAATAAACTTTTCCCAATTACCTTGTTTCCTTGCTTACGCACAAAGGAAGAAGAATTGGGGTGTCCTGGAAGAAATATACTTCCAGGACTTGAAGGTTCTGGAATAATTTGCAAGTCTGGGGAATAACTATAAGTACTTCTCCTTAGCATCTACTCCTTTTATTCCTTTCAGAAATTCTTTGTGAAATGTGGCCTTTAGCAGATACATTAATGTTGAATGGGCTTCCTGAACTGTACTACCCACCACAGTGAAGTAAAATTAATGTTATTAAATATGGGCTGCAGAACACTGGATGCCCAATAGATAGCAGAAGGAGATGTCGTCTGCCTTAATTCCTTGTTGCATCCAATGTGCCACCCACCCTCCTTGCATTTGAAATATATAATGGTATGAAATTTGTTGCTTTGATGTCAGGGCTGGTGCTGCCCTTTCTAGTTTAGTGTGGGGAAAATTAAGAAAAGCAACTACCATATTTTTCAGAGTATAAGATGCACTGGAGTATAACACGCACCAAGGTTTTGAAGAGGCAATTTTTTTAAAAAAAGTTTTTGCTCTCTTCAGATCTCCCAAAAATGGCCCGTTGTTTTGTGAAAATGAGCAAAATGAGCAAAAAAGGGCCCATTTTTTGCTCATTTCTGCCCTCCCCAGCCCCCAGGAGGACTCTAAAGGCTCTGCATGGCCATTTTGGTGAAGTGGGTATGGTTTTGGGAGGCAAAAAATGATGTGTTCAGTGCACCCAGATTTTCAACCTCTTTTTTGAGGGAAAAGGGTGTGTCTTATGGTCTGAAAAATACAGTAATGTATTGCTCTGTCTGTTTCCCTCATGCCAAGCATTACCCACTAACTGAAAAAGAACCGTTAGGGAATCACTCTTCCAGTGGTGGGATTGAAATGATTTAACAACTGGTTCTCTGTCCTAATGATGTCTTCCAACAACCAGTTCACCAAACTGCTCAGAAAGTTAACAACTGGTTCTCCTAAAGTGGTGCGAGCTGGCTGAATCCCACCACTGCACTCTTCCCTAAAGGGTGGATGCTTGGAATGATACGTTTCACCCCCACTAAATTGCCTTAATAACAAGAAGTGTAGTTCATACCTGTGACTCATCAGGCTGTTTTTGAAGACAGGTAATTTTTTGTCCTAAACTAGTCTGGTTGACAGGTTGAAAACCTAACAGAGTTGGAAAAAGCTAAAACTGACTAAACCTTCCCAGAGAATAAGGAGAGGCAATTGAGGATCACCGGGGATCTCTTGCTGGAAAGATTAGATGTAAGCACCACAACCTGCAACATACTATAGCCTTCAAGCCTGTGACAATGAATGTCATTGTTCAGTGGGAGAACAAAGCCCTAAATGGGATAAAAAGTACAAGCAACAAGCTTGGACTCCCCCAAAGTAAAGAGATTGCTCAGAGTGGATCACTGCCTCTTAAGAGGTACAAAGCACCAGCTGTGGTGCTTCTACATAAAAGTCTTGGGCACAAGGATAAATTCATGCTAGATATATGTTCCTTCTGATTTTCATTCGGGTCTCTGCTATTTTAAATCCTTGGATTATTACTATGACTTTCTCTACATTATAAGTGCCTTTTGCTTTTGTTTTTTATTGCATCCCTTAAAAATTTTATAGGTCTGGGAATAAGTTGTGATTGCGTGTTCTGAGAACAGAATTACAGCTATATTTGCAATTACTATATAGATCAAGGCAGTGGTGGGATTCAGTCAGTATGATGTACCATTTCGGGAGAACCAGTTGTTAAGTTTCTGAGCAGTTTGGTCAACTGGTTGTTGGAAGAAATCATTAGGGCAGAGAACTGGTTGTTAAATTATTTGAATCCCACCACTGGATCAGGGGTATCAAACTCGTGGCCAGATGCATCACGTGCTGGCCACACCTGGTTTAGCAACCCTAACCCTCCCCCCCAACCCCCCCCAACCTTCCTCCCCCCAACTTCCCAGAACCAATACAGGATATAAATCTTTAACAAAAACATTCTAAAATAAGCTTAAAAAAAGTTAATAAGATCTTTCACTTGAGCTTTAACTCCTCCTTGCTAGGCTAGCTCTTAACAAATTATATCATTCCTTGTTTCTTTAGTCATAAGCTATCTGAAATTTCTTAATCCCATATTTATTTTGAGTATAGTCAATCCATCTTTTCCAGTCCAGTTTATATCTCTCATTTGAATGGTCCTTGAGATATGCAGATATTTTAGCCATCTCAGCTAGGTTTGTTACTTTCAATGTCCATTCTTGAATAGTAGGCAAGTCTTCCTTCTTCCAGTATTGCGCCACCAACAATCTAGCTGCGGTTATTAAATGCAAAATCAGGTTAATCTCTACAACTGTACAATCAGTAATTATACCTAACAAAAATAACTGAGGGGTAAACTTTATCCTTTTTTAAAGAACATTTTGCATAATCCACCATATTTTTATCCAAAATGCTTTAACCTTTTTACAAGTCCACCACATATGAAAGTAAGTAGCATCAGCACAGTCACATCTCCAGCATTTAGGTTGTAAATTCGGATGCATAGAGGCCAGTTTTTTAGGATCTAGATGCCATCTATAAAACATCTTATAAAAGTTTTCTCTCAAATTTTGGGCTTGTGTAAACTACATTTTTTACCCAGATCTTTTCCCATGTATCCAACATTATTGGTTCTTCAAAATTTTGGGCCCACTTTATTATACAGTCTTTAACTAATTCTGTTTCCAAATCCATTTCTATTAATACATTATATAGTCTCTTTATATGCATTGAACTTTGATTTTTGATTTGTTTTAGTAAATTATCCTCGTCTTGCATAAAACCGATTTTTTTATCTCTTTTCCATCTGGCCTGTAACTGCCCATACTGAAACCATGTTTGAATTACCTTTTCCTCTTTTAGTACATTCAAGGGTTTTAATTGTAGTACACCCCTTTCTAAGGTAAGAAGCTGTCTATATGTAATTACATCCTATTTTTGTACTGTATTTATGTTTTCTATTGCGTGTCTAGGAATTGCCCACATGGGTATCTTGTCATTTAATTTGTATTGATACTTTTTCCAGACCTGCAGTAGAGCATTCCTTAAAATATGACTTTTAAAGTTCTTATCTACCTTGTTATTATATAGCAAGTACATCATATATATTGTTTACACCAAATGTAGCTCATTTGAGTGGCAATGAACAGTTCAAATTATGTTTTACCCATTGGAGAGACTGACTTGTTTTCCTAGAAGAATATATCATGCAAGATACATAGCTGTATGACATTTTCCATGAACAACATCCTTTCACTTGACCTGACTGAGTCTGTAGATGCTGGGGTAGCTGCCATCCAATAAAAAGAGCTTTCAGTGTAATATGTGAGACTTGCAGCCAATGAATAGTGACCAAAGTGATGCCAGGAGCTCACAGACAAACTTGCTAATCAGAGCTGGATCCTAGGAATAGCTATAAAAGACATCAGAGCAGTCCAACTCAAACACTGGATGTGGGGAAGACAGGAGCCAAATTGTGAAAAACAAAACCTGGATGGAAAAAAGATTCCCTGCTCTGTTTAGACTATTAGCATGCTCTTTGATAAATCCCTGTGCCTGCTATTTATAGACAACATTGCATGGATGTCTGATCTCTTAGTTTAATTTTAAACATTACCAGGCAATCATTCTAGAACAATATTCTTTGTTACAGAAGCCCAAATAACAGCTTTGCTTGTAATAGATTATGATCTTTTTTTCCAACATTGTCCTAACCATTGGTGATGATGCCCCACCAATGTTTTTACAGGGCGGGGCATAACCTTTTCCTAGGGGGTCACAGCAACACTTGTAATAACAACACAAATAATTCATACACCATTCGAAAGCCCATCAAAAACTGAGTTTATTGACACGATTTAATAGTCAGTATGACCACCATTAGCCCTTCGAACAGCATTCAAACGAGGTGGATAAGAACACAACAAATCTTCAAACAGTTCCGTTCGATTTTCCAGATTTTTCAACACAGTTTCCAAATTCATTCTCAAAGTTTCAACCGAATATCGATTTTGACCTTGCTCCTGAATCATCAGAGCTTCCACTTCATCCTTAATTATGGCCCCAATGTTCTCTGCCGGATTGAGATCTGGCGAATTTCCCGGCCAGACGTCATTGCCCCAAAATTCGACATTGTTTTCCTTTAACAATTGCTGAGTCGCATTTGCACGCATGCAAGGAGCTTTGTCATGAAGAAAGACAGCCTCACCAACCACCAAGACATTGTCTGGATCACTGAGAAATGGAATGACATTCTCCAATAAAATTTTCTCACGGAAATAACTGCCATCCCAGGATTCCCCTTTATCCTTCAAAACCCAATGCAGTTTCTTGGCTGTGAAAATGATGAAAATCCCGATGCAAGTCGGATTGCGAACGATTTGTCGATATCGTTCATGTTTGGCGATGTCGTCGACGTCTTTAGCCCAAATTTGATCGTTCTGGAAATTCGGTTTTCGAATGGCATAAACGAAGAATTCGTCAGATGGCGCCAAATGAAGAAAATCTTCCTCGGTCCATTCAGACAACCAATCGCACAACCAAAGCCGATCTTGAACGTGTGTTTGAGTTTTCAATGGTTTGCAAATGACGTGGAATGGCTTCAAACCTTCTCGTTCTCGATATCGGCCGATTGTCCTTTGATCAACTCGTTTTCCACGAATTTGAAGGATTTCTTGGGCCACTTTTCGGTTTCCTTTTCGTTGTTTGCGACTGCCAGTTGCAATGATGGCTTTGCTTTCTTGGGACAGTTGCAGAGGACGCCCTTCTCCAAATTTTGTGAAACATTCTTGGGCTGTTTTGTTCCAATTATCAGTAACCCAATCCGGATGACGTTTCAATTTGTTTGCAATCCATTTTCGATTGATAAACGTCGCTCCAGCATCGCGAGCCTCTCGAAAGGCAATGCATTTTATTCTGTCAATGATCCTTTGTTCTTCCGAATCGAATTTTCCAGCCATTCTTAAAGCAAATTTAACATTTAATAGCTCATTCAATTCAGTTTTTTATGGGCTTTAAAATGAGGTGTCGCGGAAGTTGTAAACTGCTGTCGATCTTGCTGTGACCCCCTAGGAAAAGGTTATGCCCCGCCCTGTACATGCAGTGTTCTCATGTTGTTGCCTTTATTCAGTGGTAGGATTCAAAATTTTGTACTACCAGTTCTTTGGTCGTGTCTTGGTGGGCATGGCATGGTGTGGTGGGCATTTCTTGGTGGGCGTCGCAGTGGAAGGATACTGCAAAATCCCCATTTAATCCTGACCAGTTGGGACTCGGGAGGCAGAGAATAGATGGGGGCAGGACTAGTCAGAGGTGGTATTTATCAGTTCTCGGAACTACTCAAATTTTCTGCTACCGGTTCTCCAGAACTGGTCAGAACCTGCTGAATATCACCTCTGCCTTTATCTCCTCCTAAAACTACTGCATAGGCAGATTAAAGCAATCCTTAGTTACGCAGTTCTAAGGCAGAGTTTCCATCTTCTTTTGACACAATTTTTGCCATGGAGGTAGCCTGGGATGTTTCATCTACTATGTGATTGATGATGTGATCAAGGCAGCATCCCACAATAATGCCTGGCAAGTATTTTTTTTTTTTAAATATTCACAGATTAAGTACACTCGCTTTTGGAAAGAACAATCGACAATTTTTTTTTAAAAAAAAACCTGAGGTTTAGCATTATTTTGAAAGACAGCAATACTGTTTTCGTGGGAAAACCTCAAACAAACTTCCCCATGCTTTAAGATGTTGGTTTCTTTTCTTAATCCCTCTAATCCTTGACTGAAATTTAAGATTAGAACAGAAACAGCTAACCTCTTTATATAGTGAGAAAATTATAAATCCTGCAGAATTTTTTTTCAGGGACTTTTAAGGTTTTTATCTAAGCATAATAAATATAGTTTTAAGAGTCATTCATTGAAGGATATTGATCTACTTAAATATATCATTTTCAGTTTGGAGTTCCATATTATTAAGTAAATGCAATGTAATCTCTGTAACAAAACGATTGCCATTCTGATGATAATTGAAGAAATACTGCAGTTATTGATTAGCACCCAAGCAATTCTTCATACAGCTACCATACTTACGAATTTTAAGATGGGAACAGACCTGCAAAAGTATTAGATGAACTGGAGTCAATATTTTTAGAATCACAATCTGATAGACAGGAGAGAAAAAAAAGAAATACAACTCCAGTTAGAATAAATGCAGCACATGTTGAAAGAATTGTTTACAGAGGTAATCAGATCTGTACAATTTTCTTCATATGTGCGGTCATTTCAGGGGTGCTGCTGGTTTTACTACCGGTTTGCAACCCGTGTGCAACACACATGTATACTGTTCAATGTAAATTGTTCTTCGCTCAAGCGCAGAATAATTTACAGTGAACTGCACATGCGCAGTCACTAAAAACCAAAATGGCAGCGGCTCGGAGGTGGCAAGGGAACCAGTTCAGGGGCATGGCAGGCCTGGGTCGCTGCCGGTTCTGCGACCCAGGCCTGAATTCAACTACTGGTTTGGACGAACCAAGCTGAACTGGGAGCAACCCACCTCTGGGTCATTTTAACAAAAGATACACAACATTTTCAGCATTAATTCTTCTTTGCTAAGCATTCATATAATTTGTATCTTAAGAATTGCAAAAATGCAATTCTTCATATGTGTCAATAGTGATGCAAGTTATGCCATAGTGCTACTAGTGGATCTGACAGCTTTTCATTGGCTCTGTCCTGAAGATTTTAGTTATATTTTCCAGTAGCCGTGGTGTTTAGTGGGTGGGACAGTTACATTATGACATCATGCAAACAGGCAGTACTTTTATTATTTTGGATGAGTTAAGTCTTCCCAATAACCCACCCTTCTTTTTTTTTCAGCAAAATTTCATGGAAGTCATGCCTCCATTTTCAGAAATTGGATACCAACCTTTGCTAGTGTGATTTTTAGTAGAGTTGCTGCTTTTAGTCGAGGGCACTTGGTTTTTCACCTCTGTGCAGTGTTGTTGGAAAATGAACACAGAGATGAATTAGATTTGACAAATGTTTCAAAGATTTGAATGTGAGTTTGTGGGAAAGAGTAAATTTAATATTCAGGAAATTAGGACAGCTTTTTGATTCAATTTTAAGTTAATATACTTATGTTAAAATTGATATACAATCTCTGCCAAAAAATCTTGTTTTCCCAAATGCTAATATATTGGAAAACAGTACCTTCTTACAGATGATCACTTATTAGGGACTTTTTAGCTACACTAATCTTGGATTGATTGATTGATTGATTAATTGATTGATTTAATAAATTTATAGGCTGCCCAATCCCGAAGGACTCCGGGCGGCTTACAGAAAATAATTTTTTAACAAGAAAAGCGTTAAAAAACGGACTCCATAGGCATTGCTGAAAATTCTGCATGTGAGTTCCCTGGATTGAAGAAGATTGACTGTATTTGTACATTCAAAATGCTAATGATGCAAGTCTCATCATCAAACAACTAATTTAATTTACTTAATTTTACAGAGGAAATTCATATCATTTCTGCCCTTAATCTTCATAGATTCATATTTCTTTGATGCAAATCATTTGGTTTGTTCACATCTGTTTTCATAATAACCATTTATACTGAAACTAAATAATGCAAGAACCTCATTCTTCATCCCTAGGGATTTCTTTTAAAATATTTTCTAAATGAAATTCTCCTTTGTGTAATGAGGGGGGAATAGTAGAAGAAAACACAAGAGAGCTCTATCCAGCATCCACTTTGTTTTATCTTTGTTGTGAAATAACATGAGGAGAAAGCAATTGTTCCTAGGTGGATCAGAGAAGCTCTTGGCCAGAAAGAGAGATGGAGATCTGAAAGTGGCTCATCTGAAATTTAACTGGTTATCTGCATATGTAAGACTTCACATTTTCAAGGCCCAAAAATGTGATAAAAAACAATACTAAGATTCTGGTCAAATTAACTATATTATATAATTGTTAATAACAAAAATATATTACATGAGACACACTTGCTAAAGAATGCATTTCTTACTGCTTTGGGATTAAGACTTTTTTTAGCTTCCTTGCTAGATACCAAAGTATCTATCTATTTATAAGTTTTTGAGTGTAGGAACAATTTCAGGCAATTTCAGACTATGCTCTGTCATTGGAGACATCCATTCTGTAGTCCCTGGAGCTGCATAAGTTTAAACTAGTTTAGTGGGAGAAAACAAAATTGCATAGCATTACTTGTCAATGAGATCAATGTTGGTTGATTTTAAAACATAGCAGTGTAATGTTTAAGTTTATATAATATTTCTTAGAATGTAAGAATGTAGGAGATCTTGGAGTCCATCCAACTCTTCCCAGTCAAGGAATCTACTTTTATAGAATCCCCAATTGATGGCCATCAAGCTTCCATTTAGAGCAAAGGAAAGCTGCCTTCTTTCTAAGTCTTTTCTTACTGCTAGGAACATTTTGAAAAAAGTGTAGCTTAGTAAGGACCTTCCTCATATGCAAGCCTTGTTCTTTCCTTGTCTAATGTAGGGCCCTGATTGTGAGTGTAAAAAAATGTAACAAATACATTTTTGGATTCTCTTTATTGAGGAACCCCACAATAACAATTTTTGCAAATACCTTTGCTGTTCTTTGCTGCAAGCAAACATCAAGTAGCTCACAAAGCTTTCCAGTTCAATTTGATTTTTAAAAGGATTATAGTTCATCTCATAAGTTCCAGATAGGCTTGAAAATGCCTCCCTTCAAGTCATGTTGGGATTCAGCCAATGTAAACTCTATGACAATAATTGCAACATAAACAAAACCGGTATTCTTTCTAATAATAATTTTAAACCTTCCCTCTAGTTCTCCTTTAGTGATTTGTAGCATCAGTCAGCCAGCCTCTGTTCAAATTGTTATTATCAGCAGGGTGATACTTGGATGCCTTCAGAAGGCACTATGAATCCTCATTGGGTTGCCATTTCAGAGGGACCAAGGAAAACCCAGGCATAAAACTGCAGATTGGCCATTTACTTATTTTATTAAATTGGATATGTTTATTATGTAGTAAAGATAAAAAGTTAATAGATAACAGCAATGATTTTAGGTAATTTGTCCAAAGATAGTGGTACCATGCTCAATAGTAGTAACTGGGAGAGGGATCTTGGAGTCCTAGTGGACAACCAATATGAGCCAGCGGTGTGCAGCAGCTGCCAAAAAAGCCAACCCAGTTCTAGGTCATCAATCAAGTGAAGTGTTAATACCACTTTATAATGCCTTGGTAAGGCCACATTTGGAATACTGTATTCAGTTCTAGTTGCCATGATGTAGAAAAGATGTGGAGATTCTAGAAAGAGTGCAGAAAAGAGCAACAAAGATGATTAGGGGACTGGAGACTAAATTTAGGAATAATATTCATAAAACAGTTATTATTTGTTAATACTGATCTGCATAAGTACTGCATTGCAACATCTGTTTGGAAAACCAAGATGGGCAATAGAAAGAAATATTAATTTAAACTAATGAAGAATAAGAGGGTATTTCCTTCAAAACAAAGAAGTTGGGGTGACAAGAAATTCTGCATAAATAAATGTGTGTATTAAAATTTTCCCCAGAAAGAAAATGTAAAATAAATAAATTATGGTATTGGGTAATTAATTAGAAGGTATATGAAAATTTGAAAATGGGTCCTTATTATAGGCATCCAAATCTAGGTCAGCTGAAGATTTCTACTTCTGGTATGTTAAGATAGAAAGTGTTAATGTTCTTATTCTTTTCAGAAGTAAACAGCCTTGGGGAAATATTAGCTTTGCACAACATCAGCAGGGTGTATTGAAGATAATTTAATGCTGAAAGCAGGTTATGAACATTAATATTCTGTCTTAAAGGATATTTACAGTAACACATTAAGAAGTCACTGAACAGTCAGTGGTGAGAAAAATTAATCCAGATATTTCAACATAAAAGAAGTATTTTTTCACAAGACTGAACCTCTTTAATTTTACATGCAGCTTGAGATTTGAATTTTTCTGTGATGATCCATACTTTTAACTGCAGTGCTCTGAATATATAAGGAAAGCTTGAAAAATATTACATTCTTATTCCTTTCTGTTTGTTCTGCACTGTGTTTGTAGTATCTGTTTATGTGCAAATTAAGCTAGAAATATTTCGGTGTATCGATGTGTGTTCTTTTTACCTAGGCTGATGGTGTTCTTTTTCCCTAGGCTGATGGTCCTGGGGGACTTTAATTTGCCGTCGCTCGGTGAAAACTCTAATGGGGCGCAGGAGTTCATGGCTTCCATGACAGCCATGGGCTTGACCCAAGTAATCCGGGGCCCAACCCATTCAGCGGGTCACATGCTCGACCTCGTATTCCTCTCGGAGCAGTGGATTGATCTTGGTCTGAGGGGTAATGACATCATACCCCTGTCGTGGTCAGACCACTGCCTACTGAGGCTTGACTTCCGGAGACCAAACCCCCACTGTAGGGAGGAGGAACCGACCAGGTGGTTCCGCCCCAGGCGACTTATGGAGCCGTTAAGGTTCCAGACGGAGCTTGGGGTCATTCCTGATACTTTCGCCCACAGTCCGGTAGAGACTCTGGTCGCTGCTTGGCACTCGGCAGCATCGGAGGCCCTCGACCGGATTGCGCCACTACGGCCCCTCCGAGGCGGCGGATCCCGGAGACCTCCTTGGTTCACTGAGGAACTCCGGGAGATGAAGCGCCGGAGGAGATGCCTAGAGCACCGATGGAGGTCCGATAAGTCCGAATCGAACCGAGCAATGGTAACCACCAGCACCAAGGAATACACCAGGGCACTTAGGGCAGCGAAAAGATCTTATATAGCCACCTTGGTTGTGTCCGCTGAGTCCCGCCCAGCCACCCTGTTTAGGATAACCCGCTCCCTACTAAATAAGAAGGAAGCGGGGGAACCCTTGCAGGGCAGAGCTGAGGATTATGCCCAATTCTTAGCGGACAAAATTGCTCGGTTTCGGTCGGACTTGGACTCCATCTCTGCAGTTCCAGCCGAGGCACAAGAGGATGAAGTAGACCATCTCTGGGTTGAGTTTCAGGATGTTGCCCCCGGGGATGTGGACAAGGCCATGAGGGCTGTAAGTGCCTCCACCTGTGTACTGGACCCGTGTCCCTCATGGCTGGTTACTAACAGCAGTGAGGTGACACGAGGCTAGATCCAGGCGGTTGTTACCGCCTCTCTTCGGGAGGGGAACTTCCCCGCCGCGCTAAAAGCGGCGGTGGTGAGACCCCTCCTGAAGAAGCCATCTCTGGATCCAGCTGTTCTTAATAACTATCGCCCAGTCTCCAACCTTCCCTTTCTTGGGAAGGTTGTTGAGAAGGTGGTGGCCTTCCAGCTCCAGCGGTCCTTGGAGGAAGCAAGCTATCTTGACCCCTTCCAGTCAGGCTTCAGACCCGGTTACAGCACAGAAACCGCTTTGGTCGCATTGACCGATGATCTTTGGAGAGCCAGAGATGGAGGACATCCCTCCATCCTGGTTCTCCTTGACCTCTCAGCGGCTTTCGATACCATCGACCATGGTATCCTTCTGCGACGACTGCGGGAGGTGGGAGTGGGAGGCACCGTGTTGCGGTGGTTCTCCTCCTACCTCTCGGACAGGTCGCAGTCGGTGTTAGTGGGGGGGCAGAGATCGACCCCTAGGCCCCTAACATATGGGGTGCCTCAGGATTCGGTCTTATCCCCCCTACTATTCAACATCTACATGAAACTGCTGGGAGAGATCATCCGCAGGCACGGGATAAGATACCATCAATATGCGGACGATACCCAGTTGTATCTGTCCGCCCCGTGCCAACTCAATGAAGCGGCAGACGTGATGAACCGAGGCCTTGAGGCCGTTATGGACTGGATGAGGGCTAACAAGCTTGTACTCAACCCAGAAAAGACCGAGTGGCTGTTGTGCTTCCCTCCCAAAGATTCGACCAATATTCCATCACTCAGGCTGGGGGGTCAAATTTTACACCCCTCAGAGAGGGTTCGCAACTTGGGAGTCCTCCTAGATCCACAGCTATCCTTTGACCACCACCTGACAGCTGTGACCAGGGGGGCATTTGCCCAGGTTCGCCTGGTCCGCCAGTTGCGACCCTACCTGAATCGGGAGGCTCTCACAACAGTCACTCGGGCCCTTGTGACCTCTAGGCTGGAATACTGCAATGTGCTCTACATGGGGCTGCCCTTGAAGAGCATCCGGCGACTTCAGCTAGTCCAGAACGCGGCCGCGCGAGTGATTGTGGGTGCACCTTGGTTCACCCACATAACACCTATCCTCCGCGAGCTGCGCTGGCTACCTGTCGATCTCCGGGTGCGCTTCAAGGTGCTACTAGTCACCCATAAAGCCCTTCATGGTAGTGGATCTGCGTACTTGAGAGACCGCCTTCTGCCAATTACCTCCCTGCGACCAATTAGATCTCATAGATTGGGCCTCCTCCGAATTCCATCTGCCAGCCAGTGCCGGCTGGCAACTACAAGGAGGAGGGCCTTTTCAGTAGTAGCTCCGACCCTTTGGAACGAGCTCCCCGTGGAGATTCGTACTCTCACCACCGTCCAGGCCTTCCGCATAGCCCTTAAGACCTGGCTAGCCCGTCAGGCCTGGGGACAAAGATAGCCGCCCCTCCCGAATGATGAATGAATGTTGCTCATTATTTTTACTTTATGTGTGTCTACGTCATTGTTTGTATTCCCCTTTCCTGATTTTATGTGAGCCGCCCTGAGTCCCCTCAGGGAAAAGGGCGGCCTATAAATGTTAATAAACTCTAAACTCTAAACTCTAATTATACATTCGAGACTCAGTAGGTATTTGTTATAATCTAATGCTAAATTTATGGCTTGAAATTAATCTTCATTTGCCTTTAACTTTTTATATAATGTTTCTAAAACTGCAGGTACTGATGTTTACTTAGCTGTATACCCATTATGTTCAATGAACATACTCTGTAACTATGTCTTTATTGTATCAGCCATATAAAAATGAAGTTATAATTTGCTAAAACTAGATGTTAACTTTGAGAAACAGATGCTTCTTAAAATGTAATAAAACTGAGTGGATAAGTGTGTCAGTGGGATAACAATCTGGACATCTAAACCTATCGCGTTTTCTTGAAAATAAGACAGGGTCTTATTTTCTTTTGAGGCCCGAAATAAGTGCTTGGCCTTATTTTAGGGGAGGTCTTATTATTTTTGAGATGCAAGAGGTGGCAAGCATGGTCACCTCATGGCTGCTGCTGTGTTGCAATATTTTTGTGGAGGGCTTATTTTCAGCCGAGGGCTTATTTTAGCACATGCACTCAAAAGCCCCATTGGGCTTATTATCCGGGAGATCTTATTTTGGGGGGAACAGGGTATTTGTCATGACTTCCTAAGGGCAGAAATATATGTAGAGAGGATTAATTAACTCAAGGAGCTAAAAATGCAGAAGAAAAAAAATAACCCACATTTTAGCAAATGGTTTGATCAGGTGTTGCATATAATTGAGAAAATATTTTTTCTTTATGAAGTTTGACACCATGCTAGGGATTTTACTCTCACAACAGCTCTATAGGGTAGGCTAAAGTCCTTCTGTTTTACAAATGTGTAAGTAATGCTAAAAGGCTGCAGTTTATCCAGTGGCATGTAAAACACGGTTTTCTCAGGCTTTGTATGACTTCAATAGCAGCATTTCTCAGCCTTGGTTTGCTGGCTGTGCAATTATTGGAGTTGGAAGCCCACACACCTTCAAGTTGTAAAAGCAAGAAACACAGCTCTATAGATGTCCTTAGTCAAGAATCATCTTATTCTGTAGAAGACTTTCTGATATAATATGCCAGATGAGACATTAATGCAGATTAGAATGAAGTCATATAAGCACAGTTTGCCATCTTGAGTTTAAATTCTAGGTTTTGCCTCTGTTCTGAATTAGCAGTTACTTTTGATGGTTTGTGAAAAACCTGATCTGATCTAATAGTTTCTCTAGCCTGGGAGCTGCTCCATTTCTTACAGGTTCACAGGTGCAATAAACATGATTTTTTTAAAATGGTTTTACGTGTTCCTTTTTTTTTTGACCAGTTAATTTCAGAAAATACACATTAGTAAGGAAATAAACACCTGTGTTGTTATCCTTATGGGAGATTTGCATGCAGGTTAAAGCACTTTCCTATATGAAGCAGCTCTAGATTGTTCATATATCTGCACTCCTAAGTTATGAACTAACTTCAGAAACTCCTTAAGGAATGTGAAAAGAACTGAAAAGCACAATAACTGCCTTTCCCTAATCAGATTGCTTCTGATTTGCCATTGCTCTGTCTAAGATTCTATGGGATAGATGCCATAAATTTAAATTTATAAGTTATTCATTTGCTGAAGGACCCACGAGCTTGACAAAACCTCTAAAACATCCTTAATGGCCAGTATTAGGTCACAGAAGCAGCCTGTTCCAGGGTCACAGACGATCCTTGGGAGAAGCTGAAAATATTTTTCTGCCCTGCCTACTTAAAAAAATTAATGGTGTTAGAATGGAGAGAGTATAGAAGCAGGAAACAAAACAAAGGCAGGATGGAAAGTGTTCTACTTTGGTGCACAGCCGTTCATTTGTTTCAAAACAAGCTCTGGCCACAGAACCCAGCCTCCCATTTCCCATGGGTGTGCATGGAGTTTGTCACTCCCTTGGTAACATATGATTCTGTTTAAACACAACTCTTTGACTTAGTCCTAATAAGGTCAGCCTTTGAATTTTGCTTTATGTGCTAGTGGTGCCTCCCAGTGTTAAAAACTGTCACTGCCAGAGGTCGAAACAAATTTAATATCTGTCAGTTTGTGGTTCTTTGGCACAATCATATTCCCAAAACTTTGTAAAGTAATCCAATACAAACAGTGGAAGAACTATTATTATATACAAATACAGTGACTAGAGACACAATGTCTGCCGTGGTTTAAAATGATCACACTTATTTTAGGACTTTAGGAGAACAGTATAGTAATTCAAAAGCACATAGTGGGGTGCTTGGGGGATACCAATGTAGCCTTAAACATTTCTTTTGCTACCCTCCTGGCTCTCTGCCAGCCAAGATTCTTTCAAGTAAAAAAAAGCACCAAATAAGATGCTAGAATCTTACAAAGCACTAGTATCCAACATAATTGCCACAATGCTGATTTGCTCTGTAAAGCTCTCTTGGTTCCTGCTATAGAAGAACTACACAAAGGCTTAGAAAGTACCAACTAAATGACAGGCAAAATTATCTCTATCTCTATCTCTATCTCTATCTCTATCTCTCTATCTCTCTATCTCTCTATCTCTCTATCTCTCTATCTCTCTATCTATCTATCTATCTATCTATCTATCTATCTATCTATCTATCTATCTATCTATCTATCTATCTATCTATCTATACACACACATGCATACATACAGCCAGAGGCCTTTCTTTAGGGATTGATGGACAAAGTTGGAAAAAAGTTGGAATTTTATTTTTGTATACAATAACTGCAGCAAGATTATTGTCTACACAAAACTTGAAAAATTTGTACCCACAATGGAGGAATGGTTAGTGGAAATGATGGAAATTGCTGAGATGGCTAAATTGACTTTGTTAATCAGAGAGAAGACAATATTTACATTTATTTTACAGACTTTTGCGTAAAAAGAAAAAAATGACTTTATGCTATATGGTTTTGATGATTAGATAGAATAGATTATAGAAAAATGAGAACCATGTTGTGAGCATAGAATAAGAAGATAAATTTATAATTGTGGTTTAAAGAAGATTGGAAGCTGTTTCTTGGATCTTGTTTCTTTCTTTTCTATTTTTATTTTTCCCCTTTCTTGTATATTTATCCTTCTCTTTGATTTTTCTTTTTTTCCTTCTCATATTAGTTTATATTAGTTTTAACTAAAAAATTTTTATAAAATTATTTAAATAATTTATATACATAAAAGAAACTACCAATCGAGGTATGGAGGTGCACATATTGATTTGTGCAGCCTTTTCACTTTGATGAAAATGTTTTTTAGGACCCTGATTGTATAGAGATAAAAAGGAGAAGCAAAGCACTCCTATGAGACTTCATATAGATTTACTGCCTCTTCATCTCATAATTATCTTGGAAGAAATCTACAAAATAGATTTACAATAAGAGAACCCAAAGTATGGATGCGTCAACCCCACAGATATAATGAGCCTTAAGTATGACCCTCAAAGGTTTAGTAATGCTGATTTAGAAAAAGAGGCCAAGTAGTATGAGATCACATAATCAAGAAGCTAATTCAGTTCACAGGGGGCAATTTGATTTCTAATGGGGGCAATTTGAACCTTGTTTAAACCAAGTTAATGGCTTTTTAGGCTTCCTCCCAGTGAATAGAGTTCATTTTTTTGAGTAAAGTAAGAATTATATGACATGGGGGGTGGGCATCAGGATTTTAAAGATGCTTAGGTGGAGCATGGCCAAAAAAGGTTGGAACCACTGGTCTAAAACTAAGCTTATAATGAAAAAGAAAAGGCTGCCATGTAAACAGATCAAGAGGGAGGTCCAGCTTCCCATGTGTTAGATTTTACTGATGAGATCATGAGAAAAATCTCCTATAATCTAAGGGTATTGTAAATTCAGGGCTATTAACAGTTATTGCTTAAAGCTGTGCAGATGTGCATTCACATACATGCATTCTGTAACCCTTTGGATACAGCCATAATTGGGAGCTGTAGTTGTAATTTATCCATCCTTGTTTAAGGTGATATCTTTGAAAGCAGCACAATTAATAACAGCAACCACACACAAAATAACAGGGCAAACTTAAACTGATATTATGCATGTTTTGCTGCATGGAAAAGTGGAACCTTTGCAAGGAAATAATACTACCACTGGATTTCCATCACCATTTTTGCAAGAAACAAAAGCTCTTCTTGACAGTTCTCAGTAGCAGAAGGATCTCTGCCTGAAGACTTTGGACAGCTCCTTTTCAAAATGTGGTAAAGATGGATGGAAGACAGGAATTTCCAAGATATTTTAGGTTTTGGATATCCTCAGTGCAAGCTTGCGTAGAGTTTAGAATAGATCATGTAATGAGAAGATTAAAAGAAAAGAACAGTAAATGGGCTGTTATTTCTTCTCCACAGCACACCTTGTATGGCGAAATTATTCTAGGAGAGAGGCAGAGGACCTGAGGAAAAAATATGAGATTCCATCTTCCTATTATTAGAAACGATGATATTTTTGTGGTTTGTTTTTTGTTAGTAAGAGGTCACTTTGTTAAAGTATCTTTGACTTCACATTCACATCTTTCTGCTTGCAGGGGCTATAACAAAATCAGTGAAAATGCTTATGCCACAGATTGCTTCTTAAAGAAATCTGAAAATGGTGAAAACAAATTTCAGGATTAGCTCTTTTATTCATTCAAGGCATATGCATATATTGTGGTCATTTTCGAGATACTTGGTGATTCAGCTGTGGTGGCTGCATGGTTTTAAACCACTAAAGCTGGATCCCCATGTTAGTACGGAGTTGAAATAAAGCAATGATTGCCTATCGGTGATTTATTCTAATGCACTGGGTTTTGTTTCAATTTTTCATCTGCAGAGGGAGCCATCAGGCAAGAGAAAGCTTTGAGAGAGCATTTATTCAGTGTTGCAGAAGAATCTTTAAGTAACCTTTTCTAATCCTAAAGCCTGTTAAATAATGAGATGTGATTGGAATTGTATCCCAGCAACACCTGGAAAGATTGAAGACAAATGAGGTCCAGGTAGAAGAAGAACATCATGGCTTCAAAATTTAAGGGACTGGTTTGGACAAAATTCAGCAGCATTTTTTTGTGCGACTATCGATAAAAATAGGATTGCCAACATGCTCTCTGAAGTCCGATGATGGATATGGCACAAGATGAAGAAGAACACCTGGATGAATGTACATTCTTCAGCTCAGCCTGACTAAACACAGCCTTCTCTTCCCTGGTGGAGCACTCTGCAATAGGTCTCCACTTCTAGTCTCCATAAATATTCTTTGTCCAACACAGTTTTTCAGACATTTTGGTAATGTTGGCATTGTATATTTGTACTCTCACTTCGCTTGGCTTTTAGGTGTGAAACAATTACGGATAACTTGTTTCTTTGTGTTATAAATCAACAAGAGTGATGTGTATTAAGGGAAGTCATGGAAATAAATGGTGCCATTAAAATTACCCCATCAACTCTACCACCCAAAGTAAGCTTCAGGTTTTGAGGGGGAGGAAGAAGGAAAAGGAAAGATATCTATTCTTACTGCGGTCAGGCTAGTTCCTCAAAACACACCTTTCTTTCATTTACCTTTCAAATGGTGACAGCAGCAAAAGTTTCCCTTTCTTCTCAAGTGTTGAGTAGCAAAGGGAAGCTAAGTGCCTATAAGCAGATGTGTTGAGGCTGGGTAACAAGGAGCAGATGCCCACATTTCCAGTGAATCTCACATTTCTTGGACATTCTATCCAGGGGGCCCTTCTGATTTCTGGAGCCTGGCCCTTGCATCCTAATCCAGCAACTGGCTGCTTAACCAGCTGCAGGATTAGGTAGCATTACAAAAGCCATCATGGTCCTGCAACCTTTGCCTTCTCACTTTACTAATCATAAAGGGGAGCTGATGATCTTCCAATATCCCTGCCCTCCAGAACATGGTAGATTGAGAGGGGATGAGCTACACAGCCATGCATAATCCAATAGAATGAACCCCCATATAAAAGGAATAAGGAGAAAGACCACTGCATCTTTGGAGGCAATTTGCCATTATACTTTGGTAAGTAGACTGCAGAGGCATCCAATATTTCTTGCTGTCTGAAGCACAGCAGCCAACGGTATTCCCTCACATCTTAAGTCAGTATATCCATTCAGATTGGCAAGTTATTTTGCCACCTGCATCAGAAAAGTTCACAGATACTTCCCTCCCCCAAATCTAGAAAATAAATGAAAATTTTAATAATTTGGTTTCTGTTTGAAAACAAGAAAGAACCAAATCAGCTCTTTTGTTACGTTTAAATTTTAATACCTTTTACAAAGTTATCACAGAAGATCTGCAATGGAATACCATCTCAGTTGTCCATTTCCATTGATTTCCATTATATAGAAACAAAGGGGATATATCTACAAATAAGGGTACAGAGTGGTTTGTATTTTCATTCTGGAACACATTTGGATGTCCTTGGAAATGTGTCCCTGGATATGAACCTGTTTTCTTTCTACCTTCCATCTGAAAATTGAAACTTACTATTAGTAGAGATGTTCAGTTAAAGAGAAGCAGGGCATATGAAGAAGTGTTAGTGGTTCTCATACCATTTGTACATTCAACACATTCTCAGCATTGTGACTTTTTATCCTATATTGCTTCTAAGTGAGATTTTAGACTTGACTGTTCCTTTTAAATATTTTTGTGAGTAGCCCAATATAACTGGGACTCTCCATTGCACAGAATCTCCTGGGTTACTGTTTTGATAGGTAGTGTTACTAATTTTGATCTTCCAAGATTCTCTAAAGAAAAAGAAAACAAAACAAAATCTAGTTTCCCATCTCAAATGAGCAATTTTCTTAGAATTGCTTGTAATCTCAAATTCCAGGCAATCATGCAAACCTTTGGCTCCTGGTTTAACTCTGCTCAAATCACCTCAGGCTCCTTTCTTCTGTTTTCCAAGGGCAGTGCCTTAATTATTGGCCTAATGTGTCAGTCTGCTGCCCTTAAACTGAAGATGATTGTGCTTTGCACACATAGACATATACAGATTTATTAAGGATGTTGGCTATTGAGCCTAGGTGGTAATTGTGCTACTGTCTGGCAAACTGATTCTGAAATTTAACCACAGTCTACTCAATCCTTCCTGTCTTTAGAATCCTCTCCTGCCTTTCTCAGTATGGCCCTAATCCAGCTTTGGAATTCCTGGCTCATGAACTGAGCAACCATCCAAGTTGAATGTAGTTTACTCAGCCCTTTGTATAATTATTTCATTCCAGACTTAGGTAAGGAGGACTAAAAGACCAAAGCTAGGTAAACAGCAATCTGCCTGGAGGTTAGAAATGACACATTGAGAAATTAGTCACATTCACTGACTTATATACTATACTATGTCATTATTTCTTTTCCCCATGATGTGTTAGTCAAACCACACATGGCCATCATTTAAAGAAACAACACAAACAAACAAGCTTTGGCTTAGTGTGATGTATTAGTTGAATTTCAATGTGTGAAACCAAGAATTTATATTTTTGATGTGATGATAGCCAGATTGATGGACTGAGTATGTAGAAAATGGTTAAGAGGGAAAAACTTGGGAAAAAACTACTTCAGCTAGAAAAGAAAATTTGGTGTGGGGAGTGGGCTTTTTTAAACAGTCAGTTTAAAGTACTAGCTTGGTCTTAACCTTTGCAAGGTAACTCAACATTTATAGATTGTAAGATAAAGGTAAAGATTCCCCTCAAACATGTACTAGTCGTTCCTGACTCTAGGGGGCAGTGCTCATTTCTGTTTCAAAGCCTAAGAGTCAGCTGTGTCCAAAGACATCTTAGTGGTCATGTGGCTGGCATGACTAAATGGTGAAGGTGCACGGAACACTGTTACCTTCCCACAAAAGTGGTCCCTATTTTTCTAATCACATTTTTACGTTCTTTCTAATTGCTAGATTGGCAGAAGCTGGGACAAGTAACGGCCCTCCAAATTCTGTTTTCAGTGGCAGAGGTTTTCAGGAGGCCATGGCAGCAGAAAACGGAACTTGGGAGCCCGTTTTCGCTGGCAGAGCGCTTGGGCCACCACAGGCGCTCCTGACAGAAGTGACGTTGAGCTGGCCTTGCCCACCCTGGTCACACCCACCCAGCCCTCCTGAAGTCAAACACAACCCTGATGCGACCCTCAATGAAATCGTGTTTGACACCCCTGCTCTATTAGGATGCTGGCAATCTTCTTCTATTTCATCCATTTCTTTTCAGATATCAGTTTTGGTCAAAGTCAGTCATGTCCTTGTTGACTATTGTTAGAAAACAATTTTTTATGGTTGTTAAAAAATTGCTATTGAAGGCACCAGCTTGGAAAAGGCCCATAGAACGGGGCAATATGCAAAACAGATTATTTTGTGGACCGAATATAGCTTTCTGGTTCTTTTTGGTAGCCCTAATACAGCCTCAGCTTGGAAAAGTCTTGCCATGGAACATGGCAAGGCTTTTGACAGTGAGAACAATCAACCAATGGAACAGCTTGCCTTTGGAAGTTGTGGGGGCTTCATCACTTCGCATTCCATCGGCCAGCCAGTGTCGGCTGGCAACTACAAGGAGGAGGGCCTTCTCAGCAGTAGCCCCGACCCTTTGGAACGAGCTCCCCGTGGAGATTCGTACCCTCTCCACCGTCCAGGCCTTCCGCACAGCCTTGAAGAACTGGCTCGCCCGTCAGGCCTGGGGATAAGAATTGCTACCCCGCCCGAATGATGAATGAATGTTGCTTACTATTTTTATTATATGTTGTTGTCTTAATATTGTATTCCCCTCTCCCTGGTTTTCTGTGAGCCGCCCTGAGTCCCCTCAGGGAAAAGGGCGGCCTACAAATGCTAATAAACCACTAAACCACTAAACCACTTAAGACTTTCAAGAGATTGGACTGCCATTTGTCAGAAATGGTGTAGGTTCTCCTGCTTGAGTGGGGGGTTTGATTAGATGACCTATAAGGTCTCTTCCAACTTGGTTAATCTGTTAAATCTTCCAATGAAGGTCACCTACCAATAAGAAGGACCCAAAAATATCCTAAGGAGGATTAATTCTTCAGGCAGGAGGAACTAGAAGCATTTGCCTACTCACACAATGGGCACAACTTTTAGTTGGCAGGAGAATGAGGTATATGATCAGTCCTGAAGATTAAACATCTCAATATATGGTGTGCTCAAGATTCCCCCTAATGGCTGATAGGCCAAAGGAAACAATAGGTCATAAAATAGGAGAAGGCTTCATAAAATGTTAAGTTTGGCTTCAGTTATTTATTTGGGATAATTAGAGTCCTAGGGATATTTTGTTTCCAAGAAGGTTTGGAGCCAGAGGGCACCAAAAGGACTTGGCAAATGCCCAGAAAAAACTGGTTCAGAGCTGGTGTTGAGAAGTACTTTATCTTAAATCAGTTGTGTATGCACTGAGGGAACAAGAAAATTTTCTTTTTTCTTTTCCCAAAATGTTTTGACAAACTCAAGACCCCCAAATTTATTTATTTATTTGTATTCTGCCTTTTTAAAGGGACGCAGTGGCTCAGTGGCTAAGACACTGAACTTGTTGATCGAAAGATCAGCAGTTCAGTGGTTCGAATCCCTAGCACTGCGTAACGAAGTGAGCTCCTGCTACTTGTCCCAGCTTCTGTCAACCTAGCAGTTCGAAAGTATGTAAAATGCAAGTAGAAAAATAGGAACCACCTTTGGTGGGAAGGTAACAATGTTCCATGCGTCTTCAGAGTTTATAAGTACTACACATACATGTAATTTGTTATTGGGCAATTGTTGATCAGAATGAGATCATAATTTGGATATTGATTTAAGATCAGAAATAAGAAAGTAATTGTGGATGTTCTGGATGGGTCCAGGTTTTATCTGGCCAGTAGATTGTTCAAAATAAAAACTAAGCTAGACAAACCCAGAAGCTACACAATGAAATTGATGGTTAACTCTTAATTTACTATTAATCTAATCTAGCATTTTCAGGAATAGAACTTTAAATATAGAGATTTAAATGGAACAGATGCATTGTGTGATGAAGGTAACCTTTCTTGGTAGGAAAATAATGTGGATATTGTGAGGCAATAGGGAGATTACCATTTTTGCAGATTCTTTGATGCTGGGAGACAATATTGCCTTCCATCATTTGTCTTGCCTCTTTCTTTTTTCATTTGGCTTGCAAGGATTTACCATAAAGTGACATCTACACTTGTATAAAAGAAGACAAATAAAGGCACACCAGCTGATATTATGATCATAGCTTCTGATCATCATAAATCATCATCACCATCACCCCTGGTTTATGGAACTGCCACATGATGTACCATAGGGGACCTCATGCTAGAATGTACACTGAATGAATCCTATTTTTTCTTTTTAGTGAAAATATAGTTGTCACCAGTCATGCAGATTATTACAGAATGTGTAATTTGTCAAAAGCTTTATCTTCTTCTAGTTTCTTCTGTTTCTTGAATTTGATGTTTTTATGTTTTTACTGGCTTTACTGTTTTTAAAATGTTTTAATTTTTTAAAATCATAATATATTTTCTGAATTGTAAGACTCCCAGAATCATAGAGTTTGAAACAGAAATTGAACTAATTTACTCACTCAAAAAATAAATGTGACATATTTGTCATTTTCTGGATTTTACAAGCTGGCTCATAACTGTTGTCTTGTAAGATAAAAGAAACTGATCATATTCCTCAGAGACAGAAACAATGAAATGCTTTTTCTGTACATTCTAAATGTTGTTGCTTTAACATTTTAGTGGCAACTACATCTTCAGTGCTGCTCGATTGAGTAAGGATCCCTCTATGAACCCATCCTTCTTTTTCCTGGAGGTGGTGTGGTGGCAGCTGTGATTTCCATACAGTAAGTAGGAAGTTTGTAAGTGGAAAATTGGACCCCTGTGACTCATTTATACTTCATTATAAATCAACAGCAGAACTGCATTTGCTTATATCCCAAGAGTAATTCCTGCAGCCAGTTAAACTTCATTTCATCCTGTCAGCACCATGGTCCCACAAGAACTCAACTTGCTGCCTGCTCTCTGGAGCAGCATGCGGTGGTGGTTGCTATCTTTGAACCGGGGGGGGGGGGGAAGGTTGGGAAACTATTCCAAAGAGCAGAGCGAGGGGAGAAAGTGACTGGTTCCAAAGTGTACACTTCAATGTCAAGGAAGTTTACGAGACAGATTTTAAAGTATGCATTTCTGTGGTCCTCCAAAAATATGCGGAGACTGGAATGTGTAATGAGAGACCTCAGCAGGGAAAGGAGATTGCATACTTGCCTGGGTTTCTTTTTATTTGTGTAACAGAATAGGTTGATTGGTCATGTGGTGAGAAAAAAAATGATATGCTGGAAGATTGTTTTCCTGGGCAATGGCCACCCAGCTACACTATCATCTTGACAACCGGCCGAGTCTTTAAGGTTAGACTTGAGATTCCACTGGGCATGATTTTCTTTTAACAAAAGGAGCCTCTGGGATTAATTTGCAGCATCATGCTAGCTGATCACAGGACTGGTACTTGGTGAATTGTTAAAATTTGGCTGGATTTTGGGTCTCTGCTGCTCTTCAGCTACTTCTCCATCTTGTCTAGGGGATACTTAACTAGATTAACCAAAAGCACAGCTCCATGAGCAAACCAAATTATCATTTCAGGTGCAAAAAAAATAGGTTATAATCTAGGCTTGGTGCTTTACGGTAACATTTGCTGCTTAGGAGAGCTAATTGTCTTGGGTAGTACGCTGGACCAGCTCAGCCCTAAACCTACAATTTCATAGCTTTGTTACCTAATGGATTTCTGAGAGAGAACATAGCAATAGCCAGCCTTCTTTCCTGAAACAGATAATCCGCTGTTCATTGGAATCCATTAAGGCAATATATCTCCTGATGGTGCTCCTATCAATGATAATTATTGACACATAGATGCAAGCAATTTTTTGGAGGCCGCTCATTGGACCTCCCTTGTGTGAAGCCTAGGACTGATGGCAGGATTGTTTATATGGTGTGATCTGTTACCCACCTTGGACTGTATTTGAGGGGGGACACTATGTAGGAGTATGATCCCCATTGGCAGGATAGTAGCCCTTAGATTGCTGAATGTCTGGGAACAAAGGCAAATATTCACTGGGTTTGTAGTAGAGGGAAAGTGTGATTGATTAGATTTGGGGGGCTGAGTATGGTTGATAGATGCCATAGGCTGAGAAGTGGAATGGTGAGCAAAGAGGCAGGTAATGAGAAGAGGACAGGCTGGGGAAGACATGATGAGATTCTGAGAACAGGATGCACACAGGGACAGTGAGTCTGATGGTGATTATGCAGCTAAAGTTCATTTGTAAAACTCTTAGCATTTCTTAGTGTGTTAGATTTTCCAAAATAAATAACATTTATAGCACAATCCTCTGTATGTGTATTCAACCATTTATACAGTTTAGTTGGCCTTACTATCATGTAATCATATATAACATCGTATCCTTAGTACTTGTTTATTTAAACATAAGGGCAACCTTGGACATACATGGTAGCTAATGCAGTTATACAAAAGGTTCTTGAAAGGATTTGGGGATACTAGTTGTTTTACAAATTATGGAGACTCTGGAAAACTTAAGTTATGTTATTTATTTTATATAATTCAGAACAGGATTGGATTTCAGAGTTAGTCCAAGGAAGGCGATTAAATGCAAAAGGGATTTAGAAGAATTGGAAAACACAAAGAAGGAGAGAAGCCAACAACTGGGAAGTAGGATTACGTGGAATCAGAGTAGAAGTACAAACAGAACCCAAGCAAACCTTGAGACGCCAATTATGAAGAAGGAAGCAGGCTAAGCCCTATGCATAATTTAAATGAAACACTTCAAGTTATTGTCCTTGCAGATGTTTTAGAATTACAATTCTCAGAACATGCCGATGAGTTGGTAGATAACTCATTATCTACCAACTAGATCAACTCATTGAACTAATATTTTTAATTGTTTGGGATTTTTCAGGGGCAAAAGATCAGGAACACACATGAAGTTCCAATTAAACTAATTTATTACTAGTCATGACTATGAACAGGACTCAGGTAACAGCACTATGTTGATATTAGATAAGTGTCAACAGAATTCAAGAAAGGTTGGGCTTAGTCTGTTTGTGGCTATGTAGAGACTCTAGGCTGATTCCTCTTTCGACTTCACCCACAGGTTCTGCCACTATTTTCCCTTTTTGGTCGGGTCCTTAAATAATTTTGAATGTAAAGCTGAGTTCCTCATTTGGCAGTTTCTATTGCTAGTGCAGATAAGGTAGTTTCTTTTACTCAATGGGAACAGAAACTAGTTCCGATATATCTCTTATTAGCCTAGCCTAATATCCATTCATATCCATTCATATCCATTCTTGCTTTTGCAGTGTCTTGCATATTTTCACTGCCTTTTCAGTTGCAAGATAATGTGACCACTAATGGATTTTCATTGACATTGGAGCATGAGTTTAAAGGTATGGTAAAATGTAAGATATTAGGGCATCCCTAAGAAATAAAACTTGTAGGTGAAAGAGAAAACTAAATTGAACAGTGGCAATAATGGTCAACTATATGACTGAACATTTCAGAATTACGGTATACATCAAGGTAGATAACTCAGAAGCTAGAACTTATCCAAGTCCCTCTTCTTATGCTTGCTACTGTCCATAGGAATAATTTGCTTTTTTGAACCTTGGATCTTTTCACCTTTTTGTTGTCTTATGTTTTTTTGGGGGGGAATGCAAAAAGTGAGGAATTCCTGTTGGAGGATATATATCAGTGACCTTTTATGCGACCACAGATACTCTGAGGACATTACTGTACATATTAACTGATGGTATGAGCTCATCTCATTCCTTTGCAGGATGCTTAGGAAAAAGAAAGCAAACACTGGGAAGAAGTAAGATCAATGGGAGATGAGCTTTTAAGGATGTTAGTGTATGTGTGAATGAAAGCCAGCTTTTAAAGTCTGGCTTCTTGAATTTACGGTAAGTATCTTGCTTTCTTAATTGGAAAAAAAATTGTTCTGGTAAGTCAAGTTCTGTCATTTTGAATCACAAAATAACTGTTCCACTGTGGGGACTCTGAGTCAACACTGACCATTCCATTAGCAGGACACATCCCTTAAACAAAGGCTGCAGGAGCCCTGCCAGGAAAGCTTTAGACAGTAAGACGCAGCAAAGCTTTCCTCAACCTGATGCATGCTGAGATTACTAGTCCTGGAATTTCCAACCAGCTTTTGGGAAGACCTCAGAAGGCCTTTGAACTGGAGATGGTTCACCTAGAAACTTTGTAAGAAAGAACCAATATATTTCTTCCCGTCCAAATGACTTTCATTAAGGTATTTATGTTTTTAGAGAAAGAGGATATTTTTAAAGAAAAAGATCTTGGCTGCCATGAGCTGCCTTTTGTATGAAATGTTCACGTGTAAACAGAGCATTGAAGTAAAATCACAGTTGCCACTGCATGAAACTTTCACCAATAAACAAAGCAACTGGTTAAAAGGCTTGCAATGTATCTATACTTAAGTTGACAGCATGCTATCAACTTCAAGAGATGATAAAATAACTCCCTTATAGGATATCTGAAGACCCCATGGCAGATAGACTGAAGTATTAGAAATGCAAAATGTCATTTTCCAGGTTTGATTTCATATGAAGCCACAGCAGCTTCCTTCATAGACAAGAGAGAAGTAGCAGCAGACTTTTCAGAAATACCAAAATTTTAAAGCAATAGCAATTAGACTTATATACCGCTTCATAGGGCTTTCAGCCCTCTCTAAGCGGTTTACAGAGTCAGCATATTTCCCCCAACAACAATCTGGGTCCTCATTTTACCCACCTCGGAAGGAGGATGGAAGGCTGAGTCAACCTTGAGCCGGTGAGATTTGAACAGCCGAACTGCAGAACTGCAGTCAGCTGAAGTAGCCTATAGTGCTGCATTTAACCACTGCACCACCTCGGCTCTTAAAGTGGGGGAAAAGCTTTCCCAGTATGCTAGTATGTACAGCATGTTTATATTTATGTTCATGTATGTACATGCAGAGGAAGGAAAATCAAATTAGTGGGTACTGACAATTGTTAGGGCTAAAAAAATAGAATGGAATATAAAAACTGTTAGGCATTTTTTGGGTGCAAAGTCAGATATACAAAAGTTGTAGGGGAATAAGCTTTCTCTGCACTTCTGTAGACAGAAATTACTTTTAGAAGTCTTGGTAACATGCAAGCTTATAATTCTCATTGCTTGGCCAGTTTTACAAAATAATCAGCAGATGGGGAGATTTGTGTCAGTTTCTAAAATTCCTGGCTGATTGTCTGACTTTAAGTCTAGATGTAAACATTCACTGAACAAGGGTACTGGCACATATATAGGAGAAGAGAGAAGTTCATCGATTTAGCAGCAAGATTCAAAAGAGGGACATATTTGGAAGAAAGATACTTCCAAAAGGAGTGGTGGGATTTAGTCAATTTTCACCATTTGGGAGAACCGGTTGTTAACTTTCTAAGCAGTTTGGAGAACTGGTTGTTGGAAGAAATCTTATTTTATTTTTTTCTCCACTTTATAGGGCTAATCCTGTAAGGCAGGAAGGAAGGAAGGAAGGAGACATTCTGGTGTTCTTTCTAGCCTAATCTTTACTGCTCTTCTTACAGAAACTGCCTCTCTGGTTAACCCTTATTACATTGTAACAGCTAAGGAGAAGCACCCATTGATGTGAGTGACGTTCAGTTGGCCACGCCCACACAGTCACATGACCACCAAGCCCCACCTACCCAGCTGGTCATTAGGGCAGAGAACCAGTTGTTAAATTATTTGAATCCCACCACTGGATACAAATGTCCAAAATTGCATTTCAAAATGAAAATGCTGCAGTTCACATATTAGGCTTGTAAATAGCAAATAATTTTAAGATCTGCTAGCAGGTAGAAGGAAGAGAATGGAAATAGAAAGTGTTATTCTAGGTTTCTGTTATGCCAAAGATTTACTTACTGTATTTGCATTCCTGATGAAAAAGTGAGGATTACAAATGATGAGTCCAAGTCCCTAATCCTTTAAGTACCATCTCCTCATTTAGTGTATTCATATGAAAATGTATTTAGATTTAAGTACCACATTTCCTGGACTTTTTGTTAGTATTAAATTTTTAAACTTGTTTTTAGACAAGCTTAAAGCCTCCTTGAAAAAGTCTTGCTCTGTGGTTTTTATGGTAACATATAGCTTAGGGGTTTTTTTTGTTGGTTGATTTAGCATAGCCTGAATCCTTGCATGGCTGTCAACATTGACACAATTTGCCATGAGATCCAATTTTGCCTCAAGAATAATTTAGAATAGTGAAATGTTAGAGAAAGTGTTAAGTTTCTGAAGTTGTTTATGCTTGTCTTGGAGGAGAGAGGAAAAAAACCACACACGCTTACTTCTTATTTTTATATTTCTTTGTACTTTTATTTTCTTTTTATAATTTTCTTAGTTTGCATTTGTCTTTTACCTTTGTATTTATAAATGCTAATAAGCAATGACTCATTTAATATACAGGTTTCTGTAGGATCCCATCTTTGGACTTTTTGTATCCTTCCTCTTCCTAATTCCTTAGAATTTTGTACCTTTCCTCTTCCTAATTGACTCATTATCTCTTTAATGGATTATAAGTATATGGAATAATCAATGTGATTCTATGGGTATGTATATGAGTACACTAATGTGCATGTGTAAACATACATTAATTTAGCAACCCTGCTCATAAAGTTTTTTTAATTAAATCAAACCACATAGCAATAGCAATAGCAGTTAGACTTATATACCACTTCATAGGGCTTTCAGCCCTCTCTAAGCAGTTTACAGAGTCAGCATATTGCCCCCAACAACAATCCGGGTCCTCATTTTACCCACCTCGGAAGGATGGAAGGCTGAGTCAACCCTGAGCCGGTGAGATTTGAACAGCTGAACTGCAGAACTGCAGTCAGCTGAAGTAGCCTGCAGTGCTGCATTTAACCACTGCGCCACCTCGGCTCTGTCAGCATAAACTGAAGGAAAAAACTTAAAACACAAGTTAAATTAAGCCCTTGCTAGTGGTCATGAAAATGGTTTCTTAAACTGCACTTATATTACTGATCTCTTTCATGGTAAGATACTAGAGGTTGAGTATATCTAGTAATAAGGAACAATATATCTATCTAGACTATTAATTGATATTTGTATATTTACAAATATCAAATAATGCTTCCTCCAGAGAAAAACCAGAACATTACTTTGATGTGTTTATTCCATTTCCAGAATTAGTAAATAATTGTCTGAAAAGATTCCAGAAGCGACACATCTCTTGTCTCACTAGAGGGCACTTGAGCTGTATTCACCTAGACTTATGGTGGTTGCAGAATAGTCAGCAAATATTTATTATTCATATTTGACATGCAGTCATATTTGCAAACAAATAACCAGTGAAATCAATGTGTAGTAACTGAGTCCTGGAGCCCTTCATGTCTGATGTACAATGACATGATTGGCTTGTGAGAAATAACATGTTGTCTTGCATTTGATTGTGCAATGATGCTCTTTATTTAAATACTCTTGATGCATAACAGTATATAATACTGAAGAGTATTTCGCATACATGTAATTTAACATTTCATATCTGAAGTTTGAGAAATCATTCTAGGGCAAAACTTAGTCACATTTAATGGTTAGCTTTACAAGCTCACATACACACATCGCTATCATTACCATTGAAGCAACTGGGGCAAGCCACATATTGAGAAAGTTCAGAGCAGTGCTATTTACTATCTTTCACTCCCAGTACTGAATTCTGACCTTTCTTTACAGGAAGAATGGTTACAGGAACTGGGCATGGCTAGTCTAGTGAAGAGAAGGATCAACATGATAACAGTGTTGCAATATTTGAGGGGCTGCCCCAGAGAAGCACCTGAAGGCCAGAAAAGGAATAATGCAGGGATGAAATTCAGGAGGTTCTGGAGAACCGGTAGTGGAAATTTTGAGTAGTTCAGAGAACCGGCAAATACTACCTCTGGCTGGCCCCAGAGTAGGGAGGGAATGGGTATTTTGCAGTATCCTTCCCCTGGAATGGGGTGGGAATGGAAATTTTGCAAGCCATACCCATAGAAGCAGTAGTAAAAAATTTGGAATTTCACCACTGGAATAATGGATGGAAACTGACCAAGGAGAGATTCAACCTAGAAATAACTTTCTGACAGTGAGAACAATCAATCAATGGAACAGAAGTTGCCTTTGGAAGTTGTAGGAGCTCCATCACTTGAGACTTTCAAGAAGAGATTGGACTGCTATTTGTTAGAAATGGTGTAGGGTCTCCTGCTTGAGCAGGATGGTGGTGGACTAGATGACCTATAAAATCCCTTCCAACTCTGTTAATCTGTTAATCTACATCTCCAGTCCCCCTAAAAATGTTGTTTAAAATATTACCTTATATTCATTAGTTTCAATTAGTGGCTGACCATTACATGCTGTGAAAACTCAATATCCAACTATTATCCCAATTAAGAAAGGCTCCACAATTTCTCTCAAATTGGCAACAGATAGTCATTTGGTTGTAAACAAGACTAGAATGAGGTGAGATTATAGTACAGTGTTTCTTAAACTTGGCAACTATAAGACTTATGGACTTCAGCTCCCAGAATTCTGGGGGTTAAAGTTTACATATCTGGCTGGGGAATTCTGGGGGTTAAAGTTTACATATCTTAAAGTTGCCATGGCTGAGAAACACTATTATAGGAGATTTTGGGAGAATAGTGGCAAATAGTTGGATAAACACATTGCAAATGCTTCCAGAGGAAGTGAATTCTTTACTATGGCCAAAGGCCAGAAACTTAAAATAGCTTACAAACAGTAAAATGTATGTTCATAAGCAATAGATAATAAAACCAGATAACATAAAATCAGGGGAACCTTATTTGCTGTCACTCTTGTGAGAGTTGTATTACCAATGTTGCTCATTTCTGTTGCCTCCAATACCTGCAATGTTTGCAGATTATTATCTTTTGATATTCAAATCAGGGGTGTGAAACTCCTGGCCTAGAGGCCTTATGCAGCTATAAGGGATCATTTTCTGCAGCTCACAAGCATACTTAATTAGTCAACATTGAAAGCATTATGTAGCTAGTTCAATCTGGTTTTTTATGACTCAATTGTTAAATTTTGCTTGGGGGAAAAAACAAAGAGTTGGAGAAAGCTTAATCTCAATCTCCACCCCTAAACACCCTCCCCTCATTATTTCCCAAGCAATGTATTAGCAGTCCATCATTGGCAAGTCAACTGTCTTTTAAATCTCTTTCTAAGTCTTAAAAGCGTAAAGAATATGACTGTTTCTGTTGCTTCATCCACAGCATTGCTGCCCAGCAATTTAAGTGGCTTGTTATTCCACCTCTGCAGCATAAAATGCCCTCCAGTCAAGTGAAAGGGAAGCCCAAACAACTCCCAAGTCTTCAGATATCCCTCAACTACTTCAGTCCCATTTATTTGTGATGTCTCTACCACCATATCAAATGCTATACAGAAGCATCTGGACTTAGAAAAGGAAGTTTTCTGCTTTGGAATGCAGTTTATTCCTTCCTTTAATTTTTGGTTATCGTTCCCATCATTTAGTTTTGGTATCATTTCCAAAGAACTAGTTATTTTTCAGGAAGAATAGATAAATAATATGTCTGTAAATGTTGCAGGAATGCAAAAGACATTGTGGCCAAATGAGTTGTTTTATTCTGTATAGTCAAATAAGAATAAAGAAATCCACCAGAAGGATATTTTCTGTAACAATGTTGCTTAAATTTGAGTCTGAAACCCTGATCCAAGGGCAAGTTGATTTGTTCATATACTTATTTAGGTTTCTTTGTGCTTCAGTTGTAGCTGAAGAGTTCAAAAAATAGAGTAATAATATTAATAACAAATGGCCTTTATTGTTGTTAGTTGCGAAGTTGTGTCCTACCCATCACGATCCCATGCACAACATTCCTCCAGGCTTTCTTGTCCTCTACCATCCCCCTGAGTCTCTTTAAGCTCACACCTACTGCTTCAGTCACTCCAGCCACCTCATTCTCTGTCGTCCCCTTCTTTTTCTTAGGCTCTTCTCCAGGGAGTCCTTCCTTCTCATTTGGTGGCCAAAGTATTTGAGTTTCATCTTCAGGATCTGGCCTTCTAAACAGCAAACCGGTCAGTCTAGGACTGATTGGTTTGATAGCCTTGCAGTCCAAGGGACTCGTAGGATTTTGTCCCCTTGAACAAACAGCCTAATGTGCTGCAAAAGAATCTCCCATATAAAGAAGCATTTCCTTCATCCTTTAAAGTTTTCCTGATAAAACAAATTTTGATGGCCTTCCAAAATTTCAAAAGAGTTGGGAGAACCTGAACAGTAGGGCAAACGTGTTTCCATAAGAAAGTAAAGGGTAACAACAGAGAAGGCCTTTATCCTCCCTTCATAATAGAATTACATAAATTAGATAGAATGATATACAACAGAAATCTTGGCTGGAAAAGCTTTGGGTTTGCATTCAGGCACAGCAATTCTAGCTAAAGTTTCTTTCGTTTATGCCAGTCTTCCTAAACCCTTCATCTCTAGATGTATGTTGATGCTAACAGTTCCAGAATCACAAACTTACTCAACTTGGTAAACTGCTGGCAGCTCTACTTTGCAATACAGAGGCCATCAGATTGGGAAGATTAGTGCATACACTTCTTATAGAATATAGCATTCTCTAAAACATGTTAATGAACACGGTCCTATTCAGAGGACCAGCCTTTTCACAATAACTCAGAACACTTAAATATCCACTGTACATATATTATTACCAATAAAACAACCGCTGTAATAAAATTTCAGTAAATTAATACATTAACTTGCAATCTATTCAAATAATTATAATATTACATTAAAATTAAATTGATGGAGCTCTCATCATAACTTCATCTAAGAATAGGGCATCTTTAGTATTGGCACTTGAGCTTCCTCCTTGGAACTGATAGGTTCTTGGGATGGATTTCAGCCATGAAGTAGCTGCTTGGATTTCTTTCTTTGTGCCTTGTTTCTTTCTGAAACTGTAGTTGCTGAATGGTTGAAACCAGATGTAATCAAGGAGCACAATTCCGAATTCATTTTAAATAAATGCTTCCTATACAATTGATAAGACTAAATAGGCAAGTGGACCTGAGCTGGAGGCAGCCAACCCAGGACTGGCTTTCCAACCACACACTCCTTCCTGTGATGGCAGATGTAAATCTGTGCTTTGCAACTGTTTCTAATTCACTCTGTTCTTTGTCTGCCAGTTGGAGGACAAGGCTTTCACGTAAGCATTTTAGACTTGCTTGAGCTGCCAGCTACTGCAAGAGACATTTTCCAGGAGACAAACAAGAAAGGCAGCTTTCTTAAACTGTTCAGAACATTATCCATCTCTAACCCATATGATCTAGTCTGACTGATAACAATTCCACATTCTGGGGAAGAGTTCTTTAGCATCACTTGCTCTGTGATTCCCCCCTCCCTCAACTGGAGGTGGTTGAGGTGGAAACTTCAGCCTTCTGCATTCAACACATGTGCTGTACCATTGCACTATGGAATGAAGGAGGTTGTTTAAATTATTCTGTCATACTCTGAGTAATGAGAGTAAAGAATACAGTTATAAATGTCTGGTTTGCCAAGACACGGAAAAACCAGGTGCTTTCCTCCCTCACTATATATAATGAAGATCCAAGTCTTGGAAGTTCTTTTTAGAGTTCATGAAGCAAGCTCAGATAATTTCAACAAAGACCACCACATCAGCTTGTTGACTCTCTATTCCTTCTGATTTTCTACCAGTTCACTTTGTGTTCTCAGGTTAGTTCTGTATGGATGAGTTGCCAGCAATTTTGGCATGGAATGAAATGAGTTTCAGGTTGAAAAACGATGGTTTGGGTGAATGTTTTGTCCTTTGGAATATCTTGTACTTAGAGGTCAGACTATGAATGTGTTCATTTGTAGCTCTGTCTCTGACTACAAGAATGATAAATGGCTCAAAGTTGGCTGTTTTGTAGATCTTGAAAATGTCTGATTTCTCTTTTATTGAGACAGTATTCCTGCCAAAGAAGATAATATAATTTGGAATTCAGTATAGCTGTCCAAAGTTTATTCTTGGATAAAAAAAACCCTGATAGAACCATTGGTGTTTGATTCAGACTATCACACTGCTTTATGGTCAGGGATTCATTACATCTAATTGACATTACTCTATATAAAAAATGTCTATTAATCAGACCAGCTTATCTCAAAAGATGAATAATACAGAACAATGCAAAATATACCTTAGCAGCAGATCAGGAGAGTAGCTATATGCTAAATAAAAGCAGAGAAGTGATGGAAGCATCAAGTTGTTTTCTGCAAGAAGATGGGGTTGGTTTCATTTTCTTTGAACTGTAGAGTTGGAAAGGACCATTTATGCTACTTAGGTCAATCCTCTACTCAATGCAGAAATCCAATGTAGAAGATACTGGCAGAAATTGCTGTCCTAAGAGCAAGAACAGGACCAGTGCCCTATGGATTGGACCTCTGGCCCATCAGTCTGTTCTCACAATGCCAAACTAACTGCATAAAGAATCTCCCAGCAAGCCTTCAGATGCAATCCCCAAGAGCTAATAGACTCTCCATCGAGTCATTACTTGGACGCAATATTCAATCAAGGAAGACTTTTCTTATTATTCTATCTAGTTTTTGTCCTCTGCAAGCTATATAGAAATGTGACATAAAAAGATACAGTTTGATGAACCCTAAAAGATATGAAATAGGAGTAACATTTACTACTTCTAGTATTCCAGGGTCTTTACAAATCAAGTAGCCTCTGAAGAAGAAAGTATTTATTTTCATGGAGTAAATCTGGAAACAACAGGGAAAAGCCCTTCAGGCCATAAAGTTTGATGAACTCATGAAATTGTATGAGTTCTCTGGCAGTGAAATCCACTATCATGCTAAAGGAATGTAAATGTACAAATGGATTTGAGCAATCACCCTCCCCCCAAGCCGCAGCTGGATTGCACATCAGGGGCAACTCAAGCAAAACAATGAACTGGCACTGAGCAGAGAAAGGAAATGACAACTGGAAGCATGTTGTGGGCAGATTTTCAGAGCAACTGAGGTGAAAGTGCAAGTTGGAGGCTAAAGGCAGCCTAAAAAGCAGTTCCAGGAAAGAAGCTGGGAAGACATGCAGATATTCCTACATTTGTTCTAAGACAATATAACCCAGTAAAGCAAAGTGGGAAGGAGAGAAAGAGTGATAGTTGGCTATTTGTAAGCTGCCATATTTTTCCTGACACATTGAAGCTCAACTGTAGGGATACTATTTATCTGCCAATCATCCTAACATGAAAAATGTAACTAGCAATGCAATGACTATATAAAACACACACTTACCTTAAAATTAAAATACTCTTCTCTTAATGTTTATGGAGATTCTCAGTCAGCCAGGTCATGAGTGTCCCCAAAGGTGCTTATTCACAAGAGGCAACTGGACTTTCTTTGAAGACATTTCGCTTTTCAGTATGATGCTATCCAGATCAATTAAGGATATGAAAGCGAGTCAGATTAGACAAAGGAAGTGGGCAGAAAGTGAGGGAATGGGTAGATCCATAGAATTAGAAAGATTCATGAAATTAGTTTCCAGCCTTGGATCACAAGTACCTGGTTACCTCCCATATTTCCATAGCTAAACAGTTTTCTAATATCTAATATATTTTGGAGATAAGATACTTCATGAATAATTTATACCTTGTATTCAGAGGTGGTATTCAGCTAGTTCGCACCTGTTCAGGCAAACTGGATATTAATTTTGCATTGGTTCGCCAAATCGGTTGTTTCAATGACCGTCCAGCCCTGCCCACTGCCTCCCAGGAGTCTCCACATGGCCCATTCATCATGCCAGGTAAGTGTAGGGCCACGCAGAGGCTCTGGAAGGGTGAAAAATGGACCTTCTGAAAGTCTAGAAATGGGCCTGTTTCCAGTATCCGGAAGGCCTCTGGAGGACCTCCGGAGCCCAGGGCAGCTTTTTTCACCCACCTGGAGGCTCAGGGAAAGTCTTCAGAGCCTGGGGAGAGTGAAAAATGGGCCTACTGGAAGTACCAGAAGTCTGAAAATGGGTCTGTTTTTTTATTTTGACAGAAAACAAGCATGATCTTAAACTGAATCGGGATAGGAGAGAAAGTTTAAATCCGAATTCTGCTTATGGTAACACAAAAATCATGCTATTTTTAAAGAAGGTTTTCATCCTGATACAAATAGTAATTGGTATTATGCACAACTTTTCACTTACCGTATATACTCGAGTATAGGGCGACCCGAATATAAGCCGAGGAACCTAATTTTACCACAAAAAAAACTGGAAAAGTTATTGACTCGAGTATAAGCCTAGGGTGGGAAATGCAGCAGCTACCGGTAAATTTCAAAAATAAAAATAGATACCAATAATGTTTTTGAATATTTATTTCAAAGAAAAACAGTAAACTAGCGGTGTATTCAATGAAATACTTCACTCACCTCATGATGCTGATGTCCCGCTGTGATGATGATGTCCCGTGCAGCCGCGGGAGTGATGTCCCGCCTCCTATGACACACGGCACAGTGATTCCTATCATTGGATCACTGTACCAGAGGAGGTGGGACATCGCTATGTGGCTGCTTGCCATAACAAGGAGGAGGTGGGACATCGTTGCAGAGCGGCAGGAGGGGGAGGAAGGGGAATCGTAAGACAGCCCTGCATTACATTAGAATGTGAGGAGGGGGAATGGTGCGGTGCGCGCTGCGCGGCAAACTGACACAGAGGGAGGGGAAACTCACAGGGGCGCCGGGCCATTCACGAGCGTCACCCAGCGGCATGGCCCCGCCCCTTTTTCTCCTCCATTTCGGGCAAATTTTTCACTGACTCGAGTATAAGCCGAGGCGGCTTTTTTCAGCCCAAAAAGTGGGCTGAAAAACTCGGCTTATACTCGAGTATATACGGTATATAGGGAAAAAACGTATACAATCAGGTGAGGTGATGCTGAGCTAGACATCTCTGAAAGAGCTGTTAGTAACTGCTGTTATTGCAATTCATAATTTATGGCTCCATTCTTCAAAGATGTGCTTTAATATTTCTGATGTTATAATGCTTTGTGTCATTATGTAAGTCTCCATTTTAACTAACATTAAGAACAGGGTTATTTTTTTTTCTGTTTAGAATCTTTCGTTCCCTATTGTGTCCAGTTTCTAAAATCACCACTTACCTCAGAATAGCCAAAATATTTTTTTCCTATGAGAAAGGGTTTATTTTTTTACAGTTAATTTCAAAATCTTATAGTAAAAGTTAATATTCTATCTACAAATTTGAGAGGCTGCCACGGGAGTGGTGTGGTGGCCTAGAGGTGGAGCTCTCACCTCACAATTAGAAGATTGTGAGTTCGATCCTAGGTAAAGGCAGATATTTCTCTCTCTGGGCACAATGAGAATACATCTGCTGAACAAATCTCTGCATCGGTGGCAGGAAGGGCACCCAGTCATTAAACACTCAAAACAAAAAAAACAATGGTTGGAAACTAATCAAGGAGAGAAGCAACTTAGACTAAGGATAAATTTCCTAACAGTGAGTACAATTAATCAGTCATAATCATCATGCCATTAGAAGTTGTGGGTTCTCTATCACTGGAGTTTTTAAAAAAGTGACTGGACTGCCACTTGTCTGGAATGGTATAGGGTCCCCTGCTTGAGCAGGGGGTTGGACTAGAAAACCTTCAAGTTCCCTTCCAACTCTGTTATTCTATTATTCTTAATCCATGTTTAAGTTTTTTTGTTCAGCTTTTTTCTGTTTATTTCAAATTCTTTAAGTTCTTCAGCTTATAATTATTCTTTCTTTCTTTCAGAATTAAAAGTAAACTCACCCAAGGAAGACATTTCAAACTTGTCATTCCAAAGATCTCTAGTAGCTTTAAATTGTAATAGGCATTTTTTGAAAGTGATTTGAAAGTTAGATTTGTGAAGTTGGTGTTCCTTAAAAGGTTCTGCTGTGGGAGCAAACAAGATGGCTCTCATTTCATCATATTTTTCCCAGAAAGTATGTCTAGCCCCACTTTTTAATCCTTTTTAATTTACAGATATTTCAGAATTAAAATAAGTATCCCAAATAACAAGTTTGATAAAACTTCAACTCAAAAGAAAGAAAATTAACCAACAGTTTAAAAAATTTAAATAATATAAAATAAATGGCAAAAAGCTAAGCAAGAATTAAATTTAAGAAAGTTTCCAACAAATTAAGTGACCAGATTTCGTATATTAGGACTTTTTTCTAAGAGTTTTGAAAAATTGAGTAAACAAACAATATTTTTGTGGGAAAATAAGTTGTTCATTAGGGAGATCATTGGTTTAAAGTTGAAAATAAGTACTATACAAAGAATCTTGAGCCTTTGTGAATATAGAAATGGGACATTAGAGGAGACGACAGTTTCAGATAGGAAAAAGAACAGTGAAATTTGCAAAATAAAGACACTTGAGACATTTCAAAGGATCTTTGAAGAACTGAGAGAGAGAGATTGATTACTAACCTGGCAGCAATAATTTCTGCACCTATAAATGCATTCTTTGAAGAATGGAAGGAAGAAGTAAAAAATGTGAAAGAGAACAACATGGGAGAATTTATAGACAAACAGGATGAAAAACTGAAAGAAATAGAAACATTGTAAAATAAGGCATTTGTGCATTATAAAACAAAGATGATAATCAGACTGAAATTACATATGATAAACCAAGAAATAAAATATGATCTGAGCAAATGTTTACTGTTGGATTTACAAAAGAGGGTTTCTAAAGCCTTTAAGAAATTATTGAGGAAAGAAAGTTTGAATGGGGATTCAATCCTATGACACCAATTTAAGATTGTTAGAAGCAAAGGAAAGGAATATATAGTTGATTTATTTGATCAGAGTTAAAATAAGAATTATTTCTATAAAACTCAGGAATCATTTATGAATTTTTTGTTAACCTGCAGAAAGAAACAAGATTATTTTTTGGATTATGAATGTATAAATAGAGATTATGGAAAGAACTGAATCATGTATATAATCTTATAGGGGTGGGAAAATAATAATTTGTGAGGATTTGTTACAAGGAAGAGCAGAAGCTGTTCTGTTCTTTTTTTTAAAAAATATTTTTTTTAGAAAAATTAGATGCTTGCTTTAATATTGAGATCACTATAGCTTTAACATAAACTAGAAGAAAGTCTGAATGTAGAAATTCTAGATTTAGATTAGAGAAAGTTTGTGACTAAATAATTGATCTTTTTATGTTTTGCTGCTCCTTGAGCCATGCCTGAATCTCTAAATTTTGCAAAGTAGTACTTCCATTTGTTTTAGAAAAAATTCCCAGGGTGTGGTTTTTGTATTATTTTCCTCATATTGTTCCAGGAGACATGTGTCATGTCATGTAGTTTTGTTTGTTCCAAAAATCTGACTAATGTAATACCATACACTAGAGTGTTATAAAGATCACAAATTCTGGCAAGTAAAATAACCAAATAAGAAGAAAGGTTATGGGGTAAAGGAATAATAGAATCATATTCTGGGGCCTCACAGATTTCTAAATGACTAGTGCACATCATTAATAAATATTTCTAAAAAAAATGAAAATATTCACAACTTTGCAAAAAAATTCCTTTAATTTCCTATTTATTTGTCTTTCATGTATACAATAGTGTTTGCATATATAATATTCAATCTATTATAGTAATATAACCATACTTATATTCTTTTCCAAAGATCCAATTTAAGATATGAGCACTACTATTTCATATTTTCTTCTTTAGCCGAAGTGATGCATAGAGAACAGGAGATTTACAAATGGGCAACAGCAGGATCTGACATCTGACCCACCCAGGAAAAAATCTGCGGGTGAAGCAGGCAAATGCAGAATCAAAGTCACATCTGGAAGCATTTTTGGGTATGAACTATGGAGCAGATTTGTACAAAGAGCAAGATAGAAGCTCCTCCATACTGGGAAATTCTACTGGATTATTGTGTCACAGATGGCCTCATTTGGCTGAGAGCCTCCTGTGGAACTTAAGTCACATAATTGTTGATCTAACTAGAAGTAATTATGAAAACTTGAAAGTAAAAGAGAAAGGAGGGAGTCAGAGGTTTAGTTTTGAGGCCTTGTGATGGTAAATCAGGGAGAATCTGTCTTTTTATGACATAAAACAGCCTATTTGAATCAAGATGGATTGGAAAGAAATGAACTTGTAGTTTTTACGAAAGGTAAAACGAAACAAACCCAAAATCATACAAATGTACCAAACAGGTAAACAAATACTGTGTTTTGTAGGGTTACAAACAGCTTGCCTGACCAGGATTTCTAGTAGTTTTCTTAAATAAATCTTTGGTGCCTGCTAAAGCAAGTGAGTCTTTTTAAACTTCGTATAGGACATTGATTTTCTAGCTCTGTTTTTGGCAGAGGGATACATAAGGAGAGCCAGAGTAGTGAGGTAATTTTCTGGCAAGATGAAACTTTTCTTGCAACAGCATTTGGGTTAAGTTGCAAGAGTCATTCAGATGCTCCTTATGTATCAGTATTTTATTAGCACATTGTTAATCATTAAGAAACAGACCAAAGGAGAGGTAGGTAGACTACATGATTGTGCGGGTTCATAAATATTCTTGCCAGCTGGATGGAATGCCAGGTGCAAGTAGTATATAAGCTGTAGCAATCTATATAATATTTTCTGACATCATGGACCTAAAATGCTAAACTGAATCTCTAATATCGCAACTCTTTTAGATAATTCCCTCCCGTAGCTGGTAAAAACTATAATAGATGAATGGGAAATGGGCCTGGGATATTGGAGTAGAGAAGTTAGAATAGCAGAGGTTCACCATAAATGGTTGTCATTATTATTTGCAGATGGTTGATCAGATTTACTTTGACAGCACTCCAGTTATAGACAGATCATTGGGAGATAATCTTACCGTCTGCTGATTATTTGTATTCTTTTTGGTTTGCAGATCTTGAGGACATGGATAGGATGCGAAGACTGATCAGTTGTTTGCTTCATCTTTGCCCGTTCTGTCTGATTAAATTGCTAGATTAGACTGAATTCATGATTAAGGGGGTGGGTGATCAGAACATCTTTGAGAGTTGGATTTGTCTACTTAAAATTTTACAACTGCTGCCTACTTAAAGGAATAAAATCTTCGCTGAACACATTATAGACTTATAGTTCCCGCTGCCTTAAGAAAGTTCAAATCATTCTTAAAGATCAATCTCATCCTGTCCATCCTTTTTTTGAACTATTACCATCTGGCAGACGGTACAGGATAATAAAAACAAATAGGCTGAAAAACAGCTTCTATCCCAGAGCAGTAACTATATTGAATTCTACCCTGTAGTGCAATATTAATGCAATATCAGATCTTTCAATGCAATTGTATAGAATGCGAAGGAACTGTGTTTGTGTTTCATTTTTATAGTTATAAAATACACTGAAGTTGGCATTTAATTTCATTGTACAAGGTGCAATGACAATAAAGTAAACTAAACTAAACTAAAATGATAGGCCAGCCTCAAATATACAATTTCTGGATATGAAAATTGAAAAGGTAGTAGTTCATCTGGAACCTTTCTAGAATTTAGTTTAGAACATGACATTGAGACTACTTAGCTCATCTTGGTGGATGACCTATACTAGAAGCCAGATAAGAGTATAACCAGCTATTTTTTCTGGCCCTCTCAACAGAGTGAGATGACTTTGGTCATTATATCCTGCTGGCCATTCCTTTCTGTCAGACATGCCAGAAAGTGGTGCTGAAGAACTCCTGCCCCTTATGGTGATTTGACATCTATGTGAAACTGCTAGGAGTGATTATTTGGAATTCATGGGATGCCATTAGTAGAGCTAGTTTGGCCTGAATGACTTTGGTCCAGTCACTCTCTCTGTCCAACTGACCTCAAAGGTTTGTTGTTGTGGGAAAAATAGGAAGGAGTGGTAAATATTATATTTATTTAGTTGAATTACCTTGAACCCCAAAGTTCTTTTGTCCAAAAGCTAACCAGACTTTCTTGTTTTTTTCTTTGAAAATGTTTCACTTCTCATCCAAGAAGCTTCAATTCAGTTCTTTAGAAAAAAAAATCAAGTCCAATTGCCTTTTGGAAAAAGCACCTTTGGGATAATCATGACCTAGATGATTGAGGATCTCCATAGACCTTGAAGTTATTTATAAAATAATAAAGGTGGGATAAAAATGTCTAATAAATAGATAATATGCTTGTTCTGAAAAATCTGTATTTGCTATCAGTTGCTTGCCAGGGACTATTTAGGGTGCTGGTATTCACTATTAAAGCCATGAACAGATAAAGGCCTCGTTTTCTGAGGATGTCTCTCATATTACAAACCCATTTAGCCGGATCCATAGAAAAAGTCCTTTCAGAGATGCTTCTGCTGCAAAAACATCAACTATCTGGCTATGAGAAACAGCTTCCTCCTAGATGGGGAAGGGACTCCAAGAGGGACTTTTTAGCTCCCATTCTCCAATACTAGGACAATGATGAAATGCTTAACAGACTTTTGTTAATTATTTTATTCTTTTTTTTGCTCATTCGATTCATTATAATTTAGGTTTTAATTGTATTGTTAGGTTTTGTGTTCAATCAAAAATAATTAAAATGTATGCACTTTTCTTAATTAAAAAGTCTAAATTTCAATAATTCACATTTTAACAAGCCTATTCTAAAATCGGAGAAGGGGATTTTTTCCCAGAAGGATCTATTTATCATCTCATTCTCCTAAATAGTTTTATTTAAAATTATACCCCTTTGAGGTTTTCCAGTGCTAATCAGTGGTAGGCACTACATTCATGTCTTTGGCTTAAGGGTCTGACTCAAGTCTGGTAGCTTCTGATTGAGCCTGAATCAAGATGGATTATTTGCTGAATCAGTCAAGTGTTCTGAACTGAATTTTATGATCACTGCGGGGCTAAAATGTAACTAATTATGAACCCCTACCCCCATTTAAAACCTCATCAATCAGCCAAAAGATGTGCGTGGAATCACAGTTACAACTAAAGGTACTAATATTATGCCACAGTCAACAATTTTTTTGTTAAGTTTAGCAGGAAGATTTTATTTTATTTAAAGGTATAATATGTCCTACAATTTCCTGTGATTCCTAGACTGATTGGAGTTTATCATGCGCTTCTCTTAGAAGAGGTACTCCTGAACATAAGCAAAAGTGCTGAAAGAATATTGAATAATTAGGTTGCAAAAAGGGTCGATTATAGTGGATGTAGAGTAGCTTAGCTCAATTTTTAATGAAAGCTATCAGGCATTCATTATATTTGAAACAAACATCAGATTTATGAACATCTCCTTGTTAACCAAATTGCATCTTGAAGAGAAAGGCACATGGAGAAAAAAGCAATCAGGGACCTCACTTTCAGTCTCAAACATAGAAATTCATTTAATAGTTTGCCAAATAAGAAACAAACCCAGAGACAGGATGTTAAGACCTTTTCCTTCCTCTTTCTTTCTCTTGCCATTTGCCCTAGTAGTCAAAACAGCTCATAGGTGTAAAGAGATGACACTATAGCCAACATTCCCAGATGTGTTCAGAGTAGGTGGCATTGTTAAATCAACCCCCAAGTCTGCAGTGACCTATGGCAAACTCATAATATAGGCAAGACCTTGTGTCAGCAGAGGCTTCTTCAAAGCAGATGGTATTCATTGGTGACAGGAAGCTCTGCAATTGCACAAGCATTGACAAACAGGGATTTGACATGCTGAGCAATTCTAAATCTTTATCAATTCAGACTGAATGTGCTCTTAGCACAGTGTATGGGGGGATTTCACATCAGTGATGTTCTTCTGCTGGTCACTATTTGACCCCCATCCAGACATGACATCAGGCGATTTATGCTTGTCTTCTCAACCTCCTGCTGCCCCAGAGAGCAAGTAGCTCTCTGAAATGTACTGATCTTTTGCAATCTTAAAGAAATATATCTAAAAAATGTATGAAACAAATGTTCCAGTTCTGAAGTGCGAACACATTTATTTATATTCTTGTATTCCCTCTTTGTGTTATGTTAGAAGTGAATAATGTTTTGGTAGCTGTAGGGGTTATTGCACAGTTTTGGAAGCTCTGAGGATCCTAGTGGGTGGTATGAAGATGCAGATTAAGAGATGTCAATTCATATATATTTACTTTGTTTTCTTTATTTTAATCTTACATGATAGTTTTGGTTTGTTTAGTCTCAAAATGTGTGGCAGTTACTTTTGTTGATTGTGATATATGTGCCTCCCGAAAGCCACAAAAATGAGTTTTGGTCCTTTTTAAGAACTATATTATTCCATCTTTTTGTGTTACTGTATGAGTACCAATATATTCTACAAAAATATATTAAAAATACATCAATAGGGTTTTTGTAAATAATGAGGGAGGAAGGAAAAACCCTGAGTCTAAATCTGACCATCAAAATACATATACTGAGTAAATGCTTGCTCTGATAAAAACTATATATTGCTAATTAATGACAGGAAAATATGATTCCCCCCCCTTCTAAAAATACTATAAATTATCACAATCCGGTACAACAGTAGAACAACAACAACAACAACAACAATAACAACAACAAATGTCAACTTTGTTAACAAAAGCCTGGCTTTGGATAAAAGTACCCAAAATATCCAAATTGATTGAAATGTCTTTACTTTAAATGTTAAGTGGAGGAAAACTGTTTGGAACTAGATCAGATCAAGGCAGGTTCCAGCTACACTGCCCTTCACTTAAAATCCTAAACATGATATTATTGTTGCAGGAATCCTTATGTCTTGCACATGTCTCTGATCTTTATGTCAAGAACTTGCAAATAAATGTAATTTTAAAGTAACAATAATGAATGTATAGCTCAGAAAGAATAATCAACTGGTATGTCAGACTTCCCAGTTGTACAGCCAGATATATTGGATCATGCTGGTCACTATCCCAAACCAGTATCACAAAGATTGGGAAAGGTTAATGGATACTATTCAGGTTTTTAAAAAAATCAAATTGCCATTTTGAATTATTAAGGGGATAATTCACAAAATCACAAATGCACATTGCCATAATTTTGCTGGTTCTTCATTATGATATGTCAAGATACAGGACACATTGAAATAAATCTGTCAGAAACAGATCATGCCAGACTAATCTTATTTCATCCTTCGATAATGTGACAAAATTAGTGGACCAGAGGAATGCCGTCGATATAGTTTACTTGGACTTTAGTAAGGCATTTGATAAGGTAGACCATAACTTACTACTAGATAAAGTAGAAGAATGTGGATTAGACAGTATCACCACCAGATGGATTCGTAAATGGCTGACCAACCGTACTCAACGTGTAGTCCTCAATGGAACTGCATCTTCATGCAGGGAAGTATGCAGTGGAGTATCCCAAGGCTCTATTTTGGGCCCAGCACTCTTTAACATCTTCATCAATGATTTGGATGAGGGAATAAATCGGGAACTCATCAAATTTGCAGATGACACCAAGCTGGCAGGAATAGCCAATACTCCAGAAGATAGGCTAAAGATACAGAAGGATCTTGACAAACTTGAACATTGGGTACTAGCTAATAAAATGAAATTCAATGGTGAAAAGAGTAAGGTTCTACATTTAGGCAACAAAAATGAAATGTACAGGTACAGTATAGGTGGTACCTTGCTCAATAGTAGTAACTGTGAGAGGGAACTTGGAGTCCTAGTGGACAACCATTTAAATATGAGCCAGCAGTGTGCAGCAGCTGCCAAAAAAAGCCAACACAGTTCTAGGCTGCATTAACAGAGGGAGAGAATCAAGATCATGTGAAATGTTAATACTACTTTATAATGCCTTGGTAAGGCCATACGTGGAATACTGCATTCAGTTTTGGTCACCATGATGTAGAAAACATGTGGAGACTCTAGAAAGAGTGCAGAGAAGAGCAACAAAGATGATCAGAGAACTGGAGACTAAAACATATGAAGAACGGTTGCAGGAATTGGGTATGTTTAGTTTAATGAAAAGAAGGACTAGGGGAGACATGATAGCAGTGTTCCAATATCTCAGGGGTTGCCACAAAGAAGAGGGAGTCAAACTATTTTCCAAGGCACCTGAGGGTAGAACAAGAAGCAATGGGTGGAAACTAATCAAGGAGAGAAGCAACTTAGAACTGAGGAGAAATTTCCTGACAGTTAGAACAATTAATTAATGGAACAGCTTGCCTCCAGAAGTTGTGAATGCCCCAACACTGGAAGTCTTTAAGAAGATGTTGGATAGCCATTTGTCTGAAATGGTATAGGGTTTCCTGCCTAGGTAGGGGGTTGGACTAGAAGACCTCCAAGGTCCCTTCCAACTCTGCTATTGTATTGTATTGTTTTAAATACCATAGACATATTTAGAAGAATTATTATATGCAGAAACAGCAGTGTTGACCCATCATGGTAAGCATGACCGCTTATGCTTTTTACTACTCTTTTGTCAACTTTTTTTAAATCTCAAAGAATTTTTTAAATCTGTCATAACTGTTTGATTGGCACTTATTTATTTCCTCAAAAGCCACCTCTGACCACGCATGGTTGTCAACCTTTATATAATTTATGTATCCATGGTGCAGTACATTTATAGAGTAGCTAGTTATCTATTATTTAGGTTGATGTGTGTGTGTCCAAAAATAAAGAGACAAATTCTCCAGAGCAAGGAAGTAGAACTGAAGGGATTTTTGTAATCACCTAGTTCCTATTTCAAGTGTAAATAAATAAATAAAAACCATTAGCCTAGATTTCTAAGTTTTAAAATAAAAGGAAAAACATTAATATCTACCAATACAAAAATAAATTTTATACATAAAGAGGTGAGAATAGACAAGGAATGAGGGAACTAATCAGATAGTCGAATCTGTCGTTTTTCATTGATCCCCATCTTAGCTTAGTACAGTATTATTATTTTTTTACATTCAGTGCATTATATTTTTCTGATACTTTTTATGCTCAACTCTTTCCTGAAAAGCATAAATAAATAAATAAATAAATAAATAAATAAATAATAAATAAATAAATAAATAAATAATGGGATTGTTGTTTTTAGATTTCATTCTTTTTTTGCCTGCAATGTTTTAACAATGAGGTAGAGATATTCCTATTCTATTTTTATCATAGGCTTCCTTCCTCCTTTTTATAGCTTTTTTAAAAAATATTTTTAAAAATTCATTAGCTTTTCCCCCTTAGGATTATTTTTGCATAACACTCTGTATTCTCATTAATCATTTCTCTTGGAAAAGAAAAACTGTTCTTTTTATTTTTTTAATGCTTACTTAATGTGTTTACTTAATGCATTAATAGGTTGCTTAAATGTGTTTCCTAAAACCTACAAACGTGCATGTCTTTTATGCACAAAAATCCTGTCATACATATTTATTTATACAGTATTATGTTTTGTTTTATATATATATAAATTATATATATATATATATATATATATATATATATATATATATATATATATATATATATATATATATATATATATATATATATATATATATAATATATATATATATAAACCTTTAAGTTAGTTCATTTAATTTCTTGCAAGAAAGTCTGAAAAAGTTACCTCTTTTTGTCTATTTTACTACCAGGAATCCATACTGGAGAATTATTTAGTCCTATTGATTATGAAGTCCCATTGATTACAATGAACTCATTGTAAATCTGTATTGACTGGGCTAAGACAGACTCTCAGAATGAACTAGCTATGGGACAAACTTTTAGTTGTAAAGCTATTTTTGATTAAATTTAGAGCTCATAGATTTCTTTCTGCTTCCTTTTCTTTTATTTCCTTCTATTTGATTTTTCCTGTAAAATGCTCAGATAATTTCTAAACATTTTCATCAATTATTTTTTGGACCAACCCTCTGTTTTGATTCTCCTGAATTGTATATTTTGGAGAATCGAATCTGAGTCAGTCACCGGGACTTTATTCTTCCAAGCTTTCGGACTCATGCTGGACCCCATCTTCAGGGAACTTCTCTCCAAAATGTGTGCACTAGGCTGCTCTGTGTATTTAAAATAGAAATGTATGAGCAATTAAAAGGGGCACCCTTTTATTTGTTTATACATTTTATCAGGTGCTTCTGATAGTGGAATCCCCAGTATAGGAATCATTGCAGAAACAGTCCTCTGTGAACTAGAACACAGTGCAGTCAAAACTACATACCTAAATTTTGGCACCGCTATGTAGATGACACATTTGTCATCATCAAAAAGAATGTGCTATAAGACTTTCACACCCCATTGAGCTCCATCTTCTGGGACATACATTTCACAGTGGAGGAAGAAATAACTAGACAATTGCTATTTTTAGACTGTCTTATCAACAGACAAGAAGATGGAAGCCTAGAAAACTAAGGGTTTTGCAAGGCTATCCGCATTCTATGCATTCTGAGTTTCAACAGTAATCATCCACTGGAACCTAAAAAAGTTGTGTCCAAAAAATTGTGTCATTACATAGCAGGGTGAGAACCCACTGCAGTACCAAGCAAGCAAAACAGCTGGAGTGCTGGTACCTATGTGAACAATTCAGGCAGAATGGGTACCCACAAACTTTTATGACAAGATGCCTGCACAACAGGAAGGGGACACAAAGGAAGAAAGAAGATACATGACCAAATAAATGGCACCCCATGCCATATACCAAAAACATTTTGGAAACAGTAGAACACAATTTCTGAGATCTGCAAATGGGCATTGTCCACCACACAGATGCTACCATATGAGGACAAAACATGAATTACAAAGATTGCTTGGAGGTAAGAGAAATGTTTCCCTGAATGGACAGTTCCCTGTGATATGTAGGACAGACAAGGAGGAAGCTAACCATCAGATTGCAAACACAAAATTAAGTGGTTAGATGAGATCATCCAAACTCATTGGTGAGCATGCATTCAATTTTGCAGTTACTAAGATTGTTGACTGAGCAGGGACAAAAATAGCCAGAGAAATGATTGAAGCCTGGGAAATGGGCCCCTTGTCAGTCAACAGGAGTCCTGATTTACCACCAGCTTACCAGGTACTTGGGAGCTGAGGGCATGGCAGTACAAGGAAACAACAATGACTTAATAGCCAGCCATCAAGACCCCAATTAATAACTAAAAACCACATAAAACTCCACATAAAAACTATGCATAGTATAGAATAGCCCAGTGCATAGATTTTGGAAAGAGAGAAGTTCCCTGACGATGGGCCCCAACACAAGTCCGAAGGCTTGGAAGAATAAACCTCTGGTCCCGGTGACCGACTCAGTTTGGATTATAGCACTAGCAATAGCAGTTAGACTTTCAGCCCTCTCTAAGCGGTTTACAGAGTCAGCATATTGCCCCCACAGTCTGGGTCCTCATTTCACCCACCTCGGAAGGATGGAAGGCTGAGTCAACCTTGAGCCAATGAGATTAGAACCGCTGAACTGCAGATAACAGTCAGCTGAAGTGGCCTGCAGTACTGCACCCTAACCACTGCGCCACCTCGGCTCTTCATTATCCTGGGTCATTTCTATTTGTCCTCATTCTACATTTTGGATCCATTATGTGATAATTATAGATATAAGCCACTTGATCTTATGTTTCAGTGGAAATTGTCCATCTCTGATGCTTAATATAAACTCTGCTTTATGTTTTCTCCAAGATTAATTTATTATAGTGTATCTTTATTTTTCTCTAGATAATCGGGAGAGTGCCATTATCTCATTAACCTGGCTTTTGACTTTATTTGATTTAATTTCAATAAAACTTTCAAGGGTTTCACACCTCTAAATGCCTATTCTGGTGAAAAGAAAACTTCAGTTTCACTAGCTGCGCCTTCTCTTCTGATTGCAATATATACAGATCTCTCTCCTATTTACTCATTTTATTCCTTTCTTGAACAATGAAGTTAAACATTTTAAGTTTTCTACTCCCTCTACCTCATTTATTTGACTTATATATATTTAGCATTAACCGCCTATCCCCAATTTAAAAATGCCCAAATGTTTTGGAATTTCTTGGAGGAAATTGCTGAAAGGGTTAAATTGCAGCAGGAACCCAGTTTCTCCATCTCTAAAGTGCTAAAGTTGAACTTCAAGTTTCTAATCAAAAGTTGAAACCAGATGAGAAAGAAATGCCAAGATTAATATGAAAAGTATGTTACAGAAAGATCAAATGAAGGAAAAAACTGAAAATGTTTTCAATTGAGCAGCGTGTTTCTTCTACAGCCTATTTATGTAAAAGCAAGCTTGCATGAGTGCCTTTCACACACAGGTGGCAATCAATTCCACTTTGAGGAGTGGGACAGCCCTTACATAGACATTAGATTATGGTATTAATACTTTTAACTCTTTCCCCACCCCAAACTTCCTAGATTTCCCTTGATATGGTGTGGCAGAAACAGATGTTCTTAAGATTATTTTTATTTTTCTGCAGCATGAAAACCTGTGTATTTATTTATAATATTTGTGACCCACTTTTTTATCATTAACAATGATTCCAAAAGTAAAATTCAAAAATCAGTACAGATAGTCCTTGACTTACAACAGTTCATTTAGTGACCAAAGTTACAATGCCTCTGGAAAAAACCGACTTATGACTGTTATTCACACTTAAGACAGTTACAACATCCCCATGATTATGTGATTAAAATTCAGAGGCTTGGTAACTGATTCGTATTTATGATTGTTGGAATGTCCCGGGTCATATGGTCCCCTTTGTAAGCAAAGTTAATGAGGAAGCCAGATTCACTTAACAACTGTGTTATTATCTTTATATTTGTAATAATTCCCTTAACAACAGTAGCAAGAAAGGTCATAAAATGGGGAAAAACTCACTTAACAACTATCTCTCTTAGCAATAGAGATTCTGGGCTGAGATTGTGGTTGTAAATTGAAGATTACCTGTAAAAGAAAAATAAAATCCCATAAAAATCTAAGAACAACAGCTAAATGAATGGAATAGCAAGTGAAGCAGTACCACTAATATGAACAAAAGTCTGGATGAACAAGTAAGTCTTCAATAGACACCAGAACCTTCTAAGAGCCTGAGCAGTGGAAAGATATCCATAAATAGAGAGCTATTACAGAGAGGTATGGACTCACTATACCAGTAATGGCAAACCTTTTTTGCCTCAGCTGCCGAAAGCCGTTCCTAAACTTCTGGTTTGTGCATTGGGTTGTTTTTCGCCCTCTGAAAACGCGGCTGTTTTTTGCCTGTGAAAAATGGCCGAAAATAAAGGCAGAAATTAGCTAGCCAGCACGCACATGCGCGCTGGAGCTGACAAGACAATGCCTCATGTGCCCTAAGAAATGGCTCTGCATGCCATAGGTTCGCCATCATGGCACTATACTGTAGCTATACCAATGGGTAAAACCATAGGTAGTACACCACACCCTGGCTAATGTCCTTGCATGGGTTGGTGCTAGTCAGAAAGGCAGTCAATTTTAGATCTGAACTCATTCATAGCTGTAATCACTAGCATCTGTGTCTTGAATTAGACAACTTTCAGAAAGGGGGTTAAGTGATCCCACTTAGCTGCCTCCCTTAGAAGTCTAGTAGCTGTATTCTACATTTTTCAAAGATAGTTCTATGAAGAATCAATATATAAAATCTCTATGTAGTAGAAGTTTTGTGGACAAAGTACTATCATTCTGTACAGTATTAAGAGGTATTAATGCATTAATATGTTTCTACCACTCAAGAGTTCAAATTGATAAGGACGGTCAATATTATGCCCAATCTACAAATGACAGAAGAAAATTCTAGAATGACTAGCTACACTGAGTTGATATAGCAATAGCACTTAGACTTGTATACCACATAGAGCCTTCTCTAAGTGGTTTACAGAGTCAGCATATTGGCCCCAACAAACTGGGTCCTCATTTTATTGACCTTGGAAGGATGGAAGGATGGAAGGCAGCAGGCAGTCAGCAGAAGTAGCCTGCAGTACTGCATTCTAACTACTTTGCCACCACAGCTCTGGTATGCATGAATGGCTTGTGTGAAGATGAGAGTGTGTTTTTTAATTAGGAAAATAAACAATAAAACTCATAAACTACATTTATGCTGAATTTCTGATTAAAAAATAAGTTACACTGGAAGTGCTGTAGTGACTTCAGTACCTTCAGAGTGTCAATAATTGTGAAGGAAAAAAGTAATTACTAATATATGAATATTCCTTGAACCCATATGGCATACAAGAACAATATACAAAACTATTGCCTTTCAAAATCCTATTGTTTGGAAAGTTGAGAGCTACTATATTTTGTATTTATATTTTGTTATATATATATATATATATATATATATATATATATATATATATATATATATATATATATATATATATATATATATATATATGAGAGAGAGAGAGTGAGAGAGAGAGGGAGAGAGAGAGAGAGAGAGATAATAACACATACACCAAAATCAAACTACTGCTATCATAGAATAAAGTAGCAAGAACACAAGATCACTATATAGTAACAAAAAGCCCTAAAATAATTGACTTGAATATGTGGTCAGAGATATGTTTGAAAAATAAAATACGAGATAGGCTGTCATATCAGATTCACTACACCACTGAAATGACATTTCTTCAGTCTTATGTAAGATGAATACTGGAACTGATGCATAACTGAACCTTACATGCTAGAAAATATTTGACTCCATACTGGTGAACATACTGTAATTCCTATCATCTAGCAATATCTGAATCTATGTAAATACAAGAAAACCAAATCAATTCTGGACCAAGACAGAATACTTGAGTGGAAAGAAAGCGTCACCAATTGCTATTTATTATATGGCGAGGTTATCTTTATGTATTAGGCAGAGTGGTAAAACAATGACAGTCAACATGGAAGGCTCCTTTCCTACTGAATTTTTTTCCCCAAAATAAGACCATGAAGTCATGAAATGTACAGATAAATGTTCAGAGAAGGAAATAGAAAACTCTTTTAACCAAATGGTACATTTTTTTCCAATGATTTGAAATTTGTAATTAGAAATTCACAAGCCACCGGGAAGCTAGCCATGGTTAAATTGTGAAAAAGAAATAGGTTAGGCTTTCTAGATGCCAGAATGAACTTTTGCTGATCTTCTCCGAGAGTTTCCAGAACTCAGTGGCTAAGACACTGAGCTTGTCGATCAGAAAGATTGGCAGTTCCGCTGTTTGAATCCCTAGTACTGAGTAATGGAGTGTGCTCCTGTTACTTGCCCCAGCTTCTGTCAACCTAGCAGTTTGAAAGCATGTAAAAATGCAAGTAGAAAAATAGGAACTACTTTGGTGGGAAGGTAACAGCATTCCGTGCGCCTTTGGCATTTAGTCATGCCAGCCACATGACCACAGAGACAATGTCTTTGAACAGTGCTGGCTCTTTGACTTTGAAACACAAATTAGCACCACCTCCTAGATTTGGGAACGACTAGCACATATGTGTGAAGGAACCTTTACCATATCTTAATTCCCTTTACAAAATACCTTTTATCTGCTGCTGTGCAATGACAAGGCAAGATTTCACAGAAGAAAGTCAGCAAAGAGTCTTGTTCCTAAACTTCAAAACTATGCACAACATAGTGTCTCTAAGTATAATTTATGACACTAACTAATGAAATGTGGGCTCCTTAAAAGATTAAAATAAAGTTCTGACTAATGACATAATAATGCTGTGCTCATCTACAATGTTTTGTTGATCTGATATTTTGTAAGTGGTAATAACTTTTGCCCTACCCTGGATGTATTAGACATGAATAATCATATTTATAGATAAATGAGGTGAGCATTATCCAAGCCAACTCACATTTTTAAAAGGATTCCAACTATTCATTCTTTAGTGGTCTCACTCACTTTTCATCTCTATTACTTTATGATTAAACTGAAGTGGGAAGGAACAATGATTCAAGTTACAGTACTAGAACACTTTTAATGTGGAATGCCTAATTATATAGCTCCAGTAATTTACAAGAAGCCTACAAGTAATTTAGGAATGGAGAATCTGCTTCATATGCAAAGGTCCCAGGCTCCTCTCTAGATTCTTGTCTGAAAACCTGGGGAGTTACTGCCAGTAGTCAATGATGACAAGTCCCTATCTTGGTATATGACAGATTACTTTGTTCCTATGCCAGGATAATTTATTATGCCCATATTGCAGATCAGAGACAAAGCAAAAAGATACAATTAAAGCCACCTAGTAAGTTCTTAGAATATGTGAGATTTAAAGACATTTCCTGAAGCACATTTCACCTTAGCTATTAAATTACAGCATTTTTCAGAATTAAAAATAGCACAGAAAGAAAGCATGAACATTGTCTGACCCCTGATTAATATTCACCCCCCTCTCTGGTCAGCTTTTGGAGTTCAGATCTATTTCTCATGTTATTATGGTTGGTTACACAGTCATCCAGATGTTTGCACTGGATTTAGCATTTTTATCTAGCTATCAAATTCTATCTATCTCAACGACTTGAGATAGGCAGATATGGATGTTTGATGGTCTTAAAAATATTATCACAGAATTTGAAGCCCATATAATGGTTCAAGGCAACTGAGTGGCTGTAATATATCCCTTGTAACTTTTCTAATCATTACTCCATCATTAATTATAAAGCATTTCCAAGCAGATGACTTTTGTCACCATTAAATTAATTAACTCTATATATTTTATACCCCCAATATGATGCCAATGTTATACTGATCCCTGTGATCTCCTACACACAGGCTTATGAAACTGGCAACCACGTGCCAGATATGTCACACACAGGCCATGCCTACCCCAGCTCTGCCAAGGCAAAGAAACATTGCAATATGTCACAATCCGGCCCATGACACAATCAAGATTGATACCCATGTCTACAGTATTTAGGCTGTACTGAGGACAAGCAGACTTTGTGGTAGTAGTGTATTACACAAAAGAAGCTGTAAAATCTATATGCCTGAAACGTCTCCACTTTAGCATAGTACTATATGGATGAAGCAAACATTACAGCCTAAATACTACTTGAGAGACCGCCTGCTGCCAATTACCTCCCAAAGACCTATTAGATCCCACAGATTAGGCCTCCTCTGAATTCCATCCGCCGGCCAATGCCGATTGGTGACCACCCGGAGGAGGGCCTTCTCTGTGGCTGCTCCGGCCCTCTGGAACGAGCTCCCCGTGGAGATCCAGACCCTCACCACCCTTCAGGCTTTCCGCAAAGCCGTTAAAACCTGCCTGTTCCGGCAGGCCTGGGGCTGATGAGTTCCCATCCCCACTCGAATTGTGTGGCTGTTGATTGCTTTTAAATTGTCTTGTATTTTGTTCGCTTGTCCTTGTTTTTTGTTGTACTATCCCCTCCCCGTGGTTTGTTAGCCACCCTGAGTCCCTCCGGGAATAGGGCGGCATAAAAGTGAAATAAACCTATAACCTAAACCTATAACCTTAAGCATGTATTTTTACATTGCTGCAGTTTTAATTCTTATTTTTTCTTTGCTTCTAAGATTAAATAAAAAATGAGCAATAAAATAAAAAAATTAACTAGGTAAATGGCATTAAGAAGTGTGTTTATTGGATAAAGATTCCTTCTCTGAGGGAGTTGGCAATTCAAAATGTGAAAACTATATAAATAAATTATTAAAAAAACCTTGTAGCTTCTCATGCAGTAGCTGTTCATTGTTTAGCAAGCATTCTGTAGCATTTGACCAAATTGGCAGGAATTCCACTTTTCTACCAGTTCCTGAAATTCTGATCAAAAGCAGATTTGTTTTTTTTGTCACCACCTGACCAGCAGATTTTGCTCATGCGGTTCTGAGCCCATAAAGAGATGTTGCCATATGAAGAATGCTCTCCTACATTCACCTTCATTATCAAAGCCACATGTCCAGTTTCACTGAAAACTGCCCTGCTCTTCCATCTGGCACAACTTTTACCATTAGCAACCTTTTCTCAATTCAGGGGGAAAAAAAAGAACTTTCCATTTTGGAAACTCCTTAGCCATGAGGTTTCCTGCTGATTTATTTCAAGTTCTTTCATTGACCTAGTTAGTCATACTGTGTAATTCAGATGATGAATATCTGATAGCCCAGACATTTGAGTCATAGCTTACCTTATTGCTCATGTAATAACAGGCTGGTGCTCTTAGATGCTTGACTTGAACTTGATGCAAATAAATGGCTATGCTAGCCATATAAAAAACACCTCTTCCTTGTTCAGAGTGTGTGTTAGAAAGTGGTGCAGTAGTTTTCTTCAACTATGCTGTCTTGAACTCTGCTAGTTTATTTATTTATAATTTAAATTTGTAGATCTTTATCTATCTATCTATCTATCTATCTATCTATCTATCTATCTATCTATCTATCTATCTATCATCTATCCCTCCCCATCTCCATGCAAGACTCTGGGTGGCACAAAAATAATTAAACACTGTATAAAAAACCACAAACCAATACAATAAGTAAAAATATTAAGATGATATAAAATCATATACAGTTACTTTGTGTAGGATGGATGGCCATATAAAATTGACAAATAAAACAAAATGTATAGCCAAAATAATAATCTCCATACATGACAGTCAATGTAACCTCTGCATTAGCTGTACTGTACTCCCAGGTCACCACATTATAGGCAAAACTATGCTTTTAAGACCTGTTTTCAAAGACTCTCATATGACGCTATATGAAAAGCATGTGTTAGCTTCCCCCTGATTTTTGCATTGCTTGAAGTCACCCAAACAGTAATTCTAGTAGCTGGAAAGTGTAGAGGAAGTTTTTCAGGCAGCTATTGGACATTCATGCCATAGAAGGAAGATCATTCTTAGTTAGACAAAGTCAGGTGCTTCTTCCTATTGCCCCTTCCAGTTACTAGAACTGGTGAGGTTATAAGATAACAACAGGTATCTTATGCTTCTGGGTGGGGAGGAACCTCCATGAGACAAAGTGACTTCCTTGCACAGGTTTGCTGTTGAGAGCCTTTGAAATTGAATGCATATGGCTCCATTATAGTTGGATTTGAGGTGAATTTTAAAGATTTGTTGCAATCTGCAAATGGTTAATAGGTTTTTATATTCTATCATACTATTAGTTTCTCTTTTACTACATCTGTGTTGGCTTTATTACTCATATATTTATTTATGGGCTGTGTATTTCACCTCTCTTTCATGATCTCAAGGTAGCATGTGCAATATTTTTTCTTCCGTTTTTTCCCCACAGCAACTCTGTGAAAACAGAGGTTGAGTTGAATTTACTAACTCCTTTGTGACTGAGGATGAACCATTCAGTTGTTTCTCTCCTGTTTGGGCCAACCGGTAGCGGCGGCTGTGGGAAACTCCACCTACCCCCATTCCCAACGTAATGCATGATCTTCTGAGCTTGAGCACCCTCACATTTGCAAAGTGGTAGGGAAGGTAAGTGAATCCCATCACTGTGATGAACCTATGTACAAAATGGTTTTTTTAAGTGATTCTACTTAGAACTGGTGTTTCAAACTCACTTTCCCCTACCTATTAAAAGAGTAAGTTTTAAAAATGCAGATGTAATTCCATGACATACAAATCTGTGGATAAGTCTCCTGTCTTGAATTGTCTCTTTTATAAGGAGATGATTTCACATTTCTGGATGGGATAGTATTATGTAAATGATGGTTTACACAGATCAAACATTTCACAAATATTCAGCTCTCCTGGCCAGCATTAGACATATCTATTCTGGTGTCCATTATATGACAATGGGTGGATGAAAGATAGATATTTTTTAAAAATTGTAAGATTAAAAAATGCAATGAGGTGTTTTCTATATTACTATTGTGGCCACGGTGCCAGATTTCTACATTTTGGATAAATCATTTGCTAGTCTGTTCATATCCTTCCATTCAGTGACAGCCACTGCACACTGATTTTTACAGGAATAAAGTTTTCATTTTCACGCTACTCTTTCTTCAAAGTTCACTGCTGATAAAGTGGAAGACATTGTTTGCAATATAGATTAACACAATTCATCACTTTGAAATACCCTGGGCTTTAGATTACTTCACTTCATTGTAAAAATAAATACCAGAAATTTTAGATTGACCTTTGACTCAGAAATGAAGTGGATTTAAACACAAGAGAATAAACAATGAGGAGGCCACAGCCATTTCAGCAGCAACGATTCTGCCTGACACCTCTTCCTATTTAAGCATTGGCACTTGATTGGACATGATGGTGGGCCCCTTATTCCTTTTTCAGAACAAAAAGGAATAAAAATCGTTAACATCATGCTAAACTATATTTAGCAGTATTAAGCGTCAACCAGCAATCTGATTTCTGTGGCCGTCGTGATCTTGATACTGAAAAACATATTCCTTTTTGTTCTCTTTTTTCTGGTGGTTCTGTATGAAATATGCATTTAGGAAATACATTTACTTATTCAGAGAAATTTTAAGAGATTTTTTTTCTTTAATTGGATATAAAGAAATGTTATTACATGATGCAGATTTGATGGATTTTTTTTGTAAAAAGCAAGAGGTAGCAAGTACCTGAAAATAAAATACAAATGCTTACTTTTAAAATCAAATGAGTTAAATCTACCTACATTTTAGAATAGAATAGAATAGATCCTTTATTGGCCAAGTGTGATTGGACACACAAGGAATTTGTCTTTGGTGTATATGTTCTAAGTATACATAAAGAAAAATAAAATAGAATACATTCCTCAAGAATCATAAGATACAACAAGTGATAGTCATAGGTTACTAATGAGCAATAAAATTATACTAGGAAACAAATAAAACAATATAAATTTTAAAGTTACAAGCAACATGTTTAGAGTCATAAGTGGGAAGAGATAGGTACTAGGAAGTAAGAGAAGAATAATAGTAATACAGTCTTAGTAGATAATTTGACAGTGTTGTGGGGATTAGTTATTTAGTAAAGTGATGGCATTCAGGAAAAAAAAACTGTCCTTGTGTCTAGTTGTTCTGGTGTGCAGTGCCCTATTGCATCGTTTTGGGGGTAGAAGTTGAAACAATTATGTCCAGGATGTGAGGGGTCAGTAGATATTTTCAAGATACGTTGAGAGCAGTGGTGGATTTCAAATTTGTTTAGAACCTCTTCTGTAGATGTGGCCTGCTTTGTGGGAGTGGCTTGCCAGCCATGTGACTGGGTGGGGGTGGCTTGCCAGCCATGTGACTGGGTGGGTGAGGCCAACTTGTAAAATGTGGTGAACCTCACTTAACAATGCTCTTGCTTAGCAACCAAAATGTTGGCTCAGAAACGCTGGCATTTGGAGCACACAAGTCACACAAGCTGTCAAGTTACAAGACCTTTGCACCCCTAACCCTTTAGAAAAAAACACAGGAGTGTTCAAACTTGACAGCTTTAAGACTTGTGGACTTCAACTCCCAGAATTCCTCCTCTCGCTCTTCATCTTGATGATGTGCAGACGGGCGGGGGGAGGGAGCTGGAACCGGTTCTAAATGGCACTGTAGATTTGTGGAACCTCTTCTATTGAAGAGGTCAGAACTGGCAGGAACTTACCCCTGGTTGAGAGGTACTCAGTCTGATGATTTGATCATCAAAATGATTTTCTGTAAAATAATATTATTCAAATATGAAAAAAGAAGTTATGTGGTATGGTGCTTAAGGCATTAGGCTACATACTGGAAGAACATATGTTCTAGTCCCACCTAAGGCTCAAAGCCTGCTGGGTGATCTTGAGCCAGTCAACTTCTCTCAGCCCTAGGAAGGCGGCAATGACAAATTAGTTCTGAAAAGGAATGGGACTTGTATAAGCAGTCTCTGGCAATTGGCATGATTGAACAGAAGAAAAAAGAAGGCAAGGCTAACATAGATAGAGGTGGAGATGAAAAGGGAAATGCCTAGATAACTTCACACTGATTTTCATAATATGTTACTGCAGAGAAAAATCAGAAATTATTTTAAATTAAAAGATAGAAAAACCAAGAAAAAGTGAGAAATACATTACACATATATTTTGCAATTCCTGAAAAAATTATACTGGGGTTCTGGAAAGATAGATGAATATTACCATGAAAGAACTGTAACACATGAACATTGACTCACTTCAGTTCCACTGCTTAACTGATCATCACACCATAACTAAACTGGAGTCTGTATATCATTTTGAGCACACTATTATATATGCAATCTATTCGTTTATTTCTAAGTGCTGTCTCAACCTTACCAGGAAAGGATTTCCAGATGTAAAGTTCCTAAGACTATCAACACATTTCTTGTGTTTTTGGTGTACTATTTGGCAGGTTACATTTTAATGCCTACCCTGTGAAAAAGCAGGGAGTGGGCAACATATGTGCTATTGCTACATATGTTTTGTATGGATGTGCTTACTTTATTACAAGTGGCAATCAAGTCAAGCTGAGCTTTGTACTTGTTTTGTAAAGAAATAAAACTGATGCCAATCAAGATGTATGGTAAATAGGCACACATGCTATATCAAGTTTACTATAAATCCAGTTCTTTTTAAGCAGAAGGTCATTAACTTAAAGCAATGCCTTCTCAATGGAAAATGAAGATGAGAGCCACTTCATTGCAGTGATGGATTTTCATTTTTTTACTACTGGTTCGCTCACATGTGACTCTTTTGTGCATGTGTCCGGGTGAGTAGGATGAGTCTCCCACCACCGCCACTAAAGGTTCGCCTGATCCGGTCCAAACCGGGAGCAACCAACCTCTGCTCCATTGTTTTGAATACTATAAATATTCCCTGAATGTATTAAATGCTATAAATCTATTTATAGTTATATTTCCTATGTCTTAACATGCTATCTTCTTCAGAGAGGGATATTTAAGTACAAATAAATTTATACTTTATATTTGTTTAAATTTATATTTAAACAAATATAAATAATCATGACTTTTAAAATTCTTATTTCGCAAAAATACTTCAGAAGCACAGCATATCTTTGAACATAGAACAATTAAAAATAGGACTTAACTATGGATGGATAAGAAGGAAAAAAGGGAATTATAGGAAAAAATACCACATTTTTTTCTCCATGAAAAACATTTAGATTTGAATCCCAGTCATACCTAAAAATAGGATATTTTTTCCCGTCCAAATAGAATAAAAGCCAGCTCTTCCTCACAAGCTTTTCCTCCTGAAATAGATACCAGATGGAAAGATTATATTGCAATACAGGGTCCTCCTTCTACCCAACAGGTCTCTAAGAACTCAGAAGTAGAGTATACTGTTTATATTTAATTTAATGTATTAGTTTCAGGATTTTTTTTTTTAAAAAAATTCAACTTCAGATATCTAAGCAATGAAAATAATGTGAGCACAATATCCAAGGTCAAAACACTAGAAAGTGCTCAGTATTTAACAAATAAGAAGAATAGCATATGAGTCTGAGATTTACCTAGGTTAATACTCCTATATTAATCCTAGTAAGACATAGTTGTAATTTGTTTATTGCTGTGTATTATTGGTTCCAGTGTTATCTTGTTAACTATTCATGCCTATAGAAGATGACCAGACTGAGCCCACGGGAGATATCAAAGGCATAATCAATTTTAATTCCCTTCCTTACCATAAGAGAATTAGCTGCTTCACAGTGCTTTACTGCCCTCTCTAAGTGGTTTATAGAGTCAGCATATTGCGCCCAACAATTTGGGTTCTCATTTTTACTGACCTTGGAAGGATGGAAGGCTTAGTCAACCTTGAGCCAGTGAGATTTGAACTGCTAAACTGCAGCTAGCAGTCAGCTGAAGTAGCTTGAAGTGATGCACTCTAATCAGTGTATCACCTCGGCTCTCCATTAATTAATTCCAGCCCACCTTGATTCCATTGACTCTTAGCTACCACCAATTTGTGTTGACCATTTTAGTTCAAATTCTTGTAAAGAGCATTAGCATACAATAAACCTATTTTCATTTGAACTGTCTTGAGTACTATTTCCCATGCTTGACATTACCCTTGAAACAGCATGTTTGTGGTTTGGAGTCCTTCTAGATTTGTGGCAATTGATTTATGGATGAGTGGAGACTGTGGCCCTGAAGTTCTTTTGTCTATCTTTGGTTGCAGTGCCAAGAAGACCTCATAATAGTAATTCATGAGATTGCATCTGAAAATTTATGAACATATACATAAAATAATATTTAAATTATATTGGCCTTCACTGCATTTGTTTAGAAAAGTAAAAATGGCATTTTGTTGGAGATGTAATAAGGATAAAGTTTCTTTAAATCACATGTTTTTAACAATGTCTTATGCTAACGAAGTTTGGGGAGAATGTACTGGATTATATAAATATATTTGTACAACAAAAGCTACTTTTTTCAAATGATAATATTTGTTGACTTATATATAGTACCTAGTACTTGGATATAGTCTTCCAGAACCTGTTGAATACTGAGCTACTTTGGAGAACTTTCAGTGAATGAAAGGATGTTCAGTATTGTTTGATTCATTTATGGTAGGGATTTATTCTGTAATTTTCATTTTATCAGGCACTGAATGTAATGCCTTTGTTTTATTTACTTTAAATTACACAATTACTGACAGTCTCAGTGATTGCAATAGTTAAAAATGTAATTAAGTGATTGATTGATCGATCAATCAATGAATAAATAATGGAACCAGAACAACAACAAAAAAAGAGCCGAGGTGGCACAGTGGTTAGAGTGCAGTACTGCAGGCCACTTCAGCTGACTGCTATCTGCAGTTCGGCGGTTCAAATCTCACCGGCTCAAGGTTGACTCAGCCTTCCATCCTTCCAAGGTAGGCGAAATGAGGACCCAGACTGTGGGGGCAATATGCTGACTCTGTAAACCGCTTAGAGAGGGCTGAAAGCCCTATGAAGCAGTATATAAGTCTAACTGCTAGAAGGAACTTGAATATTTATTTGGACTTTAAGAGCAATTATAAAGACTATACAGTCTGGGTTATTAAACTGAGGACACTGCATTTGTTTTTCTTTCAGTGTGCTGGCAAAAGACAGTCCAAACAAAGCCAAATGTGAATATACATAAATATTGCAACTTGTTAAAAAGTTAACAGAGAAATGTGTAATGGGAATTCCTCCAGTAATAGAACAGGGGAAAAACAGTTTGCATTAATTTTGTTCTGAAATATAAGCATGAACAGGAATTCAGTTTCTCCGTGACAGATTTTTTAAAAGCAGGACTGGCTTTAACACCATGCAAACTAAATCTGTGAATCGGCTCTTCATCTTTTATCTTGCTCCAGAAATCATGGTATTACTTAAAAGTCAAAATTGTGACAAATCTTCATTTTGCTTTTTGCTCTAGAAATAACTTGGAAGAACCTGGTAGCTGCATCACAAAGTTGAAGGCAAGAATGATTATAGTTAATTTTCCAAAGACCAGAAGCCAATAGCAGAGTATTGTCTGCACTGGAGAAAGATATTAGGTGTATTGTAGATGGAAGCTTGATTCCTTGCATTTGGCTATCCATATAGGTCATTCATTCATGTCTTCAAATTCTTCATGTGGCTCCATTTCTAAAAAACTTTGATCTTTAAATCAAAAATTGGAGCTCTTACTATTGTATCTTGTAAAAGCCATGATGATGTCACAAGTGCCATGATGTCACTGCACAACTGGTATAAATTATAAACTTTAATTTGCATTAATTGCTTCAGAAAACACACAATTAGTATCATTTTTGTGCTGTGCACATTTTTGTGGGCATGACACCAATTGAACCTCTAAATAATTGCCTTGCTTAATAGTAAAAATTCTGGTCTCAATTGTGGTTGTCAAAGATTACTTGTATTGGCAAAATTTTCCATACTTTTTTGAGGTCTTCCATGAAACTGTCAAAATCTAATGAGATTCTATTATTTACCCAGGATAGTTTGTGAAATGACAATTGGAGCTTGCACGCCATCTCTTTGTATGCCACAAGGTATGTACAAAAAGGATAGGACTTTTGCTGCAATGTTATGATGCTGTCTCCTTCTTCTCCTTCTGTAGATGTCACCCTATGCCAGCCGTCTTGAAACATAATTTGGAGTGTTGGAATATTTCTTGGACTTCAGCATAAACCTGCAATTGCTCAGTGTCTGGTCTAGTTTATTTTCCTTCATTGAATTAGGTAAAGGTAAAAGTAAAGGTTCCCCTCACACATATTGCGACTCTAGGGGGTGATGCTCATCTCCATTTCAAAGCCGAAGATCCAGCGCTGTCCGAAGATGTATTTGTGGTCCTGTGGCCGGCATGAGTATATGCAGAATGCTGTTACCTCCCACCAAAGGCAGTCCCTATTTTTCTACTTTCATTTTTACATGCTTTCAGAACTGCTAGGTTGGCAAAAGCTGGGACAAGTAATGGAGCTCATTCCGTTATGCTAGGGATTTGAACTGCTGAACTGCTGACCTTTCTGATCGACAAGGTCAGCATCTTAGCCACTCAGCTACTGTGTCCCTGTTTCATTGAATTACATAACAATATTTTTTTCTCATTTATGTGCACCAGGATCATGAAAAAAGCAACAAAACCATTCCTAATTGTTGTTAACTTTGCAACACAGTACTGCATTGATCTTCATTACTGCATTTTTAAACTTAATGACCAATTCCTAGTGGGTTTAGGGAATCCCCCGCCTCCCATGACAATTAGCTTGGGTTTTATTCACCTTTCCCAGAACAATTCTGCAGAATTTAAGCAAAGAGTTTAATTTAAATCTTCAAATATAAGGAAGATCTATGCACCTCTGGCTTCGGTGCTGGAAAACTACTTCATCTTTTACATTTCTTCCTTAGGAGACTTCCTTGCTCAAAGCAATTGGTGCTACAATGATACTAATCTTAAGACATTGGTCAAACAATAAAATATAATCAGTAATAGCATAACTTGAATTTACTAATCATGGATAACGTTATATTGTATGAATAACTGAGTGGTGGATCGCCCAAACTAGTTTGATTCTTTTGTTCACAGAGGAAACAGATAACAAATAAGCACACAAGAAAAAATCAAATACTTGAGACAATGATATTCTGATCTTGATACAAAAATATGTTTTTCCAGGTACACAGCTTTGATGTAGAACAGGGCTGTCAAATTTGATTTCATTGAGGGCTGCTTAAGGCTTGTGTTTGAGCTTGGAGGCCCGGGGTGGGAATGGCCAGCTTGACATCATTCATGTTGGGGGCACTTGTGGTGGGAAAGTATTAAGGCAAGACTTCCCTCAGACCATCACTCACTCTCATTATAATCTCCTTCCTTCCTTCCTTCCTTCCTTCCTTCCCTCCCTCCCTCCCTCCATCTTCATACTCCTTTCTTCTTCCTTCCCTCTTTCCTTATTTTCCTTCCTTGCTCTCTTCCCATCTTTCCTTCTTTTTCTTTGCCTTTCTGTTTCCCTTTCTCCTTTCCTGTCCCTTCTTGCATGCTCAAATGCAAAAGGGGAAACATTTCTCATTTGTTTTGTTTTTAGTTGTTTTGCTAGTCCTCTGCCAGTATTTTTGCTGGCAGAAGGCTGCAAGAGGCCATCAAAGCTGAAAACAGGGCCTGGGGTGGGGGACAACACATAGCCCTCCTGAGCTCTGTTTTCACTGACAGAGGCACAGTGGGCCAGTCCTTTGTTGTTTCCAGGGTGGCCCCATGGGCCAGATCTAAGCACCCTGTGGACTGAATCCTTCCCATGGGCTTCGAGTTTGACACCCTTTATGTAGAAGACTTTCGGCTCCTAAGAAAACTAGACCATTCTGAAAAGATAGTAGCTGAGATTCAGTGAACTTTGAAGGAAAAAAAAAGACAAGGGTATTTTGCAGCATAAATACTGTTCTCTTTTTATGGTCTAAACAGAGAAAGAGCAACTTGGCAATGCTAGATTTTACTCTTGTGTCTTTTGCTAAATTGATGTGGCAACCACAGAGTGTGTAATCTGCTTTTTATGCTTAAGATTTACGAAATGATGATATGGCATTCTAAGTACAACAGCAGAGATTTGTGTATTAAAATAACTTACAACTCATCCCTCACATTCATTTAGCCACCCTGGAGACTGTGAATGGACAAGGCAAATGATTTCCCCTCCACCAAAGTGACTATACTATTTCCTGTGTTGCCTAAAAGTTTGTGTACAGTTTTGAGCAATTGCTCTCTTGACTAAAACTGCAGAGGATGGCATGCAACCATATTGTGAAATGTTCTCTTAGCCCATCGAATACCTAGGCTACCACTGATTCATAGACATGATAATTGAATTATATTGATAATTGTCAGATATAGAAAACATTTTAATCATTTGCAAACTTGCAGTATTTTGAGCAACCAAAATAATAGGATAATCTGATGCTGTAGGTAATTGAAGTGGGCTAGTAAACAAATTTGAAACTGTATTAGCATGCAATAGATTGATTTGTTTGATTATATCCAGGGAATAGGATTCAAGAAATCTCTGCTGGAAGGTATCTGATGCAATACTTCTCTAGATAATTTGTCCCATTGTCATATTGTTGTTAACAATGCAAATATAAAAAAATAATCCTAACATTCAGATGGAATTTGCCTTCCTGTAACTTCAATCCATTATTTTATGTCCAGTTCTTCACTATAATAGAGAACAGGTGTTGGTTTTCTTACTCTGTATTGCTTCCTTTCAGGTGCTAAAATATCCCATCAGTCTTTTCTTCTCAAGGATAAATATTTCCAGATCTCTTTTTGTAGGATTTCATTTTTTGTCCCTGAATCCTCTGAATTGCCTTCTTTGAATTTATTCCAGTTAGACAGATTTCTCTCTTAAAGTTTGAAATTGTTTACAGCACCACTTTTAATATTTGTTTCATTTCCGTAGCCACCCCTCTCAACCCAGTAACTCAGGGTGGCGAACAATTCTAAAACAATTAAAGCAGTTAAAAACAATACAAAATAAATACATGCAGCAGTGAAGAAAATTATCATAATAGTTGTTATTTATTTAATACATTTAATTGATGTGGAAACCTCTAGCCCTTTTGTGGAAACCTCTAGCCCTTTAACTCTTTTATTCTATTCGTTGTTCCTTTTACTTATTGCTTTCAGTTTATTATAAAACAGTTTGTTTTGAAGTTCAAAACAAACATTTCGTTAGATGGTTATTTTTCCCAATTTCTGCTTATTTCCATTTCATCAACTTAGACTTCTGTATTGATGTATATTCAAAAACATAATACACTTCTTGTTTATCACTGGATATGCAGCAATAGACATTAATAACAGTATTGCTTTCATTTGCTCCTTATTTTAATCTCGACACTTTCTACAGCACTATTATACTTATTCAATTGGATTCCAGACCAGCAAAATAACTCCTACAAACTTTCTATTTCATCTTTTCCTTCTGAAAAAATAGCATCATTTGATTGCTATATACCAGTCACAAGTCACCAAAATATGCTCCCTTATACCTAATTAGTATCTTTATCTCCCATTATTAGAACTCATGCTGTATGTACTTGTTACTCATAATATAATGTACCTTAACATATAGACAACAAAGATCCAGGGGTGAAATGCTACCAGTTTGGGCCGTTTTTTTCCGAACAAGTAGTAAAAAATGCTACAGGTTCACCTGAACCGATAGTAAAAATATGCTAGAAATCACGCAGCACAGCTGATTGTAACAACTTAAAAAAAACCTTTTTAAAGCATTTTTTTTACTACTGGTTCAGGTGAACTGGTAGTTCGGACAATCAACTGTGCACCAATCAGATGTGCCGTGTGATTTATATTTGCTAGAAAGCAGGAAATCCTGCTTTCTAGCAAATATAAATTGTGCAGCACAGCTGTTCCCCCCCTCGCTTTTCTACTTACCTTTGCAGACTCAGAAAAGGCTTCTTAATCCACTGCGCATGAAGCGAACTAGTAATGAAGCGAACTGGTAGCAGACTTCAGAGCATTTCACCCCTGCAAAGATCATTAAACGTAAAGTTTTTTCCTGATTTTTCACTGACCGAATTGAGACTATTCGTTTTAGCTCCTTCTAAAGACATATATCTTAAACTGAATCCTTATTTCAAGGTTTCATTTTCAGCCTCAACCAAACTCCTTGTTGAAGCCTGTCATGTTTATCTGATCAGCCCTTGTGAGTTGCAATTTACTTTGCTGCAGCTGTTATCCAGGTAATTTAAACTGTAATCTCAGGAATTAAACATCTTCTGTTAGTACTATGCTCAAGGTAGTTTTCTATCTCCAAAGTGTTTTGCTTTCCCAATCCTCTTTCATGCACTAGAATGATGGAAAACAACAGCACTTTATCTCTAGGTTCTTCCTGTACTTTCGGAATCCATGGTTGTACCTGCTCTAGACAATAACATTTGCCCTTACGCATAACTAATTGTCAGTGGACTTGAAAAGCCTTTTTTTAAAAAAACAACGTTTTATTGTTTTAATTAAACAAAAACACAAAAAAATAATCATCCTTTGTTACATTGTGTATAAAGCATGTTGATTGGTTACAAATACATTTCGTGCATTTCTTCCACAATCATTACATATACTTCATTCAAATTGAATTGTACATTTTAAATCAAATTTTTTAATGTATTTTACTATCACTGTACCACAATTCTCATTTAATTACCATTATTTAAACGTGTTTTTATCTGAAATCATTTGTATTTAACCACCTACTGGCATTCGTTCGCAATTTCAATAAACCTCCAATAATATTACACCTTTATAACATATTCTGAAACAAAATCAGTTAATAAGATATCTAAGCATTCCCCCCTTTTTCTCCCAACACACAATTTAAAGCTTATATCCAATTTGCTTTTATTAATACAACACATACATATATATATCATTAAACATTATCCATCAACATTTCCTTATTATTGTAATTAACTGAAAATTATTTACTATTTATATTACCTCTCCTCTCATCAGGCCCAAAAGAAATTATACCTTTATAGCAATCTCTAGACAAGAATTTATTAATAAAATTTATAGGTCTTTTCCCTAAGTCCCAATTTACAATTTATATCTAAGTTACTTTTACCAATTAAGGTTGTCATTTCATTATTATTATCATAGTTAATTATATGTTAACGAATGAACATTTAATAACAATCTAAAACAATCTACAAAATACTAACATTCCTACTTATTAATCACAAAAATATCTATTAACATTTCCTTGTTATTATTGTGGTTAATACAAAATTATTACTATTTATATCACATCTCCTCTCTTCAGACCCAAAGACATTATACCTTTATAACAAGATCTAAACAAAAAATTATTAATAAAATTTATAGGTCTTTTCATCAAGTCCCAATTACAATTTATAACCAAGTTACTTATACTAATTGGGATTGTCATTTCATTATTGTTGTTAATTATATGTTAACGAATAAACATTCAATGATAATCTAAAACAATCTACAAAATACTAAAATCCCTACTTATTAATTACCAAAATTAACTAACTTTTTATCATCAACTTTCATTATCAACCTGTATCCTTCCAATGGCAAAACAATCTTGTCTCTCTTACCAGTTGTTGTGTCAATTCTCTTTTCAGCTCCTTTATAAAGTTTTATAAACTTCTCTATGCAATTTATTGCTTAAAAGATCTCTCAAATAGTCTCGTTGCCCTTGAATTGTTATTAGCATTAGCTTGTCTTTGGTTGTCAAACTTATTTCTGAAAAGGTTTCTCTTCTTAACTCCATCATTATTACCCTTTTTTCCTCCTGTATCTTGAAATCTGGGATAAAGCTCCAAATTGTCAAGTTCACTTTTTCATCTTCCCTTCTTTCGCTTTCAACCATATTTGCCCCATTAATAAGTTCATCTGTTGTCTTGTCTTTATCTTCTATATTTTCATTCTCTTCTTTAATTTTTGGGGCTCCAACCCCATCATCTTTTGCTGTGAGAAACCAATAGTCTATCCAACTTCTTCTCAAATCTCCCAAATCCTTCTAAATATTTTGAATTCCAGCCAGAAAGTTTTGAAATTTTAAGAACAGTATTTATGCTGCAAATATCCTCATCTGGATATTGATCCATTTCCCCCTCTCAAAAAATGAAGAAGAAAAAGAAAAGGAGTCTGATAGCCACCCCCACTCTAGCCTTCCAAGCCTCTTGTGTGTGTGTGTGTGTGTGTTAAATATATATGTGTATATATGTATATGTATATGTATATGTATATGTATATGTATATGTATATGTATATGTATATGTATATGTATATGTATATGTATATGTATATGTATATGTATATGTATATGTATATGTATATGTATATGTATATGTATATGTTTAAGTTAAGTTAAGCTAAGCACAAGTTCTTTTATACTCTTCAAAGGACAAGGGTTCTATCTTTTTCTTTCCTTTCCTTCTCTTGCCAAAATATTTCCCAAGAGCACCTACAAAAAAAAAATCGTGCTCTTGACTCTTTATCAGATTTTGTAAGCAAGTTGCAAACCCTTCAGTTACAAAGTCAATAAGATCAAATAGGAATCAACAAAGGATACATTGTTTCAAAGAGAGAACTCCAGACTCTGGCTTCTGAATGGCAGATTCAACTTTTTCATACTTTGCTCAATCTTATAGAAAACAAAAATCTTTAGTTGTCTTTGGTGGAATTTAATAACAAATAGTAGGAAGAATTGGTTAAAATAAAAAGAGAGTTTAATTTAACCCCAAAAATAAGGTGATAAAAAATAGAGGAAAAAAATCAATCCGTTTGCTTCAAGCGGAGAAACAGGAAACGTTACAGTCACTTCAATACCCAAAATATGGTTACAAGAAAAAACAAAAACTTTCCAATGCAGTCCAATAAGAATTAAATTCATCGCTTTATTCTTTTACTTAAAGGACTAATTTATCTTTAAAAAAAAGTTTCTTTGGGCAATCTTTCTCAGAAAAAAAAACCCCTCACCCGATGGACTCACTTTCACTTCCTTCCTCCCAGAGCTGTCTCTGACTTCATCAGCCTGGGGGCTGCCTGTTTGCCGCTGGCTTGAAGCACTTCCCTTGGGTCAATCAGGGACTTTGCGATGTCCCTCAGACCAGCAAGGCTTTGTCTTCCTGTTCACTGTCTCTATGGGAAGGTTTAGGTCCAGTGGCAAAAGTGTCAACGGTGCTCTCGGACTGTCGAGACCGCACGATGTGTTGTCGTGATGTTGGCTCCCGACTTGAAAAGCCTTTAAAGTTGTTCTATCATTTCCTAATCTATAGTTTTGGCAGTCAGTACATTTCACATGCCAATTGGTCCAGTCAATCTATGTTTGTTTCTGCTTCTTATAGCAGCAAGTAATCCCTCCATCACTGGAGGCTTTTAAGAAGAGACTGGGCAGCCATTTGTCTGAAATGGTATAAGGTTTCCTGCTTCAGTAGGAAGTTGGACTAGAAGATTACTCTATTCCAGGGTTGTCAAACTGGTGGCCCATGGACTGGATGTGCCATGCTCAGGCCAGCTCCACAAATGGGAAAAATGTTGTGACACATCATGTGATGGCAAATTGATGCCGTGAGTTTGACACCCATATTTCTATTCTATTCTATTCTATTCTATTCTATTCTATTCTATTCTATTCTATTCTATTCTATTCTATTCTGTATGCTATGCTATGCTATGCTATCCTATAGAGTATATTGTATATCCTATTCTGATAGATTGACCTCCAAAGTCCCTTCCAACTCTCTTTTTCAATGTTCTATAAACTACCATAAATTCTTTCCTTTTGGTAGAGTATAGCTTTATCTCCTCTGTCCTTCAAGGAAGTACCATAAAATATCTTGTCCTGCAGTTTCTCTTTTTCTTCTTCAGAGCAAGCTTGCACTTGCTGCAATACCTGCAAATTGTTCCTATGTAGAGACATGTCACAACATAGCAATCATGTCCATTCATCTTCACTTCTTTTCTTAAGATAGAACCGATGTAAAAGCTTTCATTGCCTCTTATTTCCTTTTCTGGTTTGCTGAAAACCTATTATCCACTTAGAGAAACTATTTGTTAAGGATTCCTCCTTAATCTCCCTCATTGAATTTCTGCTGCCAAATTCCAGTTATCTCTCCTTATGAACTCATTCAGTAAGTTTACTTTCTGAAAGCTGATAGTTTTATTTTGTGCATGCTCTCACAACCTGGCCACTCATGCGACACCATTTTATCAGAAGGAGAAATGAGCAGATGGACACATTTTCAAACAAAGCACAGCTGTCCCACTAGTTTTATTCTCTAGGAATGCCAAATGGGCCCATAGTAATATCTACTTCTTTAATTGAAAGACTCTAAATAGGACATCTTTCCTAGATATCCCCCCGTCTTGGTAGTACAAAGTAGCTTGCTAGTAGCATTTATCCTTTTTTCTTCATTTTTCTATAAATTGGACAGAAGATGAGGAAAATTTGGTTGTTTTTTGCAAGATCTCAGCAATTTATAGTAAAATTTAACCCTTGCCATCAACATTTCAAATTGGTTGCTGCGATTGTTGTTTGCAATTGCCCTTAGTAGTTGGTTGAGGAAGGTCAAAACTGGAAAAATATACATGATTAAACTTACTGAAGTAATAAATAACCAGATATTTTGTTTAACTTCTGATCAATTTTTTGCAGTACTCATAAAAGCCAGAAAGACATTACAACTGGATTATTTAAATTTGATGGACTTTGGCTCGAGTGTGTGTGTGTGTGTGTGTGTGTACCATTATCATTTTAGCCATTGTCTCTTCATCACATATTTCCAACCAATATGGCTGAGCCAGAGGTGATATTGACTTACCTTCCCTACCAGCAAATGTGAGTACGTTCGTGCACGCTCACTTCACTCGTGTGCGCCACATCCATGCATGTGACCACCTTCCGTGCATGTGCTTTGCCTAAAAAAGGGCCTAAGTGGGATCCTGTAGAGCATGGCCACACACAATTTCCATTACTGGTTTTGGTGAACCGGTCAGAACTGGCAGAATACCACCTCTGTCCTGAGCTTTCTTTTGCTAATTGGACCTGCAATACTTGCTCATGTTGATCCATCTTGTTTTAGGTCTCTTTTGTGGATGCTTTTTATCAAGTGGGATCCATTCTATGATTGCTTTGGTCCACCTTCCATCAGTTATTTTTGCTATGTATAGAGCCGAGGTGGCGCAGTGGTTAGAGTGCAGTACTGCAGGCCACTTCAGCTGACTACTATCTGCAGTTTGGCGGTTCAAATCTCACCGGCTCAAGGTTGACTCAGCCTTCCATCTTTCCGAGGTGGGTGAAATGAGGACCCAGACTGTGGGAGTGATATGCTGACTCTGTAAACCGCTTAGAGAGGGCTGAAAGCCCTATGAAGTGGTATATAAGTCTAACTGCTATTGCTATTGCTATGTGACCAACCCATTTCCATTTCAATTCTTTTACTCTCTTGATGATATTGCATATATTCGTTTGTTGTCAAATCCATGTGCAGGTCTTTCTATTATGTGGCAGTATTTATATACAAAACTAGAAGTGAATTAATCTACTCTTCATTCAGTCTGGGAATATTTTTCGGGTTAACTCATATAATCAGGCATCCTAATAGATTGCTATATTGTTATCTCTAAAAAAAACCCACCAGAAAATGTTCTCTAAAGTTTGTCATATTTGGCTCTTTGCTTTGAATGAACTGGATTAAACTTTCATCTCCATTAGCTCAAAGAGTGACAGTTTGGTACAAAGTCAATGAAAATGTCAGCTCAGAATAAAACTTTTCCATTTACTCTGCTGCTTCTGCACATAATGATAGTTTGACAACTATCAGCCAATAACTTTTTCTTTAAAGTTGATGCTCTGATTTTTCTCTCTTCTGGTTGTAAAAATTATCTTTCTTTTAATATCCTTTGTGTACATCTTTGTTCCCAGGTGTTTATTAGTTAAACAATTTCTAGAAATATGTTATTCTATATAACCTTCTTAGAACTTTTATTTAATTGTATATTCACATCTAGTTAGCTTTGTGGCTAAACTATCTCCTGGGTAGCATTTTACTGTAGAGAAGCTTTGACAAACAAATAATATAAGTACATATCTGGAGACTAGATACTGTTTGAAATATGGTACTATATGCAGCAAGATGCCACAGCCTTAATTATCACTCATAGTAGTAGTAGAGAGGAGCAAGTAATATGTAGACTTTCTGAGAAGACTTGCTGACCTTGCTTTGTCCATAAGAATATTTGTACATATGTGGACCTATAAAGACAGGTATCAGAAATTTTCAACCATAAATGTGGTGCATGTACAGAAAATTTATCTATTGGTGTTTCACTGTCTTGGGTACAGCAACTTCTGCTTTATTAATAGGAACAGATTAACTCAAATTCTGACTCATGCACAATTATGCAAAATAGTGTAATTAACTAATGATGAAATTACAAGCTAGGGGAAAATTATGAACACAGATAAGTGTGTATGTTTAATAAGTTTAAATAAGTTTAATAAGTCTAACTATATATAGGTTAATCTTATAAATATAGCCACAAGCAAGAAGGAATAATATATAGTATTTTAGGAGAATTGAAAAAGTTGTTTCTTAGTTTGATCCTTCTCTACATGGACATACACAGTTATCTTTTGGATAGAAAATTTATTCTAATTCTATTAATTGTGTGCCACAGTTTATGTTGACCTGATTTCTTTTTATGATTTAACCATATTTAAAGATTTAGACATTTTAAAAATAGTGTTTAATATACAACAGTGCTGTTATTTGCAACTGGGCTTTATCTAATGTTCCAAATTTAATAATTCCAAATTCTAACACCCCATAACATTTTACCTACTGCTCCAGTAAAAATTGGTACCATTGTCAACTTCTTCCAAATTTATTCAATTTCTACTTGTAAACCTCAGTTTTCTAATATTTTACAATTCTTGTCACAATATTATTGTCTCTTGGAATAACTATATGAATAAACTAAACATGAATCTTTTCAATTACAGTAATGTGCCAGACGTCAATCAATCTGTATGTTAAAATCCCATAAAATTTTTCCTCTATAATTCCACACTTGATCTGTGACTTCCCAGTAATTGTTACTGATTGTGAATCCAGTCTTGTCTTTTTAAACTTACTTCCCCCACCTTAAATTTCTGCAGAAAACAAAGCCTCCTTCAAAGGAAAAGGCTTATCTTTGGATTTCTTATTTTATGGTACTTTATAGACTTACCAAACATGTTTTTTAAGTTTCAAAGTCAGGGGAAAAAAACCCAGCATAATGAAATCTTATATCATGTTAAAGACCAACCAATATTATTTTCATATTACTAGATCTCAAGAATGGCTCAGGCTCTGTGAGGAAAAAATATTTATATTGACATTGGGGTATGGTGCAAGGGGGAGGGAAGTACCTTTTAGCATTGTAACTCCTTCTATAATTACGTAAGCAGAAATATAAAAACAGTAACAATAACAATAACTGATAACAGCAGTAACAGGGCTAGGGAAGATATATATATATATATATATATATATATATATATATATATATATATATATATATATATATATATATATACCCATAAATAACTTTAGAACATTCCTGTTTTCAGGATAATGCTGAGAATTTTTAATGAGTATTAAATAAGTTTTAGGGTTTTTTTAAAATAAATAAAGAATAAATATAGGATAAAACAAACAAATGAAAGAAAAATAATGGCTTGGAGCAGTTATTGAGAAGAAGTTCACTTAGCTGAGAGGAACAAAATTCCCTGGATGGCCTCTTGGTCTGGAATTAATTCTGAAGTAGCAAAATTGACTTGATGCTCCAGATTATTGATTGTAAAAGACAGTGACCTGGTAACTTCACAAAATGAAAGGATTTTTTTTGTAGAGATACAGAAAGGAATAGGCCTCATTCCAAGGGCAGTAAATAATGCATTATATACATTAATGATCCAGTGGAATAATAATACAAAATTGTAACAGACAAACTCTGTCTATAATCCTGGGGAAAGGATGAAAAGAAAGTGCTTGCTACAAGTATATTTTCCCTTCTGTTGCCAGTGTTGAACAGGCCAGCAGAATTAGCTAGAATCTGGAAGAAATGTTTTCCAAGACTTATCAGCACAGATGTTTGGGAAATTTAAACAGGCTGTCGTATATAACAATTGGAAAACAAAAAAATCTGCTTGTGTTTAAAGAAATAATAATACCACTATTTAGTTCCTTTTTTGAGTCTATAGAAAGGCTATATACCCAAATTATCCAGGAAGCTTTCCTTCCACAGTTCTCTCCATGGGACACATGGAATAGCTGCACAGCATTAATACATTTGGATTGACTATGTTCTTTCCCCCCTATTCCCTAGCAATGTCAATGTAAAGTATTTTTAAAATATAAAATGAGACCTCTCCCTACTTATAGTACTTCAGAAGAACTTAGTTCTGGCAAAATATGTAGGCATTTGACCTGTAGTGCACATCAGAACAATGCATGCTGGGATGTCATCCAAGATAAGTAACATACTGCCTGTGAGAGAAAAATGTTAAAGGATTTGAAGTATCTTTAAATATAACTGGGTGGATAGAATAATTGCATAGTAAATTATAGAATATCTTGTTCCCATATTGAAATAAAAATTTTTTTTTTCTGGGATATTGGTGACCTTCACTTTCCCTCAAGACACACTGGAAGTGCTTTAGACTGAGTAAATGTCCATTTAAAGGAAGATGTAGAGGTTTTTTTTTAAACCCCCGGATAATTATTAAAAATATCTCTATGACAGGAATGTAACAAAAAAACCATAATAATTTGGGATAATTTTTCTAGGATTCAGATTATTAAAGAAAACTTTTAGGTGTCTCTCTCCATGCCATGAGTCCATATAAATAAAGCAGATTTTTGACATTTCTTTCATGAGAAGTTTTATATAGAATTTAATCAATAAGAAATCTAATCATCAAAGGTTCATACAGTATTTCAAAATGAGTTATTATCTCTATAATCATACCATATAAATTCCCTATTTATTCACATGTAAGCATCAACTGAATTTGGCTTGGTTCAGTGGACAAAAGGACAAATATAAAATCTAGGAAGCAACATTGAATTACAAGATGAACATTCCTTTGAAAGATGTTACAAAGCAAATTATATAGTTCTGTGGAAAGACCTTTCTTGCTCTTTAATGAAAACAAATAGAAAACTCTAATGAAAAAATGTTTTTTATCACAAAATTATCATGGCAAAAAAAACAATTAAAGTCCCCATCATTAATTTTTGATATATTTGATATAAAAAATTGTATTCAGCAAAAGAAAACACCAGAGTATAATTAGGATGATATAACCATAACCAAACAACATTAAATAAGCACCATATGCAGTTAGCTGCTTTGTAACTTCTCATGGAATGAAGGCCTGAATGGTTTGTCTCTAGAAGTTGTGGGTGCTCCATCACTGAATGTTTTCAAGAAGACACTGGACAGTTTTTGTCCAGAATGATATTGAGTCTTCTACTCAAGGAAGGGGTCGGACTAGGAGACCTCAAAGGTCCTTTCCAACCCTGTTTTTCTATGTCAATCTACGTTCTATGTTTATGCAGCAATCCCACAATGCCAGTAGAACTGTTGCCAATAATGGGATGAAGTTTTTCTAGTGTCATATGTCTGAAGGAAATAAACTCTGACTGTTATCTATGGAAATTCTCAGGCATCCAGGCCACAATGTCCCAAAGGTGCTTTTTCAAAAGCCAACTGGACTTTGTTTTTCTTTGAAGACATCTCACTTCTCATCCAAGAAGAACTGAAGAAGTTTCTTGGTTGAGAAGTGAAACATCTTCAAGGAAAAACAAAGAAAGTCCAGTTGATTTTCGAAAAAACAACTTTGGGACAACTCTGACTTTTCTCTGGAAGGACAGATACTGAAGCTGAAGCTCAAATATGGTGGCCACCAAATGAGAAGAAATGAGTCATTGGAAAAGAGCCTGATATTGGGAAAGACAGAAGGCAAAAATGAAGGGACAACAAAGATGATATGGAAGATAGTGTCACTGATAGGATGGGTATGGGTTTGGCTGACCTCTGGAAGATAGTGGAGAAAAGGGGCCTGGCATGCTGTCCATGGAGTCACAGAGGGTCAGGCACGACTTAACAACTGACTAACAACAATAATATGTTTGATTTAGTACAGTAACTAATCAAGTTTATTTGTTTCTTAACAAGCTATTCCACTTACATCTGTTGGGAATTTGACAGCCAAAACCAAATAACATTTTAGCAGATCAGCCTTGTTCCTTCATAACCTGCAGGTGTTTGGCTCAACATTTATCCAAGTAACATGCTACAGTATAATCCATATTTAATATGTCCAAGTATAAACCTCAGATTTTATACATGCCACTCTCATTGATAGGTGTCAAGTGGCTTGTTACACAAATGGCTGAGGTCTTGCATATTCAATGGTTGTGCCAAAGAGGATTTTTTTTTGATTTCCACAAAAAAAAACCACCCACACAGGAGACCTGTTGTATTTTTCATCAAGCCATTGTGCAGTACATTGAGTGGTTTGTTACTATCATATTATCAAGGACATTTTAACTGTTCTGCAAGTTTTAAGCTCAAACTTGCAAACTTTGGCATTTTCCCTAATTTCCTATTTCCTATTTTTCTTTAGAGCAAATCTAGATTATTTAAGCACCATTTTGTTTTTCCGGTTTTAATTGCATCAGGAAAATTTTCTGCAACATGAATTATGCAAATTGAAAAAGAAAGATTAGGTCAATAATGCTTTCAGAAGTTGTTCCAGGAATCATTAAGCAAGTCATAATGTATGAAGCATAGTTAGCAAAAGAAGAGACAGAGATGGGTGTTTCTCTTCCAATTAATCTCCTAATTAAATGGATAACTACAAAGTAGAGCACAGCATGCCCAAATCCAGGATTCCTGCTTTGTAAACTGACTCAGTGATGACACCAAATTTCCTTTAATTTACAACATTAAAACAAAGAGCATACTGTACTTCACAGTTGGAAATATTAGAAATATTTTTCTATACGTAGGTCATTAGGTATGTAATTAATACCCCTTCACCATTAACATTTTCATCTTTGGCAAAGTTTCCAGTAACCCATTATGAATTGCATAAGATGAGTTTCCTAACTCCTGATGGGAAATATGGAAAAAATTCTTCCTTTTCCTTCCTTCCTTCCTTCCTTCCTTCCTTCCTTCCTTCCTTCCTTCCTTCCTTCCTTCCTTCCTTCCCCCCTTCCTTCCCCCCTTCCTCCCCCACTTCCTCACAGAGGCACCCTGGGTCATGTTTAAATAAAATATTAAAACATAAAAACAGCATATAAACTTTAATTTTTTTAAAAAAGGTAAATATGATAAAAACCAATGCTAAAATTTAACCAAAAACTGGGGCAGGCTTTTCAGAGTGCTAACTAGCCCCATGACTGAAATCTGTGAGCCTCAAGCAAAGCCACAGAGCCATGTTTTCACTCCAGGAGAATGGGGGCATACCTCACCACTGGGAGGGGGGGGATTTTTTGCAGATGCAATGGCGGAAAAGGCTCTCTCTTTTTCCTTTAAAGAAAGATCTACACCACAACTGTCCTCCAAGCTTTTAGGTAGAACTTCACGCCTGGTGAGATTTGAAGTGAAATGACCTGGGTTATATGGAGTACTGAGTATTTTCTACTAGTTATCTGAACTTATCCAAGGAGGAACTTACTGCAGGCATTTCATCACAGGGAAACAAATCACATTTTATATGTGTGGGGATCCTTTTCTTTCTCTCCCATTTCTTGATTACTCAGGATATAAAAATAAGTAAACTTAACTAACTGAAAGAT